>NC_138380.1:15191111-15250246 GCF_054177405.1 Leptonychotes weddellii
TGTGTGTGTGTGTGTGTGTGTGTGTGTGTGTGTTTAAGACTTTAACTTTGATTTTCATCTCCCTATACTGCTTGAATTTATGATATCATGAGCATATGTTACTTTAACAATTTTTTTTTAATTCAAGGTCCAATCACTAAGTAAAAGCTCTATTGCATGAAATAATTTTAAAAAAAGATGTAAACCATAAAATTGGAAGATTATCCAGATGAAGAAAGAATAAGAAAATGAAATCAATACTACTTGTATAAGAAACAAAAATAAAATAACCCATTAAAATGTGTATTGAATTAATGTATTCAAACATAAAAGGAAATAAAACTAAAGGAAATGATGTCACTGTGTATCAATCTTCTTTTGAAATAATAAATTTTAAAATGGTAATAAATGCTCAATATAAGACAGCCAGACAGGACTTTAATTTCATAAATGATGAAAATGTAAAACAGCACAAGTATTCTGAATAATAATATGGACGTTTATACTAAAAAATGACAAAAACAAACTGTTTTCTTCTCATATGTGAATCTTGTGGGAATTAGACTCCAAGAAAGTAAGACAGGATAACAAAAAACTAATACTAAGCATTAAATTGGTTGCAAAATGTTAGCAAGGGCACACATGGTTTAATAAAATATGTTTATTTAGTGACTATAAAGATACACTACACTCAGCAATAATACTTATAAAAATATGTTTAGATACGGAATTTCAGATTTAATGTAAGAAATGAAAGCAAAGTATTATAGAAAAAAATTCAATACCCATAAACATGAAATAAAAGTAATTTTTCTCTACTTCCTAATACAAATAGAATCAGAAAAGTAATAAATAGCAATTAAATCACCAGAGTCAAAATAAAACCAACATAGCCAGAAGAAATCTTTGGGGCTTCTGACGTTCAACAGTGCCACTGATTAAAGCTGTTTAAACAACTGAATAGACTATGTGTATTAACTTTTCTAATTTCCTAATAAAAATTAATTTACAAAACATTTTTCAAAGCATATTTTAAGTCACTGGCTCTAAAATACAAATATTAGCATTGAAGCGTCCTTTGAAACTATGATCAACCTAAGATGCTTAAATATGTCAATTCAATGAGCCATTCTTTACTGCCTCTGTTCTAGACACTAGCAAGGTGGAGGAGAAAATCCAAGACAAATAAAGCATCCTGAGATGGTTCTGGTAATTGGGTTTGAGTAATCCCAGAGGCAAATAAGGTTAAAAAACTCGTAGTGATCTAATTTTTTTAGATGCAATGAAAATGACCACGGTTTTTAAAAATCATCTATAAGAAATTGAAAACTAAGGGGGAAAATACAAATAAAAATCCCCAAGTGTAAGTACGCCTGAGTGTATAAAAACACAAATGAAAAGTCCAACCCAGAAAAGAAAAGTGTCTGATGACAGAAAACAATTTCTGTTATCAAGTGAATCTCACTTGTTCCTCCAGAATCAGTCTAGATTTAAGGATCTGTAGGATAACAACTCAGCCAAGGTGGCCTGGAGAATACTCTTGCTCTGTCCCTGGACAGTAGTTCTCTCCCCATTGCCCATAACTGAGCTCCTGCCTTTGAAATAAATCGAACTTTTGTCTTAGTAGTGGGTTTTCTCCTTCGACTTCTTTATCTTTCTGGTTTTAAAGTTGTCCATGGTCTAAATCACTTTTCACGTTATGGTACCCAAACAAAATTCATTCTTTCCTTCACTTATTCATTCATTCTTTCACTTATTCATTCATTCATTCACTCCTTCATTCATTCAATGTTCTTTGAGTGCCTGGCACTCTGCTAGTGAAGGGTATACATTGGTGAAGTGGCGGGGGTCTTTTTTCTTATAGAGATAACAGGCAGAAGTTAATAATTTGATATAGAAAAGGCAATAGGAGTGTCCTTCATAATAGGCCTCCAGATACCAAATTTTGATGGCACCATCTCCAGTTTTTTGATAGAGAGGTGATGGATGTGTAAGGAAAATAGGACCCAAATTATTCATATGGCTGATTCCAAAGTCAACAACACCAATCAGTTGTTCTCAGGTTGCTGAGGATAAGAGTAACAGTCATGCTGCTCACACTTTTAATCAGACAAAATGCACCAACTAAAGTTTCAGAAGGATAAACAAAGGAAGTTTTAAGAGAAATATTGACATTGGTTTCCGGTCAATAAAGAAAAATTGCTTTAATATAATAACTGACATCTAGTCATAGGAATTATCTCCTTGGTTTTACAGGTTAATTAAATCTGAAATAAGATGCTTTTTTTCCCCAAACAACATAAACATAGCTGTGACGTAAATTATAAATTCAAAGAATACTGAAGATAAACAAATGGACTCAGACCCAAAGAGCCAAACAAATGCTAAAGATTTCAACTCAATATAGCAGCAAGGCTAAAACATGACCCTGGACCCCCTACCCCTCAGGCCTCCTGTTGTGGTTAGTTGTTACTGCTGTTGTTTTTCCCACTTTAACATACTTCCTCTGGGAAGGGCTAATCTGATCTAAAGAAAGGAGAACGGATTTTTAGTTTTTTTCTTACTTCCTTATGCTTGTCAAAGATAAATTTCTCATACACAAATATCATCATTTACTGTTATGCACAAAGGGGGAAAAAGACAAAGGGACAAAAGACAAGACTCTTGTGTCTTATAAAGAGAAAGCCAATAATATATTTTCCAAAGTTATAATTAATAATTTGGATACTTGTATCAATGATAATCAATTAGTACGAGGGGCCTTTAGAAACTGAGGCCTACATCCTGTGCTCAATATACTAAAATGTTATGTCCAGATGTCTCAAAAGAGTTTTTTTTTTAACAGAAAGCCTTAAGTACATGTTCATAATTACCAAATGCACAACAGAATTCCAGTCCTGTAAATGTTTTCAATATGCGACTTTCCCCAAAATGTTTCTTACAAGTGGCCCTTTGAATTTGAATTTGCAGAGTTCCTTTCTTTACTGGAACTGCTCATTATGAAGGACCACACTTCCAAGGCCTTCAGGCAAGATAATTTGTTAGAATCAAATACCAAAGTGTAAGGCCAAAGAAATCTAAGACTTCATTTTAAAAAATAGACACTATTTACATTTTTATACATGAAATAGGAGATCTATAATTTTCTACCCCGGCAATCATCTGGGATTTATGACTCTGTAATTTTCAGGAATGTTTGAAAACTCTGCTCAGAAGACAGAAGAAACGCAAAGAAGCACTGGGGTAAACTTTAGGGTGCATGACTGCACAGCTACCACCGTTCATTCATTGATTCAATACATATTTATTGAACACATAGTAAGTGCCAGGCAGAGTTCTAGGAGCCTGGGATACATCAGTGAACCCTCATAGGATCTCATCGGAGTAAGTGGGAAGGCATACAATAAAAATAATAAATCTAATAAATGAATTATAATATATCATAAGCGAGAAGATGATACATGTTATTAAGAAAGGATGAGCCAAGCAGGGTAAATGGCATCAGGAGGGCAGGGGTCAGAGCAGTCTGTAGAATTAAAGAGAGTGCTCAGGATCGGCTGATGGAGAAAGGCAGATATGGGCAGAGTTAAAGGAGTTGTGCAGTCAAACTAAGAGCACGTCCAGGGGAAGAACATTCTAGGCGCTAAATAAAATCACCAAGGAAATAAGCAAGCAGAGAAAAGAAGAGGGAGGACCAAGGCCTGAGCTCTGGGGCTCTCCAACATCAAAGGCTGGGGAAAGAGGAGAAAGCCACAAAGGGAACTAAGAAGGAGCAGCCACAGAGGTCGAGTCAAACAAAGACACATCACACCGACGAGGTGTATCAAGGAGGAAAGAGGGACCAAATGCTGACAGTGGGAGGAAGCCCTTGGATCGACCATTAGAATTAACAACATGTAGGTCACTCGTGAGAGCAGTTGTGGTAGAATTTGTGGAAATGAAAGCCTGATCCGAGTGGTTTCACAATGAATGGGAAGAGAGAAATTGAAAACAATGAGTTTTATACAACGGAGAGTACAGGAAAGGCAGTAGTTCAGGGAGGGAGTGGTGTCAGAGAAGATTTTGTTTTGTTTAAGATGAGAGAAAATAACAGTATGTTTAAATAGTCAAGATAGGGGCAAATGATATACAGGAGGTAAGAATAAAGAATTGCTAGAGCAATACCTTTGAGTAGGCAAAAGGGGACGAGATCTTGCAAACAAGTGAAGCAACGAGCTTTAGACAGAAGCAGAGATGCTTACCCAGGGATAGGCAAGAAAGCAGAGTATATGGATGCAGAAGTGAGTAGGGAGGTAAATGGAATATTTGGTCTTCTGGAAATTCTCTTGTGATGGCTTCAAATCATTCTCAGCGAAATTAAGGTTTACCACCTAAGAATGAGAACGGGAAAGCAAAGCAGAGAAAGTGGGCAAGAGTATTTCTAGATGAGCAGGGGAGAAGAGAACTGGGGATGGATAGTTCAGTGGCCTGAGCACATCAAGAATCTACCTGAGATTTATGGTCATAATTTAAAGTGAGACAAGGCAGCACAGTTGTGTGTTTTTCTCCAGAGATATTCAGGTGCATGGGTACTGGTGTGGAAAGGCAGAGAGGTTGTATCATCCAGGGTTGTGGCTTTGCCAACCGAGTAAGAAGAAGCCAGAGAGAGGCAAGGGAATTGATGGTGAATGCACAAGGGTCATTCTGATGATGGACCATGAAATTGAAGCCTAAGAAGAATTAGAAGCAATCCAAAACCATGCACTGTCTGCCCTTCTGCTTTTGTCTTCCCATAGGTTTTGAAGGACAAGACCATATTTCCTACATGTCTATAACTCTTGACAGCAACTAGACTTGTATCCATGAGGACTACTCAATTAATATGTATTGACTGTCTAGTCGTTTCTGAGGGTGAACGTGTAGCAGGTTCTCCAATATTCAGTGATCCTTCCAGAGTCAAGCCCCACTGGATCTGACAGATGGTCTATAAGTTCTATATTTGAAACACCGTATGTCATGCACCAAAGTTCTATACATACTTAGCTTTAAATTTTCAGGTTTGGGTGATAATGTAGTTGATAGCACCTGTGCTTCAAAAATCTGTCATCCAGAAGCTTCTATTTTCTCTTCCCCACACATTTATCACCTCAGCCAGATGCTCCCAATTTCCTGCTTCCTCAGAACACGGTCTGGCCATCCTGGGATTGAATCCTGTTTCACCAGGTCTTATGTAAACACGCTGGTCCAGGAGCACAGAACTGCCATCTGTCTATTCGCCTTCCTCATTTCTCCTAGATCTCTTGATTCATAACTGCTGGTTCAGAAATACTGGGAGGATGAATTGATTTTCTACAGTCTCACAGAATGCTTCATCTCTGCACCACAGCTGTCCCCAACCCTTTCTATTACTGTCACACACGATTTGGGTTATCTACCTAGGCACAACTGCTGGAATTGATAACGTATCATTCCTTTTGTATTCTAAGTCATAAGTTCAGACACTACTAATCCCGTTTAAAAGACGAGAAAACTAAAGCACCGTGACATTTTCATCCCAGGTCACTCAATGTTGAAGTAATGACACAAAAAACTATAAAGTTTTCCAGATTCCCATTTTAATTAATTCAGGAAAATAATATTTGTGGTATGTATTGCTATAGAATATGGATCTTCAACTTGCTTCTCTGAGAGCGAGTCATATTGCCATTGACTCAAATAAGAATTTACCCCATTACAGATGTACCATCACCTTAATCAATTTTTTTTCGGGCATAGAAAGTGTTCCAGCAAGCATGTTCACCTTATTTCCCTTTGACCTCCAGTTTAAAACCTGAAATTCTTTCTATTGTGAAGGAAAAGTTGGGCATGGATATAATGAAATCACATTGTACAATGCAGCCAATAATTTCATTTAAAGGCAAATGTTCTATTTTGTACAAGACTATTCATGACTAATAATACAGTAACATGAACAGGTATGCATCAAATACACTATGCTAGGCTCTGAGGATAGGGAAGTAAAGGAAACAGAGAATTCTTGCCTTCAGGGATTTACAGTGTGTATGGGGGGGGGGGGTTGCGGATGGAACAAATACACAATTTTATTTTATTATTATTTTTAAAGATTTTATTTATTTATTTATTTGACAGAGAGACACAGAGAGAGAGGGAACACAAGCAGGGGGAGTGGGAGAGGGAGCCAAGCAGGCTTCCCGCGGAGCAGGGAGCCCGACGTGGGGCTCGATCCCGGGACCCTGGGATCATGACCTGAGCCGAAGGCAGACACTTAACGACTGAGCCACCCAGGCGCCCCCAAATACGTAATTTTTAATGGAGTTTTATTATGAAAGCATTTCTAGGCCAAACCTATGCAAAGAACCCCTGGACTTTATTGGACATTGTCAACAAATTTTTTGTTTCTAAATTAAAAAAAAAAAAAATGCTATCAGGGCACCTGGGTGGCTGGGTCAGTTAAGCGTCTGACTCTTGATTTTGGCCCTGGTCATGATCTCAGGGTCATGAAATCAAGCCCCGAGTTGGGCTCTGAGCTCAGCAGGGAGTCTGCTTGAGATTCTCTCTCCCTTGCCCTCTCCCCCTCCCCCTGCTCACATGCACACATGCACTGTCTCTCATTCTTTCTCTCAAATAAATTAATAAATCTTTTTAGAAAATGCTACCAAATAAAAGGTTGAAAGTAAGACTTTAGCCCAGAACCAGGAGTCCTGGTAATGAACCCACTGATCTGTTGTTCTGCCTGTGGAGCCATAGATCCTTATAATTAACATAAGACTTGTCTCAAAGACCTTAATTCTTCCAGTTTGACATCCAAGATTACTCCTACCTAATATTGGCCTAATTTCTACATTTTCTAACTACTTCTTTCCAAGGATCTTCACTTGTCAGTGCCTGTTACTGCATCCTAAGCAAAAATCACATCCATATCTAAATGAAACAATCAGTTTTTGCACATTAGGAATAGTCATTCCCATACGGGAAAGTGGAAATAAACCCAGGCTATATATAGAATTTAAGTAGGGTTTATTGCATACAGTACATACGTGGCTACCTACTTATATATTTATAGGTTTCATTGAGGCTCCTCCTTTTCTGTCATCAATCAATTTTGATATTTCTTAAGTTGGGAAGAGAGCCACTTTGCTCCATTGTCAGAAATAAAGCTCCAAGTGCAAATACTGGAGCCCTTTCTCTTTCAGCCTTGTTTAGAGACTTACCCAAACAAATGAATTTAATTTTTTGAAACACCTATTGAATGCCCACTGTGCATAAGACGTAGGGGTTAAGTATGACCACCAAAGAAACCAATCTGGTGAACCGAATGAATATTCAACACCTCATAAAATCCTCACCAATCCCACAGAGAACTAATTTGAGGGCAACAAAAGTTGCTTCCCCATAGCCATCTGTGATTTGCAAGAACAATCTCACTCCTCCAGAACCCAATTCCTGCCATGGAAATGGATGGGAAAAAAGCACCTGAAAATTAGAATTTGGTACCTTTTTGTGATCATATAGATTTTTTTCAGATTGATGTTTTATGCTCAGAAAAGTTTAAAGTTTTCATTTAGAAAGCTAGAGTAACTTTCTAGAAATTTTCATTGAAGTTTTCAACTCCTTGGGTGGGAAGAAACTCAGATGCCATGAGTGGGCACAGGAAAAGAGAAATGGGAAAACATTCTAAAACATACCAAGTTATAAATATTTGCTGCTTGCTAGTTCCCCTTCTTTTAACCATGAAAACTCCAGCATTTTGCTTCTAGTAGCTGAATTCCTAGTCGACTGATGATGAAACCCCATAGGAAAGTCAGAAAACAGAGACCTCCCACCTAACACATCCCAGGAGAGGGCATTTAGTCACCCCAGAACGTGATAGGAGAAGAAATGTGTTCTTTACCGCACTTGACAAATGGAACTTGTAAGTTGCCCTGTCTTCATTCGAAGCCAGAATCTAGTAATTAACCCTTCCATCTGGCGGTGTCTTTTCCACACTTCTAGTCAAGAGACATTTCACATTCCTAATAGCTGTGACTTCAGCTATCCTCGCGCTAATGATACTTTTTGTTTCCGTTCCCATTTGCTAAAATGCTTTCTTCTAATTTAGTAACCTGAGCAGGGATATTAGGAAAAGTGGAAAACAATCATTCAGAAACTCATTAAAATATCTCAGTGCAAAATGAGAGTAGCATGCATGAGGAGGAAGGCATAATAAAGACCTCAGAGTCATTACCAGGGCTGGCAGTCTGGTTTTAGTCAATCACAGGCTTTGGAAAGAGAAAAATAAGGCCACGTGGAGTTTGAAACCAGTAGGAGCTCCTCACACGAAAGGTGAAAATAACCTTGTACCATCCTGACTATGTGCTCTGTCTACCACGAAATCATCTTCATAAAGCAATCCAGCCCCATCTTTATAAACTCAAATGCTATTATGTGAAAATTAAAATCGACTTCTGTTTTTTGCTGGAATGCATTCTGATGGAGACATACAAGGACAGCATCCCCAGAAATGGGTCCACCTGGAGTTTTAATGTAAGCAAGCTACTGATATTTATTGAGGCAGTTTGCTTTCCCTAGTGAGAATAACAAGACTATAAATTAAGAGAGGGGATTTTTATATCACAAAAACCACTTACTTGTTGTTTGATCTTAACTCAATCAGTTTTCCTATGGGTACTTCAATGTACCCATCCATAAAAAGGGCACTTAACCACTTAGACACCTCGTAGCATATTAGGAGGTAACAAATTCTTTTTTAACCAAAAAGGGTCAAGTTTTTTTTAAACTTTATTGACATATAATTAATGAAACTGTAAGATATTTAAGTGTGTGTTGTGCTGATTTGATATCCGTATACATTGTGGGACAATTCCCACCATCTAGTTAATTAACAAATCCGTCACCTTCCAGATTTATCTTTTTTTTTTTTTTTTGGTGAGAACATTTAAATTCTATTGTCTGAGCAACTTCCAATTATACAATACAGTGCTATTCACTATAGTCATCACGTTTTACATTAGATCTCAGACTTTATTCATTTACAGCTGCAAGTTTGTACCCTTTTACCAATCTCTCCCTATTTCCCTCACCATCCAACCACTTTTCTACTCTTTCTATGAGTCTGATCTTTTTCTTTTCTTTTCTTAAGATTCCACATACAAGTGATACCATGAAGTCCTGGTCTTTCTCTGTCTGACTTATCTCACTTAGCATAATGCCCTCATGATCCATCCATGTTGTCACAAATGGCAGGGTCTCCTCTCTTGTGGCTGAAGAGTCCATTGTATACACATCATTCTTTTTGATCCATTCATGCATTAGTGGACACTTAGGTTGCTTCCATCTTAGCTATTACAAATAAAGCTGCAGTGAACATGGGGTGCAGATATCTCTTCAATATCCTGTTCTCATTTCCTTTGGATATATACCCAGAAGGAGAACTGCTTGATCATATGGCAAATTCTTTAAAATAAAGGCAGTTACCCTTAGGATCTCAGAGCAGTTGTCATGTCTTCAAAAAAGACTTCTCGGGCGCCTGGGTGGCTCAGTTGGTTAAGCGACTGCCTTCGGCTCAGGTCATGATCCTGGAGTCCCGGGATCGAGTCCCGCATCGGGCTCCCTGCTCAGCAGGGAGTCTGCTTCTCCCTCTGACCCTCCCCCCTCTCATGCTCTCTCTCTCTCAAAAAGATAAATAAAATCTTAAAAAAAACAAAAACAAAAAAGACTTCTCTGACTACCACACCCCATACCACAACAACTCCACACACAATACATTCTTAGAACCTCACATACTTCCTTCATAGCATAGTTTGTAGTTACATATGCATGTGTTGATCGCATCCTTCTAGTCTATACCCCACGAGGGCAGAAATTATGCACTTTGTTCACTGTTGCACCCCATACATATTCCCAACACTACACCTGCATATGGTAGGGGGTCAATAAATAGTGAATTGAGTAAAAGTTTTAAATCTTAGATCTGGAGAGAAGGATATTTAGTGTTCTGATAAGTGATCAAAGAACTAATTCTTTCTTCTCTTATTCTCTAGGTTTATACCATAGAGACAAGGGCCCAAACCTATCAAAACACTGCCCAGAGTCCCGTACATCAACCCAACCCTGTCATTATGGACTTCTTGTCAAACCCCAGCAGGGTTACATCAGGGTTCCTGAGCTGGCATGGCCTGTCCTACATCCTGCAGGACTCACTATTTATTATTTTCCTTACCAAAACCATTGCTTGTGAATTTTAATTCTAACAAGGCCTTCTTTTTCTTATCCTAAAATGAAAATAAACAGCTCTAGCTCACCCGTACAATTCTGTCTTCCAATTTTTTAGACGTACATTATCTTATCCATTCCCCTCTGTCTTTGGTTTCCATAATAAATAGACACATGCACACATAATTTTTAACCATGTGGATTTAATAATGTTCCTAAAAGAACACAGTTCTATTTTTTTTTAAAGATTTTATTTATTTATTTGAGACAGAGAGCACATGAGAGGGGGAAGGGTCAGAGGGAGAAGCAGGCTCCCTGCCGAGCAGGGAGCCCGATGCGGGACTCGATCCCGGGACTCCAGGATCATGACCTGAGCCGAAGGCAGTCGCTTAACCAACTAAGCCACCCAGGCGCCCAGAACACAGTTCTATTATTCAGTCAAACATACTGAAGCAGACAACTCATTTTCTCAGCTAATTCAAAAACGAGATGATAAGTTTTTAAAATCCTGTTTACTTGGTATAAAGAAAAATATTCAGATGGCCAGCTGATCACTGTTCTGGATAACATAGCCAGCTTGATTTATTTTCATAATGTTGAAATAGGATGATCATTTTGGCATTATCTGGAAAAAAAGTTTTTTCTTTATACCCAAACAACTTGTCTAATGGCACAGTTGTCTAAATATTTCATTTTCTCAGTTATTTTGGCTCTAGACAAATCTCTTTCGGTCCTTGTCTTTAAACAGAGGACCACACGTGGTTGGTCACAGGTCATCCATTTGTTTAATCTTTCATCCAGCCAACATTTATTGATGATCTGCAAAATACCAGGAACAGTGCTAATACCCTGTGGGCTCAGTGAACCCCTTCATGGAAGCCAAGAGTCTCCCTCTCACCAGAGCATCTCTACTTTTGTCCGTTTCGTATGGAATCTGAGTGTTTCCAAATTAGCCAGCCTTTTAAGCATGCCCTTTTCTTAATATACAAACAAATTAGGCCAAACCTCAATCTTGTGAACAGGAAAACAGTCATTTTCCAAATATTTCTGGGGATTCTCTGGGAGTGCTTACATGTCATAGTAGATTCTAGTCTCCTCAGAATGCAAATGACCACTCCCCTTTCTCCCTGATCACTCCTGGATGTAGGTAGTTCTCCTGCTTCTCTAAGAGTTGTCCTCTCCATAAGCAGCGATCCCTATGCGGGTAGGGGTTGAGGTGGAGGGGGCGTAGTAGGAGGCCTGCATTTCCCAAGGGAGCCTACAAACAAGACAGGTATTAGATTATTAAATTAATCAGCTTTACTGAAATCTGAGGATATCCTAAGGGAATGATATCATAGAAAGGGAAAACAAAACTCCAAAGCAATACTATTGCTCCAGAGGTCGGGGTGAGGGTGGGGGTGGGGAGGCTTCAGCCTCAGAAACCCATTCATTGCCAGGCCTTCAGCTTTTTCCAAACCACATCAGCCACCACAAGAAGCTGAGAAATCAGTTTATTACATTTTGAGTTGCCTCAAACCAGGAAAACTACCCCTTTTGCTTCCTTATGATTCTTTCTGTCCTCGCTCTTTCCCTTCAGGCCATGCTTAGGACCTGCCTTCACATAAACTATTGTTTCCCCAAGCAAAAGAATATTCCTGCTTCTAGGAGGAATTCTGACACAATTCTGAAAATGTAGAAACACTTGCATTCAACATTTTGCTACAGTGTTTGTTGCTTCCCTATATTCTCCATATCTCTCCTATTCTACTGTGATTTTGTTTAAACAAAAGTTGTCATACAAAAAAAACACACACACAGAAACGAAATGATTCAACAGGGGTCACTGATGTTTTCAGAACAAGGAAGGAGACCGAACTGTGGAAGATCAACTTAGCCTGAGGGGCCTTGCCCTGAAAAAGAGGTTACTTTTGAGACAACATAACATTTTCATTTCTGGATGCTTTTAGGTTCTCTCCTGCTAATACTCTTCATCGTTTCTAAAAGACTAGGAGTGCAAACTCTTAGAAGGTCTTTTCCAATACGACAACACAAAGCAAGGTCAACTCTATTTTAGTTGCACTGCTTTGGCCTAAATTAAGAATTTATTTCTTCAACAGAATTCTTTGGGACAGAGAATCTATGGTTCCTGTTCCTTCCCTAGAGATCTTCCTCCAGATGGCCACTTAGTCCTAATTAATAGGAAGAAAAACGACGTGGTTTTATTCATATGCCGTATTATTTTCCTTAAACTCCCCTCCTTATCACTCTACCTATACAATGTCAGAGCACCTGAACAGAAAGCCAAAGCTAAAATCACCTGGACATATGGGCTATATACATTAAATGTAAGTGCCGGATGACTGACCCCTTTTCACCTTTTGCCTGGATATTTTGAGACCTTGTAAACATCAAACCAAATCTGAATTCATCCAATGAGATTGAAACATAATCGTTCCTTCTGGGCCTGCTGAACTGCCTTGGTTTTCTCAGTGGGCATGAAAATAGGCCAAGGGACTAATATAAAAGTATTCAGTAATTTTGGATGTGCTCTTTGTATCATATAGTCATTATGATCTGTCAATTCTCCCTCTATCGCTGCTGACTAACCTTAGATTTCTGATATTTATTCTTTTTGAAAATACAGTTAATATTTTTGTGAATATGAAAAGTATGCATGCTAATTGAGAACCAAAATGGAAAATAACAACATAAAAAGAAAATAAAATCAGCCATGAGGGGTGCCTGGGTGGCTCAGTTGGTTAGGCATCAGACTCTTGATTTCAGCTCAGGTCATGTTCTCAGGGTTGTGAGATCAAACCCCGCATTGGGCTCTGTGCTGGGTGTGGAGCCTGCTTAAGATTCTCTCTCTCTCCTTCTACCCTTCCCCATCTCTCTCTCTCTCTCTCTCTTTCTCTGTCTCTCTCACTGTCTCTCCCCATCTTAAAAAGAAAAAAATCAGCCATGATCCCATAACCCCAGAGATAATCAATGTTATAATTAAGTACATTTCCTTCCCATCTGCAAATGTGTACGTGTGTATATGAACGTGCATTCTAGAAAGTAACGTTCATGATTATGTTGATGTTGTCATTTAAATTTCCTTGACTATCAGTCTTTCATGATATTTTAAAGTCTTGATCGTTCCCCAACTCAAAACCATCCTGATGAGCAAAGAACTAATGAAGCTCTATTGAGTTTCATCAAAGCCCTCAGAGCTTAAGCCCAGCCTGAGCTGAGGCAGTCCTTTCTTTCCCCAGGACATGGCTAGACACTGAGGAAGGGGCCATCAGAAGCTGGAGAAAAACTCATCCTAAGATGTCAGACAGAGACCTGGTCTGATTGCAGGGCCTCGGGCTTTGGAGGGGAGATGCCACTCTGACTTCAGTATGGAGTCTCTGGCTAGATTTGCCTTCTAGTTCATGTCTCGTAGATTTGTGCTCAGCATCCCAGGAAGCAGGTAGTATTACAGGTCAAAGCAAATGAAAAATTGTTCACTAATAGTTCTATAAGACATTGGGTAACTGGTAGTTCTGCTTTGGGACCTATGGGGAAAACCTTATAGTAAAGGAGGGAAGATCCACTTCTGCATAAAACCCAGCATAGCTTTGGTTCACTGAGGCTCCAGAAAATGCTCTTGAGCTTTGGCCCACAGAGATCTCTCGTGAACCTTTAATGGAGTCACCTCAAGTCCATGACAGCTCAAATAAAGGCATTGCACACAGTAGCTATTCACTAAAGACAGTGAAAACGTTGTCAATGGTTTCCACCCACAGGCCAGATTAGGAGAGGAAGCAAATCACAGGCAGCACAGAGTAGCTTATTAATTAGCAAATGTGAGATAAACCCGGGGATGGGTATTAGGGAGTAATGGGTAGAGAAGGCATTTTAGATAGAAGTCCATTAACAAATAGAAATAAGAAACATAGACTCTACCCGCAAGAGGGCAAATCCCTTTGCCCCAGGAAGCCCTTTTCTAGAATTTGCTTAGTTCATACCAACTACATAAAATTTTATTACTGACAATTCAACAAATATCCTTTTCTGTCTTCAGTAGATAAATAAATAAATGGTTACAGCATTCTCTACTTATTTGCTATGCATATACTTAACCACTATGAATGGTCTTTAACCCTTATTAAATAAATCCAATTATTTTTGCCTTTTCTAAACCCTATCCCAAAGCCATTTCTTCTGGACTGAATTTAAATATCGTTGGCTTGAGAGTCAAGCCACAGAGAGGCACTAGATGAGAGTCAGCGAGGTTTCCTTCTGTCCTTCCCACTAGGGAGTTAATCGTTTTCCCCTGTAAAGCCAGAAAGTGAACAGAATGCAGAGCAAAATGCATCTAAAATAAACCCATTTGCCGATTTCTCTTTTTAAAAGACAACTACTATTTGCTTCAACCCTGAGCAAATAAGGGGACAGAAAGACTAATGTTGCTTCAGTCATTTGAGTCACCTGTGAATTAAATGGTTGTGAAATAGTAAGTAAGACCAGTAAGTAAGTGACAAGCAGCATGAATTGAACATTTGTACAATGATGATACCCACAGGCTATCGCTGTCTCATTACAATTTTGGTTCAACTTCTCTACAAAATAAATAATGCAAATTCACCCTTCATCACCGAGAAAATGTTTGATGCTGAGTCAATCAATCTGCCAAGAGATGATGATAATGATGATGATGATGATGATGATGACAACGTACTTACAAAGGATACTCTGTCAGGAACACTTCTAAATGCTTTATTTGAGGAACTCATTTCATCTTTCCAACTACCCTGTGAAATAAGTGTTATTATTACCTCCACTTTACAGATAAGTAAAATAAGGCATGGACAGATGAAAAAACTTGTCAGGGTAATATAGTAAGTGGATTTCAAACCCACTGGGGGAGCTGGATTTCAAACCCCAAAATCTGATGTTAAGGTTAGCCACATGCCAACATCTAGATCTAAAGGAAGCTTAATCTATTACCTTGAGATGATTGATTGTTCAGACTTCTGAAGTTACTTCAATTAACTGAATTTTCTTTTCATCTAAGCAACTTAATGATAATGAATAAAGTCATTACATCAAAGACAAACTATGAGAGCTAAATAGATTTTGCAAATTGGATTATTTTTCATTTCTTGATAACTGAAGTTTGGTTAAATGACCATGTAAGACTAGAAGATTCGACTCTTTGCATTATGTATCACACAGCTCAGTACTTACTGGGATGAGATTTATATTGTAAACAATTCCATTTTCCAAAATGAGGGAAAAAAGATATAGGCTTGGATTAGCCACATATCAAGTCTTTGGAACAAAAGCCATATTTTATTTCCTTGTTGAGAATTAAGTCTGTGTAAGGCAAAGCATAATTTTTTCCCCTTTTTTCTTATTTTCCAATAGTACTTGAGGGCCCTTCAGGGAAGGGTCTGTGTTTTTAAGCAGACACGCTGCTCACAAGCACCACACTATCCAGACAGCTACTCTTCTTTGCCTTCTATCTCTCCCATTCTCAACTCCTTCGACTTATTTTCCTATGGCCAGGTCTCTATAACACAATTGCCTTTTGTATGCGAAAAATTGTAATTGAAATAGTCAGTCTTTTTCTTTTTCTTAATAAATTTTACTAAGTAACAACTGTCATCAATGATATTATTAAAAGTGGACTCAGTTTATCCAACAAGCCACAGGATACATAGAAGTCCCTCTACTCAGAAGACTTGGCAATAGCAATAGGCATGTTGGTTGTGCCCTTGGGGGCAGAGGGCATGTCTTGCTATTCCCTGTACCTACGCATCTGGAATTCTCAAAAATGGTGAGTGGATGTAATTGACCTGAAATGTGAACACCAAAGCTCATAAACAGATAAGGCTTTTCGTGCTGCCAAACTTGAATCTTGTCGCTAGATATGTCCTGTGATGACAGCTAGTTCCGGAGAAGCTTGATATGTGTAACCAGAGAAAGCAAGGGAGAGAGAAAGAAAATTGGGGTAGAATGGGCTGGTGATGGAATCCCAGACAAGTGACAAACATGAAAAGAGCTGAGCCAGGGTAGAGGAAAATAAGAACGTAGGGAGATTCGGGGACACTGGAGGAAGTGCCTCCAGAAATAAGCTTGTGCTAGATGTGACTCTTTTGCATTCCATCTTAGTTCATTCGGGCTGTTATGACAAATATCCCATAGACTTGCTGGCTAAATCAACAAACATTTATTTCTCTGGAGGCTGAGAAATCCAAGATAAAGATGCTGGCAGATCTGGAGTCTGGTGCAGCCCACTGCCTGGCCTGTAAATGGCCATCTTCTTTCTATGTCCTCAGATGAATGAAGGGGTAAAGAAGCTCTCCGGCGCCTCTTTTATAAGGCCATGAATCCCATTTATGAGGACTCCACCCTCATGACCTCATCACCTCCTAAAGTCTCCATGTCCTAATACTGGTACTTTGGGATTAGGATTTCAACATGCGATTTTGGGGGGAACATGAACATTCAGTCCATAACACATTCCTATGCAGCTTTAAGTCCTGGGATAAAGCAAAAGATAGTATTACTGACTCCTTTCTCACTACCTTAGCACTTTCCTTTATACCCTGCTTCCAGTGTGATATTTCTGTTAGATTATTATCAATTGGACCTTAAAGGTATGGGCTTAAAATCTCCAGCTCCACCCCTTTCCATTAAGATATACCCATAGAGCAGGTTTCTCAAGAAAGCATTTATTCATTACCTATGTAAGCAACACAATAAGTGCCCATCTTAAAAGAGAATGATAGAGCGGTTTGTATCAAGAAGCAGGTGCATGTTTGTTAATGTGGATTTGACCCATAAACGTAAAGTCCATCATCAGCAAAATCCATCTTAGTACTGGAACCACTTTACTCTTTGATGTACTCCAAATTGCACCTCACCAGTGTTTGATGGAAGTTCATTAGCTTCATATACTGCAAAATCTAGCTGTAGGGAAACAGAATCTTCGAGCATGCTTCTATGGAATGATTCCCAGAACTTGAAGTTCTTTTTTTTTTTTTTTAAGATTTTATTTATTTATTTAATTGACAGGGAGACAGAGAGAGAGAGACAGTGTGAGAGGGAACACAAGCAGGGGGAGTGGGAGAGGAAGAAGCAGGCTTCCGGCCGAGCAGGGAGCCTGATGAGGGGCTCGTTCCCAGGACCCTGGGATCATGACCTGAGCTGAAGGCAGTCGCTTAACCAACTGAGCCACCCAGGCGCCCCCAGAACTTGAAGTTCTTTATTGCTTCTGATCTTTTCCTCCCCTATCTGACACTTAGCATAAAAACATATAAGGGACCCAAAGGAAGATAAGTTGAGTTATTGTAAAATATGGATTTTGTTTTCCTTTCCATTCTTAAGGTATTTCCGTGCTTAGATATTTCTCTTTCTTTCTCTTTATTTTGACATTTTTTTATTGTGGACTATGCCATGCATAAAGAAGTATATGTAATGCTTATATACAAGTATAGTTTAAAGAATAAGACACACACCTGTGTAAGTCAGCTTTCTTCCTCTCTTAATGGAATGCTTAAAAACATTTACTGGATTATTTGGGAAATAAAAATGAAAGCATTAAGTCCAAAGGGGGAAAAATATATATGTATATATCTAAAGCCTCCTAAGAAATAAAGTTAAAGGGGCACCTGGGTGGCTCAGTCGGTTAAGCGCCTGCTTTTGGCTCAGGTCATGATCCCAGGGTCCTGAGATCGAGTCCTGCATTGGGCTCCCTGCTCAGTGGGGTAGCCTGCTTCTCCCTCTCCCTCCCTCCCTGCTCGTGCTCTCTCTCACTCTCTCTCTCTCAAATAAATAAATAAAATCTTTTTAAAAAAGAAAGAAAGTTAAGGAAATTTCTGAAGATTGGGGAAAGTTTCCTTTTTAAGTTGAAAAAAGTTGAAATAGACTTCAGTGGTCTGCTTTTACTTTGCGCCCTTTCCTTTATTTTCACTCTTCTTTTCCTCCCTTCCTTTTTTCCCCTCTTCTAGCTCAGCTTCTCCTGAACCTTCCGTGACACTAGACGAACAAGCCGCAAGGCAGATAGCTCTCTAAAGAATGGTTCCAACAGCTGCTCACAGAAGACTGGACCAAGTTCCCAAAAGAGCCATGAAGACATGAAATGGTCTCCCGCTGTTCCAACCATTTTACAGCAGTTTCAGTGAGAGAAAACCTCGACCTGAAACCAGACCACAATCACATACCTGGTTCTTCTCCCCGCTGGATGAAAACTCTGAGACAAAGGGTTTCTGCTAAGGAAGTTACCTGGGAGGTGCTCCCTGAGGGCGCATCAGCTAAATGCAGGCTTTACCCTCTGTCTGAGTTGCCAGACAAGTGTTTCCCTACAAAGTTAACGTTCAGACACCCATGTTTCACCACATCACCCTTCCTTCCACCCCGAAGGACACTCAGCTTTCCTCCAAGGGCGGGATTGCCCTCACAGACAGGCAGGACACCCAACATGGAGACTTTTCTTACCAGTCATTAGGCGTTGCCAGTAGAGGGCAGTGGAACGTTTGGAACTGGTTAACAACCCTCTAGGCCCCCCAAACTGTGGCTCCCTGTGTCTGGCTTCATTGGAATCTTCCCAATCCAGAAACTTGGGAAACTTCCTAATCCGGAGTCCCTCCACTTGGGAAACTTCCTAATCCGGAGTCCCTCCCCTCACTCTTCCAAAAGACTTTTTCTTTCCTGTGTCTCCTGGTCATCCAGAAAGAAAAGCAGCCATCTGAGGGGAACACTGGGGGGGCAGGATGGATTCCTCACCTCCTGGCCAGTGGAGCCCATCTTGTCCTGTGTGAACACTGGGTGGCCAATGATGGTGCCTAAGCCTCCTCCCACCCCTCACCCCCACCTCCATGCAGAAGAGCAGAGTCAGAATGGGGTTTTTCCTGCATTCACAAGGTTAGACTTGAAGGAGCTCTGGAGATTAACCAAATTCTTGCATTCTCCTGAGAAACACTGGGAAGCCCAGGGAGCGGAATTGGCCTGCCCAAGGTCACAGAATTAGTTCCTGTCAAAGCTGAAATTAGAATCTGATCTCTGTCCCAGACATACTGAGTACTGATTAGTAATGATAACTATAAAAACAACAAGAATGGTAATAATAATGTTTACTGAGTACTCACTATGTGTGTGCCAGGCACTATTCTAAAAACTTTACATGCATCAATTCCTTTAATCCTTACCCAAACCTTATGAGACAGAGAGCATTATTATTTCTGTTTTACAAATGAGAAAACTGAAACTCAGAGTAATTAAGGAATAACTAGTGAGTGGTGGAGGCTGGATTTGATTCTGAGAAGTCTTACTTCAGAACCAGAACTTATAAAACCACTGACATTTCCACTGTTCTGTGGTAAAATGAAAGAAATAAGAACAGGGCAATGCATTTTTCTTAAAGCAAGATATATTCCATTTAAAATACCAAGCTTTATTATATTCTGTATTTATTTTAGAATATTAAGAATTCCCCTTCTTTATGAAAAAATAGAGTATATGGTAGTTGTTGGTGCTCTATGAATTTTATTTTTTAATAAAAATATATTCCGGGAGTTGTTTATTTTATGAAATTGCAGAGTCTAGAAAGCACTTCTTGCATTATCTGCCTCCTGTAGGAATTCTGGGAGAACGCTTCGTTGCTTTCTTGCTTCCTCTGCCAGCTTCTGGTTCCTGGAATGCTGAGGGCGGGCGGGGCGGCGGAGGGGGGTTGCGGAAGGAACTGCCAAGGTGAAGAATGACTAAAATTTATCATGTACTTTTTTATCAGTCAGGACTCATTTGATTGCAAGTAAATAACAAGTAAAAGTGAGTATATATTGTTAATTTAGCTGAAACATTTGGGGATCAGTGACTCAAATTGTGTCTCGAATTTTATCACTTGGCTTTGCTCTTTACCATATATTGGCTTAATTCCAAGACTCCATGGGGGCAACATGGCTGCCAACAGCTTCAGCCGTTTTCTGTGTTCAAGTTCAGAGGGGAAAAAAGTATCTCTCTCTAGTAGCTCCATGTAGGGTTGTACTTAAAGTGGACTGAGTTATAGCAATCCCTGAAGGAGTCATTACGGCTAGGGGTAGATTTATGCTACTTGGCCAGTTCTGAGCTATGCATTATACTCCTGAAGCTGATGGTAGAATCAGCTCCATCCACTCTGATGGCAGGAGGAGGATGGATCTCAAAAGGGGAAATTAGACACTGTTGCCAAAGAAACTGGTGTTTGGTCGTCAAGCCAACAAATGTTCACTATTCATCTAATGTGTGTCACTCACTAGGCTGGGTGCTATTCACTCATCACTTCATTTAATTCTCATAATAATCCCACCAGGCAAATAATAATTCACCAATGAAGAAACTGAGGCTCAGAGACACCAAGAAACACACAAAAGGTCAAACAGCTAGTAACAGAAGATCCAGGAATCAAATTCTATTCCAAACAATTTCAAAACCCAAGTCCTTGATTTTTTTATTTTATAATTTGCTTATCCTACCCATCCCTTTACCATTAAAACTGAAGATAAAATAAGCCACCCTGTGTATTACAATGATGGCTTGGTCGAGGGACTCAATAACTGCCCTTTTCTTGGCCATGCTTCCCTCTCCCACTTCAAGAATTAAGAATTCTTTAAATATTTGTTTCTGCTCTCCTCACCACTGTTGAAAGAGCTAAGATTAGAGACACTCATTATGTCTCATCCCTGAGTTGAAGAGAAACTATAATCTGGAACAATTCTAGAAGGACGTTAATCAAATGAGGCCACAATGTTTCTTCTACATTTGATTTAGAATTTTCCAGAGTGTTAAGCAGCTAGTACCACACCTCCTAGAATATGTCCTTTAGCCTTAAAAAAGAAATTTGTCTAATTAAGTGGCCAAGAAGTGCATTGGAAGAGAAGAATTTCATCCCTAATATATTCAAGAACAGTTTCTTGATTCAGTCTACAGCAAACACAGTAATCACAATCACCCCACAACAGCCCCAGGAAACTGTTCCCTGAAATAGTAAATCTGTCCAATCAAAATTAAATGTTCAGAGAGTTGTAAACAGTATTCAACACTTCATTCAAAATCTAAACCAAGACCATCATTTGCAGCACCAGATACTACTAGGCATGCAGATTTGGGTCGTAAATAAGATTGATAAGTAAGATTTAATAAAATATAAAGCCATGACTGAATTTAATATGGAAAGGATCTAGGACCATTAATCTCCAGGTTTACTCAATGTTAAAAATTAATTTTCATTATTTTCCAAAGAATGTTCACATTTGGGAGAAAAATAATAGTCATGAAATAAACATATGGAGGTCCCTTGGATATGTTCCCCAAAACACCTCAGTCAGCCATCAGACCGCACATCATCACCCTGTGGCTCCAGAAAGCAGACTAGGGTCTACTCCTCACTCCTTCTCTCTACCCCCACCTCTAAACGTAGACAGCAACTATGTTCACCAATTTAGTTCTAGTCCCACACATCATGTGGCTCCAGGGTGAGGAACTTTCACATCTCCTCAACTTATATTTCTTCATGGTTTGAAGAGGGGTTTCCCAGCTTGAGCCTAAATTATGTTCACCACTAGGCGCACATACGTGTGGGCATGTCTGGCAAACTAAATGGGGGACTTGCTAAAGAATAATTGAGAAAAGAAAGGCTAAGCACTCCTGGGGGGAGGACACATGGCTGGCCATAGCTTTGTTTTAGTTAAAAAAAAAGAGTCTTGGCTCTTCAGAGGGTCCTGGGCATGGGCAGTAGTGGCCATGACTGCTCAAAGACAGCAGGAGTGATGGCAGTTCCCAGCAGCAGGGACAGGCTGCCTGGTGGCAGAGTGGCATGTGGTGTTCAGTCAGCTCTTGAAGTACCTCAAAATATCTTCTAAGCAATGGAGCTGGGGCAGGTCAACAGGAGTGGAATAGCATAGGACTATATGGCAACTGCCCAGAACCTTGGTCAGATGCAAGCTTTTCGGTGTATGGAAACTCTGAAATAGCTGTATAGGAAAGGGAAAGAGCAGAGGGCCATAATCCCATATTGGGTACTAGCAAAACAAGGGTTACATAAAAAGAGGGTATCAGATGACCTCCCTTAAAAGCTTCCAGCTCTGACTTTGAACAATTATAGGAGTCTCACTAGTGAATGGTGGGGAAAAGAAACCATGCCCCACACCCCAAATTTCTACCCTCAATCCTCACCAAAAGCAAGTTAAGACTCCCAAAGACAGGAATAAAAGCAACCACTGCTGAATAGGACACCCTTTCCTCGCTCTTGGGAGATTCAGTGTGCTACTCCTGCTCATCCTAATTCCTGCTCAAGTTCCTCCCCTCTTATAAAGTGATGTCTTCTCCCAGTTGGCTCCTCCCCTGTCCCTCAGCTCCCACCCCTGTCTTGGGCATACCACAGCTTTACGGTTCCAAACAAAGGCTATGCTTCCTTTAGTGCCTCCAAACCTCACTCCAGCTACTTTCATTGAAAAGTAGACATAAGGAGCTCCTGATCTTCCTTTGTCCTGGTCCCTGCAAATCCAAACTCAGGTCCAACGTTACTGAGAATATTCCAACATTTCACATGTAGACAGTTTAAGGAGGAGTTTCAACTTAATGGGATTGTTAACAGGAAATTATTATTTTTCAAATCCTTCTTTCCATCATGCTTTTTCAAATAACCCTGACCTACTTCCTAGCAATGACCCCTTGGCACATTCTATAACTTACCAGTCAATTTGATTATTAATAGTACTCCTATTAAAAATTCTAATATCTTAGCTGATCTCAAATTGCTCATCTCCACTTCTTCAAGATCACTAGACCCATAGTCCTGGAGTGAAGAGTGTGACCACATGTTTGACTCTGACATAACTTCTCTCCTCTCTTCAAGGTCTGGCTCCTCTAGCTCCTTGGGGGCCAGGAGTTAGAAATAAGTGAAGACAATAATCATCTCCATGATGGCAGGTGTTCTGGCCTCCCAGTCTCTACATAGACACTGTGTTGCTTTTCTTGGGGCAATGCTCAACCCTACCTTGCCCCTCCCTAAGATCCCAAAAACAGAGACATCCTTATTTCTCATCCATTCCATCTGTAGCACATGCTTCTAGTCCTTTCTCTGGGTTCAGGGCCCCCTTCCTTGGCCCAGCGGCCACCTGGGCAGCCCTAGGTACCTGCTTCTCCCTTTATCTCTATGTGCTCACCTCTCCTCAGAGGGCCACAGGGACTAGAATGGGTATGACCCCATCCTATTCTTCAGCGCCTTACACCATAGCCCCTTCTTACTCTGCTGAGGATGACTATTCCAGCAAGCCCTCCCTACTCAGAGATCTCCAGACTAGTAGCAGCCAGGTCTCTATGTCCCACACACTTAAGGAGGCATGTGTCAGACTCCCATAAAACTCTCTTGTCCTGTTCTGTACCACTCCAAGGTCAGCACAGAATGAATTTGCAGGGTCTGGAGCTCAGTACCATTTCATCTCTCCTCACGGATGCTCCAACCCCATTGACTGATTCTCCTTGAAGACCCTTCACTTGGCTTCTTGGAGAAGAGAGAAACTCCCATTGGGAAGAGAGGGGGAAACCTCTTAGCTGGGCCCTAATGACACCCCCTATCTCCTATCCTCTTGCAGACAGGCAGGGGATGCTGGGGATTATGCTAATGAGATAGGTTTAACCACCTCTTAGTAAACAAAACTGAAGGGTCTTGACGGTATTGACTCTTTGGTAACTATCTTCAGGATATGAGGTACTTCGGTGTTCTTGTCCTCCCTGGGTTTTTTGCCTTTGCTGTCATCCCAGCACTAAAGAACAAAATTACTCTCAATATCCTATTACAAAGTTCAGTGGGTTGGTAAGAACTAAACTGTGTGCAAAAACTCTGGCATGGGGCCAGTCTTCTCTGCACCATCAGAGGGCCACACCTCGAAGGCCCTCCTACTTAGGGATAAACTCGTCCATAGCCAATTGGCCCAATTACAGTGAGACCTCCGACCATTAGGGAAGGAGACTCACCATCATTGGTTTATAAGCCAGTACAGCAATGCTTTTTGATACAATAACTTAACATCTAGAGACCATGAGAGTAGCATTTCCACAAATAGCAAGATGACTTACAGCACCAGCCCTTATTCCTACAACCTTACTTCACCAATCACGAAATTGAGAACCAGAAATTCTCCAATTACACAGAACATAGCCAATCACTTGAGACCTGAAATGACACAGCTACTCCACAGGTCAAAGAAGAACAACACGTTTTCATCCTAGATGAAAGTTCTAAACTACCTTCTCCATCGCATTTCTTGCTAATTTTACGTAAAAGTCGTTGGAAATGATCTGACTTGATCTACAAGCCAGAAAAAATTTCATGTTAAATGTAAGCCCGATAACCTTCTGGCAATGAGTAAAACTGGCCATCTGTGAAGTTGCAGTTCATCAGTCAGGGTGCGGCATTCTTCCCTGGAATGTTATTTTAAATATGTCATCTCAGGAATTTTATAGTCTGGCATAATCTGACACTTTGAAAAGTGTGTGAGTGCTAAAATAAATATTTCAAACACCAAACAGCCTTCTTGTTTAACTAAAAATATACATAAAAGATCAAAAACCTTTTGTTTGCCTGTAGCAAATAATTTTCATAGCTGTTCTGACATACTTGCAGACATTCTGTCGATAATGTGCAATTAAAATATGATTCATCTGCCCTTGGTGGTAATATGAGAGTCCCTATTTGTGCCTTAGTGACCTCCTATGGAGATAGACAAATGCAGCATCTGGATTAGAGTATAAACCCACCCCCCTGGAGGATGCTTTTGTAGTGGCCACCAAATACTTCATCAGCCTGTTGTGTGTGGTTTTTCCTAGTGTTGTTTGTCCTCTGCTACACCCCTGGCAAGGTGTGGTGCACAGGAGCCTTCCCTGGAAGTTACAGGTTCTCAGTCTAGGTATCACGTGAGAAGCACTAGGTTCACTGGGGAACTTTTCAAATCCTGATCCCCAGACCAATTTATGTCTGGGAGTGGGAAGCAAGCATGGATAGTCTCTAAAGACCCCAGGCAATTTTAGTGCACATGGTAGACTGGTAACCACTGCTAGCCCATAACTACGCTGACTGTGTGCAGAGAGAAAGGTGGTACAAAGGCAAGAGACGTTGACCCCTAAAGATGCACAGTTCAAAGTTGTAATCAAATACAATGTGCAATCATATACATCATATTTGCGTGCAAAGTACATCAAAATTTGCACATCATAGGCCTATAAATGGTAGCCATGAGTTTCCCTAAAGGTGGGTTTCGAGAAAGCAAATGGGCAGAAGTAGGGTTGGGAAGGTAGCTCGGGATCGTGTAATGAAGGACCATGAATGTCGCAGTAGGATTATGGACCTTACCCTTTGGTCACTAGGGAGTCACTGAAGGCTCAGGTGCAGTGATGTGATGTGATTAAGGGGATATTTTAGGAAGACCGGGCTGCCAACAATATAGGATGGATCAGAGAGGAAGAAAATAGAGTCAGGGAGATCAATTTAGAGGCAACTAGTCCAGGTCTGAGGAGCCAAGAGCCCCAAGAACAGAAAATAACTATCACCATCGGAAACCACCAAGTTATTGAAGGAATAAGGGGAGGGGGCTGGAAGGGGAGATCTCAAGCCAGGTCGGAGAGGGACCAGGAAGTCAGGAAGAGAAAGAGTTTGAAACTAAGAGAAAGCAATTTCGACATGCTCCATTTGTGGTTACTGCAAAATATCTAGGGAAACGTTCTACTGGGCATCCTGAAACCTGAGCCCGGGGCTCAGTAGAAAAGACAAGATGGACCAGAATCAGATCTTTCCTGTTCTCCAAGTTGGGAGAGGATTCACAAACAGGTCGTTAGTCATCAGACTCAGGTCTTTGAAGGCAAGAGTTCTATCTTAATCTTCTTTTTTTTTACTGCCAGGACCTGGCAAAGTTCCTGGTACGTAATAGATGTTCAATAAATGTTTGTCTCCCTGCCTGACTTGTCTGAAGCATCTGAAGAGGAAACAGTAGGACACTCTGAAAATAATTTTTGCCAAATTCACAGTTTGAAATAAAATCTGCCCCGTTGGCCTTCAGGGGAGTGAAGACCAACAGAAGCAGGTGAACCAGAGGAGAAGCGCCCTGCCTCAGATTCGTGGTGGGGGCCACACAGGATTGCAGGTTACACGGGTGCTGTGAGCGGAGCGAGCTGACAGCTGCCCAGGAGTCCCGGTGGGGAAACCTAGGCAAGGAAGAGCAAGGGGGGTCCAATAAACCCACACTTCCCAGGGCTTGACCCCTAAAGGAGCTGGTGACAGACTAGCTATGATGGAATGAATTAGAATAAACTCTAGATAAAAGAATCATAATTGTAAATAGAACTCCAAATGTGCCCAACTTAGAAAAAACATTGATACACAGAGAAAAAGCTAAGTAGTTGCCATCTCTAGGACAAATGGCTCCCAATCTGTCAACACCATTCATTGTCCAGAAATGGAATAAACATTGCATGATACCACAGTACCTATTATTCAAATATGTAGGGACATTGTTATCATTGATAAGGCATGCAAATTTTATGCTAAAAAGTTGTCCTCATGCTAAAATATTCAGGAACTAATGGTTTATAGATTTTTACAACATCCACTTCATTATTTTTCCTAAAATTTTAAAATGTAATTATGAATAAGTTCAGAAGTACTATAAAGTCCTTTTTTTAAATGCCATTGGGATTAAATATATATTTTATTAAATTTAAATTTATTAATTTATTAAATTATATTATTAGTTGTATAACATTGTGTTATATTAATTTAAGTTTAAATGTGAATTAAATAAAAATATTTAGTCATATTTGTTTAAAAATCACTTTATACCTTCTCTAAAGGGTTTTTTTTTTTAAAGATTATTTATTTTAGAAAAAGAGAGACAGAGTGAGCATGCAGGAGGGAGGGCAAAGGAGAGACAGAGAATCTCAGGCCAGATGCGGGGCTCGATCTCACAGCCCTGAGATCCTGACCCGAGCCAAAATCAGTAGTCATACGCTCAACCGACTGAGCCCCACAGGTGCCCCTAAAGGGTAAGATTTTTTTTTTTACCTCCTCTTTATTCCTCTCTTCCTGGAGATTATCTCTTTCCTGGAGATTGATATATGATATTTTTATGTTTGTATTTAATATTTTTACATATATGTGTATTCAAAACCCCTACATGTTGTTTTCTGTGGGGTTTCTAATGCTTACATCAATGACATTAAAATGTATGGTTCCAACTTGCTTGTCAGACTCAATATTATGTTTTAGAGATTTATTCATCCATTTTAACTGCCGTATAGTACTCCATAGCTTGAATAACTAGAGTTTACTAGCCCATTCTTTTCTTCAGGGTTAGACTATTTTCTTCTAACTTTTCTTTCTTTTACAAACAATGTCACAATGAAGCCCCTTGCACATGTCTCTTTGCATGCAAATGGGAAAATTTCTCTAGGCTAAATTGCTAGATGTTGGGCGCCTGGGTGGCTCAGTCATTAAGCGTCTGCCTTCGGCTCAGGTCATGATCCCAGGGTCCTGGGATCGAGTCCCGCATCGGGCTCCCTGCTCCGCGGGAAGCCTGCTTCTCCCTCTCCCACTCCCCCTGCTTGTGTTCCTGTTCTCACTATGTCTCTCTCTGTCAAATAAATAAATAAAATCTTTAAAAAATAAAAATAAAAAAAAAATTTTTTAAAAATTGCTAGATGTTACATTATGTGCTAAAATTTTACAGAATGTTAAAATTAGAAGCTTTGCCCAAGATCCTAAGATGATAGGTATTTGCTATCAAAGGGAGATGCCAGACCAAGATAAACCCTATCACGGCACTATCTATAAAGTGGTTTCAGTACCGTTTTGCCCCCAACCACAATGAAGATAAAAATGGGTCAGGTTGTGGCAGATGGAAAGAATTTGTGATGAGGATTCACTGTAGGTCCTATCCTGCCCTGTGAACATCCACCACGAAAGGAGTAATTATGGTTCTACTTGCTTCTCACCTCAATTCATCGAGTGGAATTGAAGGGCTTAATTTGTGACTCCTGCGATATACAGGGCAGCGAGGACTGGGCCCATCTCCTATCCAAGTCACAGAAAGGGCTAAAATGAGCTTGTTGATAGTGGGTAAGCCGAAACACAGGAGGCTGCATCAGCCTGTTCTAACCACGGTCCCTGCTGAATGTCGGCTGT
Organism: Leptonychotes weddellii; assembly: GCF_054177405.1. Classification (NCBI taxonomy): domain Eukaryota; kingdom Metazoa; phylum Chordata; class Mammalia; order Carnivora; family Phocidae; genus Leptonychotes; species Leptonychotes weddellii. The sequence continues at coordinate 15,219,469 of NC_138380.1, forward strand.
CATTATACCCTTATTCCTTGAGGAGGTCAGAAAGCCACCTGGCGTTGGGTCCATTATATAACATGTCTTCTATCTTGGAAGGGGCAGCAATTTATCACTGGAATTGATACATACTTTTCATAGGTGTTTGCCCTTCTTGACCACAATACCTTGGTGAGCACCAGTATTTGAGGGTTACAGACATCTTCTCTATCAATATGGTACCCCAGAGAACCTCACCCTAGAATAAGGAACTCATTTTATAGTAATGGCAGTGTATTAGTGGGCTTGTGGCCACAGGATTCTTTGATCTTACAATGGACCCAACAACCAGAAGCAGCCAATCTGATGGAGTGGGATAGCTTGTCAAAGCTTGGCTAATCTATCAACTGGGGTTCAGCACATGTGAAGTTAGGGAGCTCATCTAAAAAATGTAGCATGTGCATTAAATCAACAAGTTATATAGTCTGGTTTTCAATGGCTAGAATTGAGCCAACAGCCAATATATTTTAGTCCCTGGTCACAAGAAAACCAGTCCACTCCAGTAAGCAAGGAGTAAAATTAAAAGCAGCCCCTTTCATAATCATACCTAATGACCTACTTGTGGAACTTGGCCCCCAAATTTGGACTCTGAAGGGTGAGAGGTACTGGCTCTTTGTGGGGAGGGACATCAGTAAGAACTCTGCAAAACTGAAGGTTGCAGTTACCACTTGGTCAGGGAGCTCCTTAATGGGTAGCAGGTGAAGGAGTAACTCAGCTTGGTGGTAATTGATACTGATATCCATGGAGACCTTGGGTTACCACTCCACCATGGTAGCAGGAATAAGCATGACTGAAGCCTGGGGATTCACTGGGGTGTCTCTAGTGAGCACGAAAAAGTCTAGTATTGACTGCCAATGAAAAAGGACAACAAATGTGTCTCAGGGTGGGCTCCCTGACAAGGATCTGAGCACAAGCAGTTTATTTGAGAGTAAGCCCAGTACACATCAGTAGAGAAGCAAGAAAGACAGGAAGAAGGAAAGCCAGTATTTTTGACCAGTTTGCCACGGTGGGTAACTGGAGCGCATTCTGCTGCTGGCCAATGCAGAGTCAGCATGGAACATAGAAGCCAAAAGATGAAGAGCTGGAGTGTCACTCAGCGTCTCCAGGTGGTCAGTGGTTGAGGGCTGCTTGCCCAGGAGTCACTTACCAACACTTCTGGTCTTCTCTCTGGGCTCCTCAGAGAGTTTGCAGATGTTCCCAGCACCCAGCCTTCAGTCTGTAGAGGTGAGTTCTGAGGATACGAAAGCAGGGCACAAAACCATCCGCACAAGCCACAACCCAGCAAGGGCGGAACAGTGAAAGGTTTAGATGAAGGTCTGGGCTGCTACCCCAGGCAAGCAACACAAACGAGCTTAATTGCTGACCACGCAGGAGGCAAATCCGGGGCAGGTGGCGGCAAGGGGAGACTGAGGGTATAAAGTGGGGCATCAAGAGCCACTATAGCAGTGGGATCAGCAGATGTGAATCACCGACCTCTTGCCTTACGTTTTTCAAGAGATCACAACTTGTCACCCTTTGAAGGGGACTTGTTCCTCCCTGAGGAGAAATTAGAATAACATTCTCAAAAAAATAAAAATGGAGACTATATGATAGTAATGGAGCCTAAAATAAGGGAAGAGCCTGTTTAGAACTGAGTGGCCGCAAGGAGGAGACTGTGTTGGACCGCAAGAGGACACGACTTCTCAGATTCCCTTGCCTGGCCCCCGGACCACGCTGCCCCCTCTGGGGGTTGACAAGAACTTGTCCTGTGTGTGCTTCGACCTCCCCTTCATCTCTCTCACGTGGCCCAGACTGGGAGCCACACCTACGTAGTCTGGCTTCTCCCGACACTTCCAGATGCAAAAGAAACACCCCAGTATGGAACATGGATCTGCATCCCGAACACTTACAGGGGGTCCAGAGGCCTCGTCCTGGAAGTGTGGTGGAGTTGAGCAGGAGATGGGAGGAGGTGGTAAATGTTCATCCTCTCCTCCTGTTAACGGCTCTGAGGCTGCCGGATCCCGAGCTCCAGCTGAGGCTCTGCAGCCTGTAGCCCAAAGCCAAGGCCGGTGCAGTGAGCCCTCCCTGCATTGCTTCACGTCTCCCCTTGCCTCTGTTGTCTCTCCCTCCTTCTAGCTGCCCTGGCTTTGCACTTCCCCAATAAAGCCTTGGCACTTTAAGTCCTGGTATCCGGACCTGGCTAACTGCATAACACTTCAGCAGGATCACTTCTAAACTCAACAGCCACCTGGACAGTTTCCAGATCACATCGATGCTGTGAACTCCATCCCCACATCCGTGCAGTGTCAGTTCATGATTAAGAATTCCAGAAGATTTTTTTTTTTTTAATTACTGTCCTGCTCTACACTGCGCCAAGACAGAGACGGGTAAGTCTCATTCTGCGGGGAAGTTCTCTGTTACGCTGAGCAGATTCGAGTTGCTCAGCGGACCTCTCTCCTTTCTGGTGCTGGGCTCTCTCTCTTTCCTTTCTGGGAGTGAGCAAATATAGCGAAGGCTGAAAGGCACAAAGTGAGCTCTGGAAAAACCAGGGCTCCAGAGCTCACTCACTCCTGGGGAATCATGTCTTCTCAATATTTCTGGTCTCTGAATGTTTCTCTTTTTTCACCACATGCTTTTAAGAAGTGGTTTCCTTTTGTTTTATGTTCAGCATTTAAAGTATCTTGACCTAGAAGGTTTTCTTGGGACATCTAGTCCACAGTGTTGCCAGAAAAAAGTTTTGGAGAACATTTTTGAAAATTTTAAAACAAGCTTACTCTTATAGAAAAGTTGTGAGCATTGTGTGATTTTTCCAGAATCATTTAAGATAAGTTGCCAGCATGATGCTTATCCCCAAATGTTTTAGTCTGTGATTCCTGGGTGAGGGTAAGGGGGTGGGGCATGGGGATAATTCTCCTAAGAAACCTCATATAACCATCAAAATCAAGAAATTAACAGTGATATCCTAATCCCCAGACTCAGTGGGATTAAGCATCAGTCGGTTAAGCATCAGCCTTCGGCTCAAGGCATGATCCCAGGGTCCTGGAATCAAGTCCCGTATCAGGCTCCTTGCTCACTGGGGAGCCTGCTTCTCCCTCTGCCTGCCGCTCCCCCAGCTTGTGCTCTCTCTCTCTGTCTCTGACAAATAAATAAAATCTTTAAAAAAAAATAAGTGAGGGACGCCTGGGTGGCTCAGTCAGTTAAGCGTCTGCCTTCAGCTCAGGTCATGATCCCAGGGTCCTGGGATCGAGTCCCGCATCGGGGTCCCTGCTCCGCGGGGAGCCTGCTTCTCCCTCTGCCTCTGTCTCTCTCTCTGTCTCTCATGAATACATAAATAAAATCTTTAAAAAAAAAAAATAAGTGACTGAGAAAAATAATTGTGAGTTTATTTTATGTCCCCATCTTATTTCAGAAAATGTAAAGAATATATGACAACAGGGGGCACCTGGGTGGGTCAGTGGGTTAAGCGTCTGCCTTTGGCTCAGGTCATGATACCAGGGTCCTGGGATGGAGCCTCACATCAGGCTCCCTGCTCAGTGGGGAGCCTGCTTCTCCCCCTCCCTCTGCCTGCCGCTCCCCCTCCGTCTGCCTGCCGCTCCCCCAGCTTGTGCTCTCTCTCTGTCAAATAAATAAATAAAATATTTAAAAAAAAAAAAAGGATCCACTTCAGAGTCATTTGCTTCACTGAGTTGTGTATTTTTATACTCTTTCATCGGTAACAGTTCCTCTTTCTTGCCTTGACAACTTTGATGATTAAAGGCTAGTTATTTTGTAAAATTCTCCCCAATTTGGGTCTGATGATGATGTATCCTTGGCAGGAATATCATGGAAGTGAGGCTGTTTATTATTCCTGCATTTTCCCAGATGACACACAATTTTAATGTCTCAGTACTGCTGGTGTCTGCTTTTGTTCACTTGATGAGTGTGCCTACCAGGCCACTCCACTGTAAAGTAACGCCTTTTTTGTTGTATAATTGGTAAGTATTTTGTGGGGATTTTGAAATTATGTAAATTTCCCATTCACATCAAAATTGCAGTGTATCCATTTGGTAACCTCTGTTCGTATACACGCATTGTGTGAGGGACTGTTACTCTCGCTATCTGATGTGACAGTCATGCACAATGTCATGCTCAAATTGTCCCCTCTTCGGCTCCCATGCCCTCCGAGGGTAGTGGGCTAAGAAATATATGTATGCATGAAATATATACATGCATCTAAATCTACATTTATTCTTATATCTATATTGAGAATTTGAGTTCACACAGATACCTCCAATTCCAAATCTTCAGAGTTTGGTCCCTTTCTACTTTTTAATTCTCCCCCCCTGCCGATATTGGAATATCTAGTTCCCAATTTTCCTTCATATTATTTATTCATTTATCCATTAAACAACACCCTTTATGTAACTAATTTCCAATCTCCACTGCCATATGGACACCCTCCTCATGCCAACACCATGCCAGACTGCCACCCCCAGGCCACATGGACTCCCTCCTCCCCTGGCCTGGCCTTGACCCTGTCAGGCAGCCCTATATAAATGCCTTCCTCACACAGCTGCCTGGACACCCTCCTCACCCTGCCTGAGCTTCCACACCCTGCACCAAGCCACCCACGGTGTGGATGCTTGCCTTCTTCTGCTTGGGCTCTCTCACCCCACTCTGGGTCACCATGACTAACACCTGTCCACCCGAGCATGATGTCTAGCTTGCCCTACTGGCTTTAAAATTGGATTATTCAGGAAGAAAGGGGGAAGGAAAAGGGGCACAAGAGATTTTTAATGTGTACACTTAATTAAGTATAAAGTTAGCCCAAATGCCTATCTTCACCCTAATCAACTCAAGGACTTTAGAAAGTTTAACTCCTGCACCTCTGTGTCTCCCACCCCATGGTCTTACATGTGGTTATTGTCATGGGTTTTTTTCCTTCCTTTTTTGTATCTCCAAAATTCATAGTTATCTTAATTATGATTTTGTGGAGTCAATGCTTGTTTATATTGATCAATACTTTCCCTCACTTATTTGTCCCCCATTGCTTCTGATAGCCCACTTCACCTGGATTCAGTCATCTTTTTTGCTCTCTCTACCCTTCATGGGCTTTCCTTCAATAGTTCTATCACACTGTGTCAGCAATGTGGTCTGCAAGATGAGAACGTTTTCAGTCTTTGTCATACATGAATGTTTACTCTTACTCTTTGATGACAGTTTATTTGCAGGGAGCAGTGTAGGGCAACCAGCTGTCCTAGCTTGCTTTGGACTGGGGGTCTCCCAGCACAGGGACTTTCAGCACTAAAACCAGGACTGTCCTTGACAAACTGAGATGGTTGGTCCTCTACTTCTATATTTTATTATTTTTCCACAGCCGTATTAAAAATATGATTCCATTGTCTATTGGTCAGTACTTCTGAGAAAACCTGTATATGATAAATTTGTTTCTCTGAAGGTAACTCTTGCTTCTCTCTGGCTTCTTCTATGATTTTCTCGTGCCTTTGAAACTATCAGAGTGTTGCTATAGAGATTTGTTTCTTATTTATCCTGTTCAGGATTATAAAAAATGAATATTAGTATCTTATTATAAATTATGAAGATTGGTATCTTTCACCAATTCTAAAAAATGTCCATCCATAATCTCTTCAAGTATTTCCTCTCCCTCTTTCTATTTATTCTTTTCTTTTGGAAATCTTGCTGGATATACTCTTTATCTTCTCATTATATACAATGTGTTTCTTAACCTCTCTTTCAGACTTTCTGGCCCTGAATTCCCAGTGCTGGATCCCAGATAACTTCCTCAGCTCTGCCTTCCAGGTAAATAGTCACCATTTCAGTGGTATTTAATCTGATGTTTTACCCATTCACTGAGTTTAACTTCATCGGCTAGATTTTCACTCCTGGAAGTTCTATTTGGTTCCTTTTCACACATTTTTATTATTTTTTTCAGTGTAATGTGACTTACTTATATAGATCTTTAAAGTATCTTGAATCCTTACAAACACTTATTTTGTATTCTCATTCACATTATGCCATTGAGTTCAGGGACTCTACCCTCCCTGTGTATTGTGTTTGCTTTCTTTCTCTCTCTCTCAATTATTTTCTCTCGTAATTGATGACATTGAACGTGAGATAAAAGAGTGATTTGGTCTTTCTATGAGAAACCCATGGGCCTGTTTATGGAAGTATATTTTTGAAGTAGTTCTGCCAGGTACCCCAGGGATATTAATACACAGTGATGAACTTTCTTTTTTTCAATTTAGAGATTTTGGGGACACCTACCTAGTTCTTAAAAATCCAAACTTATAAGATACAAGCCTGAGTTATAGGTTCTTCTGAGGAAAATTTTTCTTTTTAATCTAGAGCTCAGGTAAAGAGCAAGAATTTCCTCTTTATCTCCCTACAGTGGTGGGCTGTTTTCTTTTTTTTTTTTAAGATTTTATTTATTTATTTGACAGAGAGAGACACAGCGAGAGAGGGAACACAAGCAGGGGGAGTGGGAGAGGGAGAAGCAGGCTTCCCGCTGAGCAGGGAGCCCAATGCGGGGCTCGATCCCAAGACCCTGGGATCATGACCTGAGCTGAAGGCAGACGCTTAATGACCGAGCCACCCAGGCGCCCCGGTGGTGGACTGTTTTCTAACACCTCTTGCACTGAGGATAGTTCTTTGAGGGTTTTTGCTTTATGCAAGGGTCTCATTTACAACATGTCATTTCACTCGGGCTTAAGGTTACCAAAACAGAAACTCTCACCCCAAACTATACCCATATCAAGGGCAGATACATCAGTGTTCCTAACATTCTGGTTTTAGTTCTTTCTTCATTTCTGTTACCTACTTTGTCTTTCTTGTGATCAGAACTATGTATTCAAAATATTTTAGCTCTTATTTCTTAGTCTTTGTAGCAGGAGGTTTCAGACATTGCCTCAGTCCACCTCTTGCCAAAGTTGTAATTTCGCACTCTAGCAGGTCCCTCTCGTGGGCCACTTAGAAGCATCTCAACTGCACCTGCCTCTTCTGGTCTCTGCAGTTCTCACAAGCTCCACTTGGATCCTGACCAACTTCTTCACACATGACTTGGCAGACTTTCTAAGACACTTCCCATTTTCCTCTAAAGAAGGAAAAGAGACCAGGCAGTTGCTCTACAAGAATGACAAGAGCATTAGTAGCAATCTCTAGAGTTTTTTGTACATTTCCATGTTCTTTCACGTGCACATCTTATTCAGTGTCCATAAGAGCATGGGCTCTCATTCTCTGGCGCTTGCCCCTGCCCTCCAGCCCAACTGAGAGCTCGCAACACCAACACTGATTCACACGTCCTCACCACACAGCTTGACACCACCCACTTTCCTATTTGGACCCCAGACTTTCTCATCGTTTCCAGTGTTAGTCTGCATCCTAGTTCTAACTTGACCTTCTTCTTAGTAATTACACTGTACTCGTTCTACCTGCAGATCTTGCAAGGAAAGGTATTTCCTACTTTGAAGAAAACTTGACAAAAGCCAGGGCCATTTGCAAAATTGCAGAATCAATGGGAATTTTTTTTAAATTTATTCTTGACTAAAACAAATTTAGAATTCTAAATTAGAACCCCCAAAACAACATCAAGCAAATTAGGAAAAAATTTTACTCAATCTTATAGTCTATCCCAATGCTAGCCCTACAGTAGTAGCTGCAGTGACAAGAAACTGTAGCAGTCAGCTCCCTGCGCTCGCGCACACACACACACACACACACTGCCCAAGAACTTATTGTCTGACCCTTTTCGTTCATTTTATTGAGAAACTGCAAATCATCGTTCCCAGCACAGCAATAAGTGGAGGGTCTGGCTGTAGCATATTTTGTCCTGGTTGTGTGGACATCTTCAGAAATGCTCCATAGACAAAAATAGAGTTAGAATTTCTGGGAGCAGGGCGCCTGGGTGGCTCAGTCGTTAAGCGTCTGCCTTCGGCTCAGGTCATGATCCTGGGGTCCTGAGATCAAGCCCCGCATCGGGCTCCCTGCTCCGCAGGAAGCCTGCTTCACCCTCTCACACTCCTCCTGCTTGTGTTTCCTCTCTCACTGTGTCTCTCTCTGTCAAATAAATAAATAAAATCTTTAAAAAAAATCTTAAAAAAGAAAAAGAATTTCTGGGAGTAGTGCATACAAAAAGTATAAGCTCTCATATATAAACAATTGCATGCCTACAAAAGATTTAAATACTGTTTCTTATGTTCTATTAAAAAAAAAAAAAAAGCTGGGAGAACAAAAGATACCAGTCAATTCCTATCAAAACATTAGAATTGGCACCGAGGATTCTGACCATGCAAACCACTCCAAGTCTAAATCACACAGAGTCATTTTTACTCAAAAGGATACTGGGGACACGGCATGGACCCTGACTTTTGCAAAACCGAGTCAGGACAAATCCTACCAATGTTAGAGATAAGTTAACAAAAAAATAAGCAAATAAAACAGATGGGCTAATAAAATATTTTATTACAAGGGAAAGGGAATATTACAAGGGAAAGAATACACATTGAAAATTATTTTCTGTAGAAACAATATATATATAGTGGTAAAATATACATAAAAATATATCATTTTAATCATTTTTAAGTGTGCAATTCAGTGGCATTAAGTACTTTCACATTGTTATATAGCACAGAATATAGTTTTTAAATTCCTTTAAAGTATCGCCCCCCCCCCAAAAAAAATACAGAGAGCTTCTGTGAGGGGAGAAAAGTATAGGGAATCAATAAAAGAGAACAGATTGGAATAAAGGCAGAAATAAAAGACTACTAAAAAGTTTTTGTTTTGTTTTGTTTTAGAGAGAGAGTGTGCATGGGTGTGTGTGCATGTGTGCAAGCGGGGGGGGGGGCAGGAGGAGGGACATAGATAGAGGGAGGGGGGCGGTGCTGGATCTCACCCTTGAGATCATGATCTGAGCCAAAACCAAGAGTCAGAGCTTAACTGAGCCACCCAAGAGACCCTAAAAAGTTTTAATGAAACTGCATTAACTTCACATGGAAGCAGTAAAAGGCAAAACTGATAAAGAAGAAAATCTAATCAGTGATGTGGAGGACAATCTTGAGAAAGCCCTCCAGAACAAAAAATAAAGAGGTAAGAAAAACCAACAATGAGAAAGGTGGTAACAAAATGAAAGAAAGAAGTTTACAGTTCTAAGCCAATCAAGGCAGCCCAACCTCCCCCATCATAGTGATTGGTTCAGAATGAGCATGTGACCTGTGATTATCCAATTAGAGTGAAACACAAAACTTACTTAACAAATGTGAGAATAGATGCCCTCTCTCCTAGGTGTGAATAAGGAAGGATGTTGCCCCCGAAACTACTGGCCACCATCTCACTTAAATGTGGGAAGGTATGCAGAGAATGAAGCTTATAAAGGATTAGGGGAGAGCCAAGAGAATTGACAGCCTGATAATGACAAGAATCTGGGGTATATGTTGCTTATAGACTTTCATATCTTTGGAGTGTTCTGTTTTTAATCTACCAAACCCTGTTTATTGTTTATGAAAATTTGAGATTTGAGTTTTCTTTATTTAGATTCAAAAATCTTTTAACTAATACTCTCAGTAAAATCCCTCCCTTAGTAAAATTCCCTCAAATCAGAATGTCCAATCTGAAAATTATAAAACTAAGAGTATTTCTAAGACAATTTTAAAAGACCTGTACTTAGGTCTCACCTAGTGAAAGTTTTAAATGTCAATGGAAAGAAAAAATACTAGAAGCTTTCAGGCAGAAAAATACAATTAAATACCAGGCTGACATTAGACTTCTTGGAAATACTAAATGCTGGCAGACAGTTAAAAAGGGCTTAATAGAATTTTGAGGGAATTCTTGTTTTGACTCAAGAATTAAAAATATAGAAAAAACCTCATTCAGGTGTGAAAACAATATAAAGACCTCCCTAGTTATACGAAGATTATGGAAATATAACAGTAGCCTTCCTTAAAAACAACAGCAACAACAAAAAAACAATCTTGCACAAAAACATTATATATAAAAACACTACATATGTGAACAAGTGATCAAAATTACAAATCAAGAAAAAAAACTATAATATAAATCGACTAGTATAAGCACAAACATTGATAAGCTGTGCTTAAAATGCTTGAAAAATTCAATTCAAAGTCCAAGGTGCCAATAAGTCTTAAAAGATAATTTCCATGATTAAACCAATAATTGATATTTAATAAAAGTATGGCTCCATTATAACAGTTTAAATTAACAAGCCTTCAAAGTGGAGAAAGGAAAAGCGTGGGGACTTCAAGGCATAGGCATACTGGTCGATTGGTATTCCTTAGGAATTCAATAGGAAGGAGTCAACAGTTCACACTGAGAAATATGAATTAAATCGGTGTTTGGTCATCTTAAAGGCAACCACTAGGACAAACAAAGGGAAAATATTTAATTTCAAAAACAGCATGAAAGACAAAACAAGTACTTCACATGTGTTGTCCAAGACAGAAGGCATGAAACAAGAAAGATAGGAAAATAGCACAATAGGAGCAGCAAGGAAAACCAAATGCAGGTGGACGCTGAAAGCGTAAAGATAATCTGTTTTTTTATTAAAAGGGATACTTTTTTGCAAATTAGAAATATTTTAAAATACAAATCATGTTTCTAAGTGATAGTAAAACAAAAGCAACAAAGAAAGATTAAAAAGAAAAGAAACTGCAATGGTAAACATTTGACGTTGGCTAGGACTTTTCCTATCATGTCAGAATTTTGTTTAGAGCCCCAGAGCTGAGTATATTGGAGGCTGCAGATTGCCAAATTCTAAGGAGAGGACTAAGTGACTCTCATGCACCAACCAAGGCTTAAAGAGGCCCCCGACGCCAAGTCACACCCGGCTGATGTAAGGAAAAATGAACAATTCAAAGGAACTTTTGTTGAATGGGAAGACATGTTAGAAGAGGTCTTACTGGGCAAGTGTGCTGAGATTTTCTCTCCCCTTGCACGGGGCGGGGTGGGGGTGGGGGGAGACAGAACATATCCTCCCCAGCTCCATGAAAGCAATTTAGAGAGTTTAGGGTGCCTTTCAGAAGAAGACATCTGCATTTCTGTCTCCTGTACTGACCTGCAGAGACTTGCAAACCCATCCTGGTGTTGGCCTCAGAGCAGAGGGGCACATGGTAAGAAAGTTCCTTGAAGCTTAATGTGTATCCCTGGGAGTCTGGGGACTTACATAAACATAGAGACAAGTGTCCGGTGCTCCTCTGGAGAGGTCTGAAAGCTGGAGCCTGGCCAGGGTAGCATGGAATGGGAAAGAGAAAAAGAGGCAACCGTGGGATGGGAGGAGATGGGAGAGTTTCACGTGGCCTAAGAGGATGCAGGGAAGGTGGACAGGCTTGAGCATTCTTGACGATGCCCTGCCAAAGAGGGTGGCTTGCTGGGGTAAGGAAACTCAGCAGCAAGGGGGATAAGAGCTGTGGGGGTAAGAGCTGTGGGCAGCTCCCCCAACATTAGAAAAATGCTTCAGCACATTGTATTTTGGGACCTCATCTTTAGTGGTTGTATGATATTAATATTTCAGTGCATGTATTTATAAATATATGTATATATTTATCATTAAAAATGATATATACAAAGAGCTTTTAATTTCATTGGCAACTACTTACTATATATTGTTAAGCAAAAAAATCAGGATATAAAATCATATCCATAATGTAAACTCAATAAATTTTTTAAAATGAAAATACAAGGATCAAAGATAAATATGTCCAAATGGTATGAAAAATAGCTGTCTCTTGGTGCTGGAGTTGAAGGTAATTTTTCTGCTTCTTTCTGCTTTTGGGTATTAAAAATGTAAGAACATGTAGTATTATTTTAAAAGAGAAATATGCAACATAATCTGGGGTTGGTTGATGGATGGGCTTCAACTTGTCCATGACTCTTCTAAGGCTGCACACTACTTTTTCTGTAACTGAGTTTGTCTGGAGAGAAAATGATAGTTTTCAAACGGTTTCATCATCCCAGAATTACTAAAACCCATGGATTGAAAATTTTTAGAAAGTGGTTTAGAAGAGTCATAATATTGTATCAATCATGTTCCAGACTTGCCCCATACATTTATATTTAAAAGTTCAGTATTTTAAATATCACTATTCAAATAACTAAACCAGCAAAATTTTACTTGTTTGACATTCAAATGCAAAAACTCCTAAGATATCCATGAATATCTTTCTCATTTAAATTATAACTGCTACTGAAACTGTTATTCCATATATATTTATTGAGCAACTATAGAAGCAAGGTACCAGGAAGCATGAAAACCTTTTTCAGATAAGAACTCCAGGTCCAAGGTACTGGGAAATGAGGAAGAGGCGCTACACCTTTGTGGGATGATTTATTTATGTATGTATAGGTGTATGGGTGTGTGCATGTAAGCATTTGAGTATTTATTTTTATTCATGTTGTACTTTGCTCAAAAATATTTAGGGGCACCTGGGTGGATCAGTGGGTTAAGTGGCTGACTCTTGATTTCGGCTCAGGTCATGATCTCAGGGTCCTGGGATCTGCCCACATCTGACTCTGTGCTCAGTGGGAAATCCACTGGAGGATTCTGTCTCTTCCTCTGCCTCTGCCCCTCCCCTCATGCTCACGCACTCTTTCCCTCTGTAAAATAAATAAATAAATAAATCTTTAAAAAAAATTTAAGGAAGCATAGGAAAATAAATATAACAACATAAAATAAAATTTAAAATAAGTGAATCAGTTGGGACAAAGGCTAAAATGAGGTAGAAAAAGTAAGACAAAGGCAAGAGTAAGGTCAGTACTCTTAGTTCATGCCAAAGTTTTAAGTTTCCTTATAGCCTAAACAAAGAGGTAAACATGATCTATTACATGATTCTTGTTGCCCAGAAAATAAAAAGAAACCAGTTACTGAGGAGAAGCCCAACTACTTCTAGTTCTACCACCAAAGGGAAAGTTCCCCCATGGGTCCTCATAAAGAGGACACTGTATAATATAATAAACATCGATCTTCATGGGATTAAATAATGAACAACATCCTGATGGAAAATGTGCAGCAAAATATCTGGGTCATCCTAGGCATCACTGGAGAAGTCCTCAGTGGCCACCTACTTAAAATCACAACTCCCCATCTCCCTTCCCAGCTCTGTTTCTTCCCATAGCACTTGCCATCAACTTATATTTTATCTCTTTTTGAATCTGTCTTCCCCCCACTAAAATATAAATTTAATGAGGGCAGAGACTTTGTCTATCTCATTCATTTGTGTTCCCAGAATTTAAAAGAAGAGCTAGCATATAGAAATTGCTCAGTGTATATTTGTTGAAAGAATGAAGGAATTTCATGAATTATCATCATATAATAAGTAATAATTATTATTATTGTCACCATATTATTAGTGGGATTCACAGAACTCTTTTATATAATATTCTTTAAGGTACACAAGGTAAAATTAACCCGAGGTAATATTTAAAAAGGCAAGTCTATGAAAGTCACAACAATGTGGTATAAGAATATAGCTTTCAGTGGTCAAGATATTAATTTTATGACATCTAAAGGAATCAATAAACTGTGCATTTTTGGATAATCCTTTATAAATATAGATTTAATCATTGCAATGAAGCTGCAAATTGGGGCTGTATCTCCTGAAAGCAGTTAGAGATGAGGTATTCTATGTTCCTGTGAAGCACACAGCAAAGTTGGGTTAGAAACCAGAACAAGGAGTCTATAAAGTGACACAAGCCTGAACTGAAAATAAGTTTGGTACCCACAGAGACGGGCCAAGGGATAACCCCCAGCCAGAGCCAAGATTTTTCTCAGAAAAAGATTAGATGTCCATGTGAACATAAAGACAACTTGATGATGATGGCCTCAAATGTTTATGCTATAGTTTAATAGCTGTTAAGTTTTTAGCCAAGGAAAAATTTGAAGTAGGAAGTAGGATACCCAATGGCTCATCTGAACCATCCGCCATCTTAGTAAGATTCCCATAAAGTAACATGCACTTTCAGCATCTCGTAATTGCAGAATATACACTTAAGCAAATAAGTTTATCTTCTGGATAGAGATATTTTCCATAAGGGACTTAAATATCCAGAGACATTTACAAATATGAGAACTTTAGTTTGATTACAATTACTCTGTAGCTATTCTTTCTGAAATTAGTATCTAACAGAGTCAGTTGTCAATTCAAGTTGGTCCCAGTTGCTGACAATAAAACCATATAGTTGACATCTAGGAGAAGATCTTTTTCTTCCTCTTGGAGATTGGGGAAGGGGAGCTTATTCACCTAGGTCATCTTGAAATGGTATCATTTTTCTTTTTAAGTGAAAGAAAAGAACCACAAAACCTCCCTGTTTTATTCCCATCAAATACTATTATTGGATTCACAAAAGCCCACGCACTCCTACCTGACTCTCACATTGACAACCAATGGTGATACAAAATGGGAAGTGATGTGTGCCTAGGGCAGATGCTCAGCACAGATTCTCCAGGAGAACTAGAGGACTTGTGTCCCCAGCTGCTGGGGCTGCTGCCCACATTTGGTCCTCACCTGTCAGCCTCTTTGGGAACCACCTCTGCTGAGACAACTTGAACCCAGCCCAAATGCACAATGACTTCCATGCATGCACCCTTGGAGGGCTCTCCAGAGCTGTCCATCTCTGCACATCCAAATATAGCCTGCCCACTGGGGCCCTGCTCAAATACCATCTTCTTCCAGAGACCTTTCCAGATTCCCCCAGCAACTGTTCCTTCCTTCTCTGAATGGCCCTGCTCCCTTCCCTGACAGGGTTACCAGATACAATACAGGACATCCAGTTAAATTTGAATTTCAGATCAACAACAAATAATTTTTAGTATGGATATGTTCCAAATATTGCCTGAGACACCCATGTACTAAAAAAAAAAAAACTATGTGTTGTCAATCTGAAATTTAAATGTATCTGGGTCATCCTAGGCATCCTGGGCATCCTGGGCATGTTGTGTTTTTATTTGCTAAATCTAACAACCATATTCTCAGGCAGCCAGAACCCAATAAGCCCAACTTCCTCACCCCAACATGGGACAACTCTGAAGGACAACCTTAGTTTCAGAGCATCCTTTGGGGCCAAACTAGGTTTTTCATTGAGAATGCATCTCAGCCCAGCTTTTCTCTCTGCCCAATCCTGCTTCCTTCCCTGTAGTAGTCATTAATTCCAACGAACACTCCCGAATAAACCTCCCGCACACTAATCTCCCTCCTAGAGTCTGCTTCCCTGGAAACCCAGCCCGGGACAGTGCACTGAGAATGGATAAAGAACAGTTCGCTATAACACGAGAGGAACAATAAAGAGGAGTGGGAGGTAGTCTGGAGAGAAAGATTCAGGTGAACTTACAAAGAATATACACACACACTATAGTGAAATGTGTAAGATGGATAGGTCATCAAATATACTTTGGGCAATAATTTAGAAGTAAACACCTAGAAAATCCCAGTTGTTTGTCACTCCCTGCGGAAGGGATATGGAAGAGGAGGTGTCATGGTTGGGGGTTATTATTGCCTTACACCAGTGCTTCCTAAGCCTTCCCACCTCTTAAGGAGAAGAGAGTCCACCTCCGTTGTCTGTGGCTGCATGAAATTCCTTTGAGGTCTTTGCTTTGAATACTGGTACAGATCATGCCTTCTATTTCATAATTTATTACTTAGCCATTTAAAACAAAATGCTTTTCCCAAAATCACTCCATTCACTGACTTCCAGGAAGATGTTCCACAATGTTCCTGTAGCTTTCTATACTTCATGGAAATGGCCACTCATCCCTAAAGGAGTTCTTATCCCAGCTTGAGTAGCACAGCCTTTAAAGGATTTATTTCTCTCCTTCTTCACAGGGTTGATTCTGGGGCGAGTCATGCCAGCCTCTCTTGAGTCCAGGATCTCGTTCTCCCTCTTGCTTTCTCCCAGCCAAAGTTTTCTGCTCCTGTGAAGAGGAAAACTGCCCATTGCTATTCTACCCTAATTCCAGGTGTAATAGGCATACAATGCCTGAGGCTAATGTAAAAATCTTTTGTCTAGGTTGCCCTAGCAACACCTGGTAACTAAAGTCATAATTTTCATTAAAGATAACAGGTCAGAAGCTGAAAACAGCTCACCAAACATATCATTGAATGTTATTATCACTACCTACCTTGGGTCATTTTCCCCTCAAGTTATTGTCTGCCACTTGCCCACACAGAAGCTCATCTCCCACTTTTGCAAAGTCTGACGTTTCAGTAACTAGAAAGAACACAATTATAAGGAAACCCGGAGTTTCACTTTGCAATCCTAATTCTGAATTATCTATGAAAACCCTAATTTTAAAAGTCCAGGTTCCTCTACCACTCCTCGAAGGTCCCATATGTTACCACGTGTCCATCTAAAGAAAGGCCCATTGACCCTTGCTGCTCATTTTCTCTTATTAAATCAAATCTCCATTGTATTGGTTTTTCTTCCTGCTGTAACAAATTGCCACATATTTAGAGACTTAAAACAACACACGTATTATTTTATAGTTGTGGATGTCACACATCAGACATGGGTCTCACTGGACAAAAATCAAGATGTCAGCAGGACTACGTTCCCTTCTGTAGACTCTAATCGGTGATCCACTTCCTTGCCTTTTCTGGCTGTAGAGGCTGCCCACATTACTTGGTTCATGGCTCCCTTCCTCCATCTTCAAAGCCAGTAACACAGCATCTCTCTGACCCTTCTTCCATCATTCCAACCCATCTTTCTCATCAGAGCCTAGAAAGATTCTCCTCTTTTAAGGACCTATGCGATTGGACCTATGGGGGGCACCTGTGCTCTCCAGAATACAAGATAATCTCCCCATCTCACAGTGATTAACTTAATCATATTTGCAAATTCTCATTTGCCAAGTAAAGTAACATATTCACAGGTTCTGGGGACTGGAGGGGTGGGTGTTGGGGGTGGCATCAGTCTATATACCACATCCACCGATAACAAACGATTCTTTCTTATCCTGGGCTAAATCATTAAAACAGACTCAAAAATATTTGGAGAGTTTTAAAAATAAATATAAGTGTATCAGTTAGGAAAAAATAAAATTACAGTGAGCCACACCAAACCTCTCCTTCTCTGCATGACTTTCTTCTCTGCGAGAGATGTTGGTCAGATGGCCAGGATAAAATCTCTCCTTACAGAAACCCATCCCCCAAATTCTATACTGGTTAATGCAATTTCTAACAATGCCACAACTAATCCTGAATCCCACCAGTTCTTCTACGAAGACGAAATCTATGTAGAATTAACAAATCATATTATTACTGGGAGAATTCTCCTGAAGTTGAAAAATCAAGGAGTGTTCATCAACTGTGAGATAAAACCTGTGTTGATCTGAATGGTAGGTAATTATCGCATCTATGGGAAAATTTTTCAAAATGTTAAGATAGTTCTCATTTCAAACTCTCAGCTATGGAAGTGACTTATTTCCAAATCAAAATTTCTATCATAACCCCATCAATGCAATATTTATATTCCTTAATTGAAATCATAGAGGCATATCTTGCTTCTGCAGCAGGTAGAAGTGAAGAATGCTTACCTCTTACCCCATTTGTGAAGTGTTAAGATAATTTTCCACTTGGGATTTCATGAGAGTCCTAGAAAAATAAATAGCATAATATTTATTGTATGGGGGGAATAATCATCTATCTACTTTTGTCGGTATAAGAGATAATTCTGTTCCAAGCTCATTCCCAAATTCTTCGCCTTTTTCAAATTTCTCAAGAAATCTACATACAAATTCTTATTCAAGAGGCAGCGTTTGCAACTAAACGCAACCAAGATTTATTGGTTCTCCTTCCTCAGTGAAGATCTATCATGCCCATTTGACTTTCTAAATGACTCAAGAAAACAGACCTTTGTGGGCATTTGGGGAATTTTGAACACAAAGTTATGAGCAATCACTTCCGATAGACCTCAACACCACCACCTCCAAAACTGTCCTTGGCCCCCCACCATGACTCAAGAATGAACAGCAAGCAGTAAAAATGAGTCTCAGAGGGGAGCTGATAAAAGAAAAGTGGCCAAGAAAAAAAAAAGCCACAGAGAAAAATGAAGAATATGAATATGTCACTGTAAAAACACCAGTGCCTAGAGCACTGCCTGGCATGTAGTCAGCACTCCATAGATACTTACTGAATACTGAGGCTCTTTGTTTTCTACTGAACAATTTTTCACTGAGCAACCTGTCACACGGAGACAGAGTTCAGGGATGATAATATCAGTGGAAAAGGCGTTGGTGAGGTGGGTGATTGGAAACAGTTCTGGTCACTGCTCTGCCACAATTAGATATCTGATGTGGGGAAAGTGCCTTACACATCTGGATCTCTGATTCCTCTGCTGAACACTGAGGTGATTAAACTATGATCTGTAAGATTCCTTCAAATGCAAAATCTAGGATTCCTTGGACACAAGGAGGGATTCAGTTGTTATGATGCTGTGTCTCGGCCTTAGTGAGGAGTCAGGGTTCACCCTTCTTCTCTCACGCTCTCTGTGGCTGTGACCTCTGGCCCTGTCCTACTGCTAATTCCAGCCCTACCCTAGTTCCTCTGACCCCCAGGTCAACCAGTGGTAGAACCACCACCATCAATAAGCATAGTGACCGGCCTGCACAGGGACACCTAGGAAACTACTCTTATCTCATATTCTCAAAGGTTTTTTGATATATATATTGGATCTATGATTTTTCTTTTGTATGGAAATGATCCTGCCAGTAGATATATTAGCTGACTTTTTGGCATGGCAATAATGAAGTTAAGACTACCAGGCAAATGTAGCTTCTCTGTTCTGTGAACCAACACTAAACTCTAATCGTAGCTACCTATCTCATTCATGGTGGGCTATTAATCATCACATTTCCAAGAGAAATAATTCAGGCATAACCCAAAGTCCATCCTGGAAAAAATGTTTCCAAGACCATTCCAATTCTCCATTGCTGACGGTGAGGTCTACCGGCTGCACAGAAAAGGAACTACATTTCTCTCATCTCTTCTCTTTCACTCAAACCTGTCATCAAAATAGCAGATTCCTCATAAACAGACTGGGGAAAAAAATTCAAGAAAAGAAAATTTTATGTAAGCCAGTTCCTGAATAATATTCAGCTCTTGATAATAGAAAAACTCCCAGATGCTTTATCCCAAGGCTCCCTAAGGCTCCTAAAACACAAATACACACAAATCATGTTCAGGAATCCTTACTTAAAGTTGATTAACCCAGTCCTTCAATTCTGCCCTGTCCCTGAGATATGATCAAGCAAACTCATTGTAAAATACTTTTGTAAATGATGCTTTTAACACAAACCCAACGAGCAGACGTGTGGCAGCAGTCAGGCCCACCATTGTGCCTCATTCTTACTCATCAGCCAGTAACCATTACAAACACTCAGTGAAACATATGGTTTCCTTAGGGAGAAAATGCAGGGGAAAAAACAAGCTCTTATTCTGCAAATAAGACTTTTTAAAAAAATTCTAGAAGAAAAGACTTGGGCTTATTCATTTTGAAATCTGATGAAATGTTCAATTTGTGGCAAAGCACTACTTCTAAGTCTAATTTATGAACACAAAATATAACAATGCAAATTAAAGGAGACCTAAGTCAGTAAGGTTGACATTAATAATCAGTGAGTTTTTCCAGAACTAAAAATGACTGAAGCCAAGGTATTTTCAAGAAAATATCACAGTAGAGGGTGCCTGGGTGGCTCAGTTGGGTAAGCAACTGCCTTCGGCTCAGGTCATGATCCTGGAGTCCCTGGATCGAGTCCCACATTGGGCTCCCTGCTTGGCAGGGAGTCTGCTTCTTCCTCTGACCCTCCCCCCTCTCATGTGCTCCCTCTCTCATTCTCTCTCTCTCAAATAAATAAATAAAATCTTAAAAAAAAAAAGAAAATATCACAGTAGATCTTAAATAATAATTATTTTGCCATCCTAAAGTCTCTCGGGTTCTACCATCTGCCTGAGCAGAAAACTCATCTACCTCTTTTCTACACAGAGCTTTGCACAGGGTCATGAAGCCAAAGCCTTTCCATAAATTAAGGTACCAGGTCCTGTTTGATTCATTGATTCTCCAAGAAGACTGAGGAATTTAAATCAGTGAGCCACACATGCTGGGACTTTTTTTCCTGGAGTAAAACAAAAGTAAGATTTTAAAATCAGCTGGTTTTGATTTTACAAAATAGTATCTTTCAGACCCTAATTATATTTTCAGGGGAATAATTAATTGAGAGAAGAAAATCAATTCCATCTCATTAGATAATGAAGGGCATTTTATATCAAGCAACGATACATTGAACCTTGCCTAGTAAGTCAAAACAATGATGATAACTCCAAACCAGTTTACAGAATAAACCAGTGTGGGGGGAAGTCCCTGAAGTAATGTAATACTGAGCTGATATTTAGAATCATCTTAAACAGAGCATATATCAGCACAGACAACAGGTATTTTCCTGTATCCAGTCTCAGCTTACATTTGAGTTTATTACAACAGAACAGAAAGCGAAGGTCTTAGTACCCTGAACAGAGTATTGGGCCAAATATAAAGTGATCTCCAATTTATAGCAGTCAGAAGTGCAAATGAAATTCATCAGGTTGCTTTATTTCTTCCCAAAACCAATCAGAAATAAGGAACAATAGAAATGGGATTTGATGGGGGTGATTCTAAGTGTTGAAAGAGAGGTCAGGTCAAAATGGGGAAGGAGTTGGAAAGGGAGGAATGGGGTGGCCAGAAGGCATCACAGGAACAATGGATGCCTTATATCATGAAGTAGATATACAGTAAGTTTTCCCAAAATCCTGCCTGGGCTGGCTCCACATGGAATGCTCCCAAATCTCCCTTTGCTCCACCCCACCTGCCTCCCTTTCCTAAAGCTGAATTTGGGAGTTATTTTCTAGCAGAGCTTGTATGAGGAATAGAGGAGACTCCCCCTTATCAAACTCCGTCTTCAAGGTTAAAGAGTTAGTTGTAATTGGTTTTATTTCCATTTTATTAACTGCATTACAACTGATCCTGAATTTCTTCCATGTAGCAGGGAGTGAGGGAAACAGCTATAAATATCTACTTCTTGCTCCTTTTCAACTCTGGTACTTGGTCATCATACACTTTCCTAAGGTGACTGGGCCTTGAACTTGGCAAAACTACCCACAAAAATTGGGATCTCTTTCTTTTAATCCCATCATTTCCAGAATCTACTGGAAATGACAAGCAGAAACAGAGATTTTTTTCTCATCGGGAAAACACATTAATAGATTTCAGATTTTCCAACCACTGGAAATAGGTGTACGTACCAGTAATTTACACCAAAAAAGATTCTGAACAGGTATGCCCTTGGAGAAACCCTTGTCAAGGAATGACCCTCAACTCTGACCCTCTAACTTTTTCTCCCAAACACACAGGATCCCTTGTAGATTCTCAATGCTCTTAATGCTTTGGGACTAGTTTCTGCTTTAAGAGTCTGCTTGATCCAGTTTACATCATGACCTGTCCCAGATTGACCAGAGCAGTATATATACAGGTGCCCTCTTGCCTTTCCTAGAGAAGGAGGAGCTATTATAAGCTGGGATCAGCCAAACATCAGGTGTCTGCCTCAGTCTTTGGGATTTCTCAGAGCAACCTAGCTATTCTGGTCCTGATGCTTACCTGATGGCCTTTAAGGTAGGCCTACCGCAGTCCTGGTGCCCCTCCAACACTCTGGTGTTGTGAAATGAAAAGCCAGAAGACCCATAAATGGTCATAACTTTTCTATCAATAAGAGATTGTCAGTGGGTTGATGAAAAGGAATCTCACTAAAAATAATTCTTTACATATACAGACCACTTGACATCAGCAAATCATTTTCATAGATTATATGACAGAATCCTCAAAATGATGTCACAAGATGGGATAGATAATTTAATTTCCTTTTTAAAGCAAACAGACTCAGAAAAGCCAAATGACTTGTTTATGTTACAGGGTTAATATGTAATAGAGACAGAACTTGAACTCAGGACTCCAGATTTCAAGGTTGAGTGTGCTTTCCAACATACCCTGGTGTCTGTCATATCTGAAATGAAGGAAACCAAATCTAGAAGCCCAGCACACACCACTTGGGATACTTACAGACCAGATACCAGACAGCACTACAGACCAGTAAGAACTCAATAAAGCCAGAATCCCACCATTGGCCCATCCTTTAGACTTGGGTACTGGAAGATTACCTTTGGTTTAATCAATCTCCTTGGCATCCTAAGTGGTATGTCAGGGGTGTCCAGTGAGGTCCAGAACAGCGAATCTCCACCATGGCAGCTTATAGAAATTTTTGTTGAATATTATTAAAATGCAGACTCCCAGACCTGGCCCTAGACTTACTGAATCAGAATGTCCAGATACATAACCTGGATATATGCACTTTTTAAAAAGCTCAAAAGGAGCTATTGATGCAAGTCTAGGATTGTGAACCAGTTTTCTTGAGTACAGTAAACTCTAATTATCAATTACACTCATAAAAAACCATCAACTGAAGCGAACTCAAAGTTTATTGGATATGGCAGTAATAATCTTAGTTATATGTTTTAATACACATTTTTCAGTTTTCATAACCAATATTCATACTATGATTTTTCTTCTCTCTGAAAAGCCACTGTAAGAGAGAGGGCCATCCTCCTCTACTATCTGCTAGGCTTATCAGTGAGGCAGCCTCATTAAAAACAAATTCAACAGGGGAGCTTGGGTGGCTCACTCCGTTAAGCATCTGACTCTTGGTTTTGGCTCAGATCCTGATCTCAGGGTCACAAGATCAAGCTCTGCGTCAGGCTCTGTGCTCAGTGTGGAATCTGCTCAAGATTCTCTCTCCCTCTTCTTTTGTCCCTCCCCCCGTGCATGCGTGCACGTGCACACGCACGTAAGAGGTCTCACTCTCTCTCTCAAATAAATAAATCTTTAAAAAAACTTTCTTCTAAAACAAACAAACAATTTCCCTGGCTTAGACTCAATCCAAAATAGTAGAATTTCTGCAACTGTAAGGAGGCAGAGTTGCCCTGAAAGCCAACCTGAAACACTGAACTTGGTTTAGACATCTCGGGGCAGGGGACAGTAGATCCGAGGAGTCTTAGTCCGAAGGCAGCTCTGAGGCATGTGCCTCTACAAACAAATACTTTGAGCCATCTGCGTATCTAACAAACCAAAGCCAGAACAACAAAAGAGCCCCTGCAACTAGCAGTGACCCTCCATAATCCCTAGAGGTAATTAGTTAGAAAATGATTGTTAGATGTACTTTAATCAGACTTTTCATCTACTCACAATACCATGTAAGAATAGACACTGTATCATGTAACTGACCGTGCTATCCTCTGCATTGGCTGCTAAAAAGTTTAAATATAAATTTAGAGTATACTCCTAGCAAAATTTATAAATTCCTTAAAACATTTATCGGTCTATTTTTTACTAATCTCATGTCTGATGTCATCTTATTATCCCAATTTTTCTCAATGCAATTACTCCTCTCTCTTCTATTCACTTATATTTTACCTTGTTACATGCCATATGTTTTTATAAGTTGCCCCACATACTTTTTAGGAACAAGGAAAGAGAAAGGAGAAAAAGAAGAAGAAAAAGAGGAAAAGAGAAGAAGGGAAGAAGGTAGGAAAAAGTATTCTAGAGCAGCCGGAGCTTAAATTCTCCATCTTCTCTAAAGATTTTGTATTATCTACTTACTACAAGTGATATTCTTACAAATATGGATATTATATGACTTCAAGTTATTCAGAAAGTGCTGTGGCTTTCTAAAAATGTGTTTATCTGTTCTAGTAAGACTAAATATTCTTACATTTTTCCACTGAGAACTGTAAAATAAGTGAAGCAAGGGAGTAAAATTCATTGATTTCTTTGGCAAGTTCTTCAGTTAGGGATGCAAGATGGTAACCACTTGCCACACTCCATTGTAATTGTGTGTTAGCCCGCATCCCCTCAAAGCCATGCCACTCCCACCCATCACAGTATCCTGGCACATGGTAGTCATTCAACAAATTCTTATTGAATGAGTGACTATGATCTAAGCAAAGTCTTAGAGATTTGAGGACACAAACATGCATAAAATAGGCCCTCAGCTCTCTGGAGTCTAGTATATAGACTGTGATAAACATATACCAATGAAACATATATATAAGTGGAGTACCTGGGTGGTTCAATGGGTTAAGCATCCAACTCTTGATCTCGGCTCAGGTCTTGATCTCAGGATCTCAGGATTGTGAGTTCAAGCCCCATGTTGGGCTACATGCTAGGCATGGAGCCTACTTAAAAAAAAAAAAAAACAAACAAAAACCCACATATATAAGTATATACAAATGATTGTCATAGAAAGTAAGCTGTGATAAATATTATTTAAGTGATTGAGAAAATTAGTGTTATAGGAATCCCAAGATAGGAGAGCTTTCTTTCAGGGGAGCCCTCAGGGAAAGACTCATGGAAAAGTGATTGTCACCACCTGGAGGCAGTATGGGACATTCCTTACATGTGGAGAAAACACCATAGGAGCAAAGGAAATGTGGGGAAATGCAAATGGGTTCAGGAGACAAGTTGACGAAAGGATGATGGGAAATAGTGATTGGTGTGAAATAAACTGTCAGTTACTTCCCTTTCCATCAACCCCTTCTTCCTTAATGACAGAAATCTGACTTCAGCTGGTTTTCTTGGTGCCTCACTAAGAAATTACATTCCCATCCTTTCTAGAATGTAGGTGTATCTGTAGAATTATGTTTTGCTAATGGAATAGTATCTGAAGTGTCACGTGGGACTTGCAGTAAGGCTCTGTAAACATAAGGGGGCACACTCTCCTCATCTTCCATCATGTACCAATACTCATTTGTGTAGACTGAAGCCTTGGCAGCCATCTTTGTCTATGAGGCTGATCAGTCCTGGAAGAAGCCTTGATCCCCGAGGACTTCATTGGACCACATACCAGACCAGTACTACTTACTACTTTCTCTATAGGAGAAAGAAATAGTATCTGTGTTGTTCAAGACTCTTTCACATCAGGTTTTATTGTTATGTGAAGCAAAACCTAACCAAAACTGATACAGTAGAAAAATATATAAGCACAACACACACACACACATATACAACATGAAACAAAAAATGTTACCCTATTCCTGTAGGCTGTTCAGCCAACTTTTCCGGTCATCACTTTCTTGACTTTCCTAAACCCAGATGATACACTCTGCTACATTTAAGTAATGTTTACCACAAACAGAGCCCCTGAGAAATCATCTCCAACAGCAACGTTGAAAGCAATTTTCCAGCATCTGATTTTGGTGTAAATCATTAAGATTCTCGCTTTGGCATGCTGCAATTACAGCGAGGCTGGGCTGCAGTGTGGAATTAATCAAGGCGTAATAACCAGGTCAGCTTCGAAGGACTTAGTTCCGGCAGGAGACAAGGACAAGGACAAGGGAGGGGTCAACACTAAAACTTAACCGACCAGCCAAGGAGCTGCTGACGATCCCCAGGCAGGTATAATAAACTCCTAACTAATGTGAACCCTCGACTGAAAGGACCCATTTGTGCAGCAAGATGAAATCTTTATAATTACTTGCAAAGCAAAATCTGAAGTCTTCTGAATAACTTCAGGAAAGAAGGTTCTGTGGTAGGAGTTCTGCAAAGTATTTTAAAAAGAACAAAAGATGCACAGTAGTTGACAAAATGGAGTTTGAGAAAGCATGGTGATAAAGAACAGGAGCCCGTGGTGACAGCAATTAACTAATAAGAGAGGAGATCAGCACATCCCATCTGATTAATTATCAGCTCCCCACTTCCGGGGCGGGACTCAATGGCTCCAGGAGTTGTGTCAACATTGGCCAGTGGCTTTGAAAGTCCCTTTTGAACAGAGGGGACAACAGAAGAGAGGAAGGTAGCAATGCCTCCTACTGACTGCACTTCCCATGAAGCCCTTGGCCGACTTGGTCCTTGCCAAAAACTGAGGTCCAATCTTAGCTTCACATTGGCTTCTTACGCACCACCTCAGCCATCAGAAACATCCAAACAAAACCCATACTTTTACTACTGTTGCAAAGCATTTCCATATACATCTCTTGATGCTAATAACAATCCCAGTGAGGAAACTGAATCACAAAGAGTGACATTGAATTCACAACCATCACTGAGTGATTTGGTTTTTTTGCAAGAGTCTGTTCAAGGTTATGGAGGTGCTGATGGAGAGGACAGAGGAGGAGAGGAAGAACACTCAGAAAGAGTTGTTTGAGTATCAGTTGAGTATCGGGTGCATGGAGGAGGAGGAGGAGGAGGAGGAGGTCAGGATGGAAAGGTAGGCGAGGTCCCTGTTGTGGAGGAATGTCTCCAGTGCCAGGCAATGTGGGGCCAGTGACTATGAGTGCTGGCTAATGACACACGTTCAGAACTGGCTTTAAGAAAACTAATCAGATTGGGGTGTGTAGGTGAACTCAAGTAGAAAAGCTTGAGACCAGGCAGAAACTTTGGGGGGAAAGTTGATGGGGTAACCAGTGCAATTTCCTCTCTCTCATGCAT
The DNA here is from genome assembly GCF_054177405.1 of Leptonychotes weddellii. Classification (NCBI taxonomy): domain Eukaryota; kingdom Metazoa; phylum Chordata; class Mammalia; order Carnivora; family Phocidae; genus Leptonychotes; species Leptonychotes weddellii. The sequence continues at coordinate 15,245,968 of NC_138380.1, forward strand.
ATGTATGCACAAGTTTTCTTTACAATGAAAACTATTCCTAAACTGAGGTTTCCTTTACTCTGGGATGATAATCATGCCAGGCTCCGCTCCTGCATGAAAAGCCTGATTGAAAACCCTGCATGCACATCACTTAAGGGACCCTGCTCCTTCTCCAGCAGCTGTCCAGCGTCACCACAAAACAAATATGTGGGACTGTTGACAGAAAGCAATAACCCTTCCTACAGCTGTTGAATAAATTGCCTATTAGCAGTCCCGCGCCATAATTCATGTCAGATCATGTAGATTCAGCCCTTATGAATAACTGGAAAAATCTTATCATTAAATGAAGTTCTACACGAAATCCCTAAGCATTTTCTTGTTATTTCCTAAAGCTGTTCCTTCTTCTGGCTCATCCCTGAACTTTCTGAGAGCTGGCAGAATCAAAGATAAGAGAAAAGTTCATACTCTCTGTATACTGTTCCTCTGGGGACAGGCCTCTTGGGTCCTTGGGATTTATATTTTAGAACCCCAATTTAAATGCAGATTTTTAACTCCCATGTTGAGCAGCCAAGGAGGTTTCTGACTTGATTAAAATACTGATGCATAAATTTTATACTTAACATTTTTCTTCTATAGCATGAACCCAGCTAAGCGGGTTGGTACTGAAGCAATGTTTTTAATGAACTTTCAGGTCCTGCATAAGGTCTCCAAGAAAGTTTATTTTCACAGATCAGTTCTCTAAGTCTTAAAGGAACAGAGAGTTCTGCTACTTTTTAAATAGGATTTTAACAACAGCTCTTACCAGTGGAAGCCCATAAACTGAGGGGACATATTGCTACCTGGTCCTGTCGGTGGGGGACAGAGGTAGGACAGCTAGGAGACAGGAGAGGAAATGTGGAATTTGCAGTCCAGCTGACGAGTGTTTTGCAATTTGGGATTGGGAAGCTGTCTCAAGCACTTTGAGCCTCAATTTTGCCATTTACGAAAGTGGGGGTGCTCAGCATGCCGACATGAGAGCGCCATTGGACAGCAGCTGAAGGACAGAAGTCACATGATAGACAGCAGTCCCTTACTCCTTCACACAGGTCATCTGGGTTTGCTATTTACTTTGTGAACTTGTCCAAATCACTTCACCCAATCTGGCCCTCGATTTCCTCTGTTGTAAAACTGGGGTAGGGTAGATGAGGTGATGCCCTAGATCTCTTCTAGTCTTAATACAATGACCCTCTGATCCTGCTCTAAGTGTCACAACCACTAACCACTATACCCACAAACATGGTGGTGGTGATGCAGGGGCAGGTGGTTCAGTATGCAAGAAAACATGTAGATAGCTAATGGTATGGAAAAAGTAACCCAGCTTGAGAGAAGAGCGAAAGCAAGCAGACTTGAGCTATTCCGGTTTTTCGTTGCCTAGCCACACAGAGGCCAGCCCCTCAAGGAAAGAAAGAAAATAAGATGACAGTGGGGGCAGGAGGATATCACGGCGGAGAGGGTAATAAATGGAAAAAGCCAAGAAGGAAATTAAAACAGAAAACGTACTCCACATAACTTAGATATTATATAAGATGCAACTTATAAAGCAGAAGATATACAAAAATTCTATAGTAGTGACAGCAGACCTTCTGAGCAGCAACCCCAAAGGCCAGCATCTCTTCTTCTCTTTCACACGTCCAGCCCTCAGTCATGAATGCAACCTCAGGAACTGAGCACAAATCATGTTCCCTCTCACAAATGCAGTTCTAACTCTACTTGACCTTATTCACAATGACCAGGCAATCTAGTAAATAAAGAGAATGCATGTCGTTTGTGTTTGCCAGCTGCCAGATGGAGACTGCTGGTGAAGGATTTCAAAATTCGTAAGGACCATCTATCCCCATCTCCTTAAGAAGCAGGAGGTCTTCCTTCACTATGCATGACAATATTCTTGGGAACTCAGCAAAAGTCCAACCTCAACCACAGACAGCACACTAGCCCAAGACATGTGACATTCTCCAAGAAAATTCACCAAAGACATTGTTGGCATTCTACCACTCTGATACAGATAATTAAAAAAAGGAACATGTTAGTTATACTGAACTCAAGCACAGCAACCATACTGAGGCCAATTAACCAAAGGAAGCAAGAGTTATTCTTATCTTCAACTCAACCAGGAAAAACTTAAAAGCATGTCGATAATGGGCTTGAGTTCTTACGCCAGAAATACGGGACTTGGTTACTGTAAAAAAAAAAAAAAAATCCTAAAAATTACATTTCTAGCAATATGATAGAGATACTTCATAATAATCTCTCTGTGCCTCCTGCTAATATTGTCACCCCTCTCTTTACTCAGTGGATTTATCAAGAGCTGTGCTCTGTTGGGTTGTAGTTTTATGGTTGACTTGTATACAGGCCACCCCTTCTGGGTTTGCCTTTTGTTGTTTGTGAGTTTGAATTCTGTGCAGCAAAACTCAGGTCTGCAACCCTGTCTCTGCCATCAAGTTCATTCTGCCTGGGGCCTCTCCCTCGGTGAGAGGTTTTCCTGGCTCTCTTGGAGCAGAACGATCTTTGGGAGCCCGCACCCCACCTCCTGGACAGGCTTGGCATGGTTCTCACACAGAGCCAAGGTCCTCACAGAGAGTCTGTGAGGTCAAAACTAGATCCCTAGCAACACTGAGCACTGCTGCTATCTATCTTAGAGCAAAGTCAAGTTCATGGCACCAAGCTCTACTAGTAGTCGCTGTATTCTGCACTTCCACATACGTACTAGCAGGTTAAAAAAAAAATTGTCCTATTTTAAAATGTCCCTGATGAGTGTAAATAATTGATTTGATGACATCTCAATCCTGAGTGCGTGTCTTTTCTACATTCTGCGTGATAAATGGGAGGGAAGCCTACACAAAGCACTTCTGTTACACACAGCACCATGTTGTCTCAAAGAAAAGCACTTGTTTAAAGGTTTGAGTTGCGGGGCGCCTGGGTGGCTCAGTTGGTTAAGCGACTGCCTTCGGCTCAGGTCGTGATCCTGGAGTCCCGGGATCGAGTCCCGCATCGGGCTCCCTGCTCGGCGGGGAGTCTGCTTCTCCCTCTGACCCTCCCCCCTCTCATGTGCTCTCTCTCATTCCCTCTCTCTTAAATAAAAAATAAAAAATAAAAAGAAACTTTAAAGGTTTGAGTTGCGGACTGAACTAGCTGCTTTTCCATGAAGCATCATTTTGACTTGGAACAACAATGGGGAGACAAACTGCAGTGACTCAGACTCAGCAGACATTTTCTTAAAAATGAACAAAGGGAGTCTGACACTTCAAGGAAAGCAATGGACAGCATTCGTTGCCCATAATCCCATTTGAGCTTTCAAGCAAAAAGTAGATTTCAGAACATTTGAATCCACTGCTTAAGCTTGGCACTTGCCCATCCTGAAAGATTTTTCTGTTAAAACCAGTGAGATATTGATGAGTATGATTTTTATATTATATAATGAAATGCATAGATATGTAAAGGATCTGTATAACTCAGTGAATCAATATTTTCCAAATCATCAAAGCATGATGTTATGTTCAAAAGATCCAAAGTGCAAGAGAGACCAATAGATGTTCATGTAAGTAGGAGAAGTTCATTAATATGGCCTCAGACTCCATATTGCAAATAACCTTTAAGAAAGTACAACTTGCCAAGTTTTGGTAGTATCAAAGTACAAAATCCACAATTCTCTCAGAATTCGCTTAACACACTTCTCTCTTTTTCAACTACATATTCGTGTGAGGCCAAATTTTTTTCATGCAGATTAATCAAAACATATAATCTCAACAAACTGAATGCAAAGTCTGTGCCCTATGAAGACCAGCCTCAACAGCCAGCCCGACTCCCAGCTCCCAGCTCCTTCAGTCTCGCCCCCCACTCATGTTTGGTATAAAGACTCTCTGTATCCCTTATACAGCATTTTCCACCAGGCACGTACTCCTCCAGCACCACTTGGCATTAAGTACTATCATCACTGCCATTAACCTGAGCCACAGGTGATTCTCACTAACCTGGCTGGTAAGGGGCAACACAGAGACTCAAACCAAAGTAGGCCAGCTCCAGAATCCAGCATCCTTCCTACCATACTTCACTTCTTCTGTGCTGGGACACTCTCTGGTTGAGGGATGTGCTATATCTTCCACCCAGAGCTGGTTCTTTGGCTTTGGGTTAAACCATCTTCTCCAAACCAGCTGAAAAGAATTCCTGCCTCTCTATTAATTCTTTGGAACTAAGACTTTTCCTCCTAATCCTGCCAGGAAATTAAAAAACAAGCTGCTGCAGGCTGAATTATGTCCCCCCCAAA
>NC_138380.1:15250346-15263022 GCF_054177405.1 Leptonychotes weddellii
CTTCCCCCGTGAGTCTTCAGCCTCCCGGAGACCCACGGCACTGTCTCCAGTCCCAGAAAGCCAAAAGAGACGTGCCCTCGGAGTTCTTGCCCACATATTACATTCCTGCTGTTTTTAATCTTTCTGCTTTTTGAACCTCCATATTCTTCTAAACTTCTTGGGAAACATGTAATGATATTTAATTTGAATTCCATAGCTACAGTGGATTTTGCTGACTAGAATGGAGGGTTCTGGATACAGTACCTTAATCCTCTTTAAAAACAGCTCCTGGGGCTCTCTGCAGCTGTAAATTGTAAAAACAAAAGCGGGATTTAAAAAATACACATGCGTCATGGTAATTATTTAAAGTGCAACACATCGGGTTTAAACAGTGATATGAACGCATCCTTGGGATAAGTGAGACATGAACGGTATAAATCTTGATTATTGGTTACAGTTCTCCAGTTTTGTAACATAGTAACAATTTAAATCACTCTGACGGAAAAAAATCAACCCGTATCTCCCTCTTCTTGGGCCGGGAGACACAGCTACTGGGCACGAGCTGTCTTCTGCTTTTGTGACAACAGGCATCGTGTTCTCTATCCCCCGGGGCTCCTTTGCTACCTGCATTCACAGAACCTTGTTTTTTTCTCTCAGACCCTTATCTAACTTTATAAACACACGTGCAATTCTTCACCAGACTGTAAGCTCTGTGAGGGCAGGTCTGATGTTTATTTTTATAACCATCCTACTCAAAACCTAGGCAGACGGCTAATCCCAGTCCGCTTGGGACCATCCCAGTTTCAGCTCCCAAAGCCCTGCATCCTGGGAAGCCCTCAGGACAGTCGGTCCCCATACCCTAGCACCTAGTTCAAAAGCAGTTTTTAAATGAAGGAACAGGGCGCCTGGGTGGCTCAGTTGGTTAAGCGACTGCCTTCGGCTCAGGTCATGATCCTGGAGTCCCAGGATCGAGTCCCGCATCGGGCTCCCTGCTCGGCAGGGAGTCTGCTTCTCCCTCTGCCCCTCCCCCCTCTCATGTGCTCTCTCTCATTCTCTCTCTCTCAAATAAATAAATAAATCTTAAAAAAAAATAAATGAAGGAACAACCTGAAGGACTCGAACATGTCCTCCCCTAAAAGAAAGAACATGAAGGATAGAACAGTGCAGATGTTCAGAGCATGACTGTGGAGCTGGATGGTTGGGTTCAAGTCCAAGCTCTGCCACTTAGCAGCTATGTGAGCTTGGGTAGCTGAACTTCTCTGGGTCTCCGTCTCCTCTTCTGTAAAATGGGAAATTAATGGTACCAACCACAAAGGGCTGTTTGAAAATCTGGTTAGTTGATATACATAAAGCAATGAGAACAGTGTCCAGGGCACGCTATCAGAAATTATGAAAACACGGCACCTGGGGGGCTCAGTCTGTTAAGCGTCTGCCTTTGGCTCAGGTCATGATCTCAGGGCCCTGGGTTCGAGACCCACATCCCCGCTGAGCAGGGAGCCTGCTTCTCCCTCTCCCTCTGCCTATCACTCCCTCTGCTTGTGCTCTCTCTCTCTCTCTCTCTCTCAGAAATAAATAAATAAAATCTTAAAAAAAAAAAATTTTAGGAAAACAGCTGACCTAGTACTTAGTCCATAATAGATGTCCTAGCTTATTTAAAATAGTAGGGGCAGGAGCAACCCTAGGCCAAATTGTGAATGAAATGAAATTATTCTTCAGTTTCTTTCACTTTTTTTCCCAGGCTTGTCAAAAACCAGATCAGGTGCCTCCCTCCTGGGTATTCAGTAGAAGTCCTGACTAACTCCATCCACCTCACTGGAGAGCTCTCCTGCCCTTCCTCTCTAATGGGGCACCACATTCTCTGGATTTGTTCCTTCTTTGCTCGTCAGCATGCCCTCTGCATTCACCACTGTCTTTGCCCTGTTACCGAACTGAATTGTTAGTTGCTGAAAAATTAATTTGTGCTGACACACCTCCTTCCCACTGTACCTCACCTTCCACCCACAGGGATTTAATTTTCAAAGGGAACTCCCAGAAACTTCATCTTTTAATCTAGGGAAACTAAGCTCTAATGATTGGGATTTGAGGCTATGTGGGAAGGGAGGGGAGCACTGTGAACAGGGTCATTTCAGTGGCATCTCCCAAATCCCTGTGAAGACCCTGTGCCTGCTAGCATAGAGGACTGGTTTGCCTGGAGGCTCTCTCCACAAATTCTTGCACATATTCATTACTGGTTACCTAATAGGTCCTAATGCTGATTATACGGGAAAGCTGCAAACAGATCAAGACTGACCTCTTACACTTGAGTAGAGGTGCAAGGAAAAGAAGTCCAAAGATAGAATTTGGAGAGGGCGCCTGGGTGGCTCAGTTGGTTAAGCGACTACCTTCGGCTCAGGTCATGATCCTGGAGTCCCAGGATCGAGTCCCGCATCGGGCTCCCTGCTCGGCAGGGAGTCTGCTTCTCCCTCTGCCCCTCCCCCCTCTCATGTGCTCTCTCTCATTCTCTCTCTCAAATAAATAAATAAAATCTTTAAAAAAAATTTGGAGAAAATAGACACTATCACCCTCTACCCATTGATGAGGGTGAATTTCTGGAGGCAGACAAGGCCATAAGAGAAATGACTGAAGGTAAATTCACCAGGATGAGTGAAGAAGACCGCCACTTGGACATTTACCTGGGAAAGGAGTCTTCAAAATGCCCAGCCAAACACAAAACTGAAGTGACCAGAGATGAACTTAGAATTTCCCTTTCATTGCTAACTCCCTCGCTTTTCATGGCCTGGACTTAGGCATTAAATGCCAGCTAAACCCATCCTGATGACCCTCTGAAATCTGTCTTCCTAGATAGTCTCCCAAACTTCCAGCCCCCTCTCTCATCAAAACTTACCTGCTCATGTCTCCTTCCTTCAGAACCTCATTCTAAAGCAAATCTAATAACTTGTGTAAAGAGCTGGTGGATATTGGTGAACATGCGGCCCCTCCCATTTATATCCCTTTAGTGCCTTAACTTGAAGGTTAATCTCCAGCACAGTAAAGGATTTCAAGAATAATGACAGGTATATAGAGGAAATAATGAAGAGTGTGCATGTTGTACTTTAAAGGCACACCTCAGAGTCTTCCATTGATAATTAGACAAGGTAGAATTTAAGGTCAATAGTGAATCACTCTTTGTACGATACAATTTTTACAAAACAGTGTTTCATTTTGCATTTGAGGACTACTTAAACCATCTTTAGTTTGGTATTTTAATTTTAAAACAAGAAACGTCTCTAACAAATCAAGTTGGGACTTGGGGACACCCCTCCACCCCTGCCACCCTTCCAATGCCTCTTAAGAAAATGTCTACAAACAGTAACAGCCCTGAGGGACAAGACTCCAGGGACAAGACTCCTACCTCTTTCCTTAGTGAGCCTGGACAGGTCGTGCCCAAGAACTGGGCCACCCACTGCTGCCAACAAAGCTTAATAAGGAATTGTGTAGAAGTTCTGAAGTTCAAGGTTAACAACAAGAAATTCAACCACATTCAGAAGCGCCTGGGTGGCTCAATTGGTTGAGTGTCCAACTCTTGGTTTCAGTTCAGGTCGTGATTTCAGGGTCATGGGATCGAGCCCTGCATCAGGCTCCATGCTCAGCTGGGAGTCTGCTTGAGATTCTCTCCCTCTACCTCTCTTCTCGCTTGTGTGCGCATGCACGCTCTCACTCTCTCGTGCTCTCTCTCTCAAATAAGTAAATAAAATCTTTTAAAAAATGAACTTCAACAATATTCTCAGTTAACACATACTACTCAGTAACCTACAAACTTGAGTCAGAAAATGCCCTGTGGTATACAGCCCATTTACCTGGGTTCTAATATAAGTTCCTTCTCCTTTATTTAGTTTTCCAGAGGCGTGGAGAAGCAAGGCACATTGTCCAGACCAGTAGAGTGAATCTTCTCAGAGATGATGTCATCTGGGGAGCTTTCAGTTATTCTCCTGGCAAAATATCTTCCTTTCCTAGCTGTCACAGAAGCCGAATTTTTTATTCATTCCTTTCTACCAAGGCTGAATTTCTCTAAAATTCCCAGAAAATATTGTAGAAGTGGTAACACATTAACCCAACATCTATTGTTAAAACGTTTCATTCCATCTTCCCTAGCAATAAGAGGAAGAACATAGTATTTGGACATGGAAGACCTATTAAATAAATTAGTGAATAAACTACTAAGTAGTTAAAGTGAGGTAATAGGGATTTCCCAATAAAAGTAGATTGATATACAAGTGTTACGGGCTGAATTGTGTCCTCCCACAATTCTTATGTTGAAGTCCCATTCCCAGTACCTCAGAATGTAACTGCATTTGAAAATAGGATCTTTAAAGAGGTCATTAAATGGGGTCATATAGGCAGTCCTAATCCCTGAGACTGTATTTGGAGACAGGATCTTTTGAAGAGGTGATGAAGGTAAAATGAGGCTGATAGGGTTGGGCCCTCACAAGAAGAGTGAGAGACCCCAGAGGTGCGTGTAAATGGGGAAAGAAGCCATGTGAGGACACCGTGAGAAGGTTGCTGTCTGCAAAGCAAGGAGAGGGGCCTCGGGAAAAATCTACTGTGCTGACACCTTGAATTTCTACCCTCCAGAACGGTGAGAAGATAAATTTCTGTTGTTTAAGCCACCCCATCTGGTATTTTCTTATGGAAACCCTCAGAAACTAATCCAACAAGGGTCCGATTTCTCTATGAAATAACATTGTGTTTCATTTATTCCTAAATGCAAACACCATGTATGATGGGCTCAAGGGAGTATTTCGGTGCCCAGAAGCATTAGAGCTCAGTAAGTAGGTAGCTGCTGAAATGATATGATAGAGGAATGAATAAGTAAGCAAACTAATTATATCAAGTATATCTAAAGTGTTGCCTGACTCAAAGATAAACAGTAGAGGAGAGCAGGAAACACATTTTTCTTTTAATGGTTTTAAGTTATTCCTCACCATCGATGTTACATGGTTGACTGGCTTTGGGCCAACTTGCTCAGACCACAGAGATTCCAACTTTCACCACCAATTAATTTGCTGGACTTAAACCACCAGATATTTTAGGTGGCAATTATATCTTTACTGTCTGTGTCTCTCTCTGTATGTGGTGGTCTCTGTGTGTGTCTCTCTGTCCTCTCTGTCTCATAGCAAATTAATTGTATAAAAATGAAATAGTAACAAATAGTCAAAATAGCCAAAACGAAGAACACATGATCCGGGGAGGCCATAGCAAACCCTTTCAGTGACCAGTTCATATCCCTTTGGGCCTAGCACATATCCAGAATCACCAGTACCAGCATCTGGATCTCAGTGCTTGGGTGATTTTTATGACTGTCAAAACCAGAACCCCACATCCACGCAGCACTGGATAATTCATGCCACACACACATACACCATATCACTGCCCTCTGGCGCCCTTGGCCAATGACTAGAGGAGGTGGTGTGTAAATACACCAGCTCTTAAATACACCAGCTCTCTCCCCATTGCTGGAGGAGCTCTGGGATGTGTGCTACAGAGCAGGGAGAAGGGCCTGTTGCCCACACCAGTGGCTTACTAGATGCGTGCCCTTCATTGTCTGTCTTCTTCTGTCTCATATCCCAAATAAACGACTTGTACTTGAATCTTTAATTCAAGGTCTGCTTCTGGGCAAAGCCACCTTAGGGCAAAATAGACCTGGGTTAGAATCCTGGTTCTACCACTTACAAAGTTAGGCAAGCTAATGATATCCCTCAGTCTTCATTTACCTATTTGTAAATGGAAATGGTGAACACCTACTTTGTGGGTTGAACTGAAATAACTCACATGAAGCTCTGAGTACTATGTCTGGCACATCGCATACACCTAACAAGTTGATTTCTCCCTCTTTGGTTTGGCTCTCCCTGCAGGAGATTTCAAACCAGCAAAGAGTTCTATCATTTGGTTTGCTACGTAACAACCCCTCCCTCCTCCTCCATTTAGTGGCCTAAATCTCTGTGACTCAACTCACAATCCTGAGGATCAGCAATTTGGGGTGGGCTCAGCTGGATGGTTCTTCTGCAGGCTTGTGCTGGGTTCACTCATGCAAAGATGGACCACAGGTAGTCAGTTGGGTGATTATGCTCCTGGGGGTCGGCTAAGCACCACGGTGAGCAGGGTGACTGAGCCACATGTCTCCTATCACCTGGAAGGCTGGCCCAGTCTTCAAGTGGCAGCTCAAGTCCCCAAGAGCAGCAAGATGACAAGGCCTAATGCACTGGTGTTTTTGCAAGTCTCTGTCATTTTTGCTAGGGCTCTGCTTCTGGATGGGAAGAGCTACCAAGTGATAGAGCAAGGGTGTAGATATAGGTACACTGGAGGAATCTGTGGCCATTTGTGCAACTTACCACAAAGAATATGCCTTACGTACGTCTGAGGGGCTTCTACAGGACGTCTGCGAATCACCAGTTTGTGGTGGGATCTCCCATGCTAGGTAGCTTGCTAGTGGTTGAAAAACAGGATGGCTCTCTCAGGTCAAAAAAAATAATCCCTCAGCTGCACTGACTAGGTAAATTTAAGAAGGAAAATGTGTAGTTTTTATCTTTGACCAAAGTTAGAAGTTTTTGTTGGAAGACGATAAAAGGTTTTTTTTTTAAATCTAGAACTGTATTTGTTTTACTAAATTGTTCAGATGTGTTATCATTTTTTTAACCACCACTGATGTAATTATATTAATCACTGGAATGGTTGTCTGAATACAGATATTTACACGAACACATTCTTCAAGATGCTGTCTAGAGATACAACTATAATCAATCCAGGGAACCAGTTAAAACTAAACTGTCTTCCTTCCACCAAAAACCAATTAATTGTAAGCCTGAAGACTACACAGAAATATTGTAATAATTGCTGCTTTCTTGTAAAAGCAAACAATTTTTCTCAGTGGATTATGGGTCAATTACTCATCTTAATAATAATTACCTTTATAAAAAAATTCTTTATAAAGCCTTGCTTCATAAAGAAAACAACTTCAATAAAGGAAGAAAAATTATAAATAACATCAGGGGGGCAATAGTGCCTTGGATTCAGTAAATTGCAAGCAGCATTTCTGGCTACTGAACAAAAATTAGTCTGCTCAATAAAGTCCAGAGAGGCTAGGGGCACAGCCATGAGATTGAAGTAATTCTCATGCTGTTGTAATTGCATTTATTTCTTATTAACTGCTACATACATACTTCTGATATTTTGTTAAACTCTATGCATAATTAGGATAAAAGAATTAAGACTTGACTGCCTTCTAGAAGGTTACTGAGAGGACCTAGGCTGGTAGCAACAATCCCCACCCCACCCCGCCCCACGCATACTTGTACCCACCACCAGCTTGAGCAAGACTCACAAACTTCCTCTAAGAAAGGCAGTCAGGTCCTCGGGACTCAGGGCAATGGCTAAGACACATTATTCTAAGTATAACTCTCTGGTGCTCAGAAATAGAACAATTCAGAGTCATGCCAGCCACAGTGCAATTCTCTCTGGGCTCTGCAGGAGAGACACCTCTCCAAGGCAGGGCTAAGATTTGAGTCACCCTCTCAACACGGAATCCATGAGGACAGCTTTTTTTGCAGGCAGAGCAAAGGCAAAATCCCAGGCATGAAGCAACAGTGGGTTCAGCTAGCCCATCTCCAGATAGATGATCTGCACGGTGAGACAGGACAACACTAAGGGAAGGGTGGCCATATCGTCTGTCATCCAAATCAGGATATTTTTATTTATTTTTTTAAGATTTTATTTGAGAGAGAGAGCACAGAGGGAGAGCGAGAAGCAGACTCCCCACTGAGCAGGGAGCCCGATGTGAAGCTCAATCCAGGACCCTGAGATCATGACCTGAGCCGAAGGCAGACGCTTAACCAACTGAGCCACCCAGGCGCCCTGGAACCAGGACACTTTTAATTATGCCAGGACACAGGCATGACCCAGGGTGTCCCCAGAGTGGGCAGTCTCCATATGGGAGAGCTGATAATTTATCTGAGGACAAGAGGATGTTTTCTTCTGACCTGGTGAGAGATGCTCATCAGACTAAGCAACAACAGAGCGGAAGTCAGTGTTAACCTCTCCGAGGGCCTCTTTCAGCCCCTGGTCTCCCAGCAGGGCTGTCACAAGCTCCACACAATAGTCTTGACCCTCTGCTTCAAAGAAGCAAGGGCAGTTTCCAGGATCACAGGGGAAAACACACGGCCTGGGTTCATCTCTAGCCCTGGTTCTTCTACCCAACTCATGGTGTGAACTGCCAGTGGGGGGGAAGAGGAGGCTTTGTCTGCACATCTAACACAGATGCTTAGTGGGGCCAAATCTGTGGCAGAAGAGCTCAAATACTAAAATGGCCTCTGGGAATTCTCAAGAATTCTGACCACCCTGTACAGACCTGGACCTGGAGGTAGGGACAGGGGTGTCTTTCCAATATCTTCCTGCTCACAGCTCCTTCCATGCCCCTTTGGAATGATCACACAGCACTTCTCTGCACTCTCCTGGGGTCAGCCATTGATGCCCCCCCCTGCACAGGAGGAGCTCCATTAAGTACTCCCATAGCTGGCCCTCAGCCCTGGCACATTGACCTCGGGACGGGGGGGTGGGGTTCAGACAGCCGGTTACATGGCAGTTTTCTGCCCCTCCCCCTTTGGAGACAAGAGAAGGATTAGAATTTTAGTCTTCCTTTGATTAGTATAACTTCCTTTTCATCTAGGCGCTTCCCGGGGGGAAAACATGACCGTCTCCTGCCCTAAGTGAATGCTTACACCACAGATGACAGTTGGAAGATCTTACAGTGGCTCAATAAGTATTAAAGTATTAGAGTTTTATCTCATTTGAAAGAGAATGGACTCACGCTGTCTGCATGTCAAGCTTCTTTTCTTTTTCAAATTTAGCAAATATTACTATATAAAAACAGGTTTGCTCCATGAGGCAGATTGCCATGAAATCTTTACAGCTAACATGGTCATGGCCAAACTCCAAGTATTCTGTTCCTGCCCATCACAGGAACACCTGTCTTTTGAGACCATCTTCTTGGACCATCTCCCCTCCGACTGTCCCATATCCAGTCACCCTCAATTCTAAACAATCAGCCCCTTCCTTTAATTTCCACTACCCCCCCCAGCTGCTAACCTCCTGACCTCACACCAACTCTAGAGTGACAGTCTTCTACCTGGATCCCCAGCCTTGGGTCTCCCCCACCCCCACCAGCTCTGCCCACTAGCCTCCCCTGCACTCTCACCCTCGTTGGTGGTAATTTGTTAGAATGGCACATCCTCATTGCTTACAAAGAGGCAGACACTACGTGAAGGATTTAGCGTTCACTAGCTTCCCCACTGCCCCCCAACAATATGGGGTGGTTACTACTAGTACCCCTGCGTACAGATGAGGAAGTCACCCAACGTTACGCACCGAGCTAGTGAGTGGTAGAGCCAGATATCAAACTCAGGATTCTGATGCTAAATCCTAGGCAAGAAATCCTTTCAAAACTTTTCTCAAACGTGGGTGAAGAAAGGCTTGCAAGTTAATAATGATAGAGAAAAACGGCATTGCTACCCGTTGGCTGGCAGACCCGTGGGAAAGATAGAAGTCTTTGCTCTTTTCAGTGGACTTTGAGATGTATAAGGAGAAGGCCCACCCCACCTCTGCAGCCCGCAGCCCAGACAGTCCAGATAATCTGGACAATCCGGACAATCTGGCGCTTCTGGGAACACGCTCACACAGTTCTTCCCTTTGGTTCTTGTCCATTCTTAAACCTTTTTTTTATCTCTTGCAGGCCGTGGGAATAAGGGAAGGAGAGTATGGGAGTGAGGTTGCTCTGTGTACAAGTTTGACTCTTTCCTTTGCTGAACAGCCTCCCCCAAATAAGACCGAGGATCCCAGGCTTGAGGAAATGGAATGTTTCCTCCATAGGTCACTCCAGAGCTGGGTTTTAGTCCAACACTGCCTTCCCTGATCTCCCTCACCCAGTTGTGTCTTGCTTTCAACCCTCTCACAACACTGAAAATCTCTCCAAAACATTGTCATTGTTAGACTTTTCCATTGTCTTTATGGACTTATTTAATTAAAGTTTCTCCCCAGCCCCTATGAAGGTAAGGGTTATGTGTATGTTGGTTCCATTTCTACTCTCAAGGAAGCCCCCTTGAGTTCTGTCTTTCCTGAACCCCCACATAGAATCTGATCGGCAAACCCAATCAATTCTACCTCCTCATTTATAACCTGAATCCTCCTCCTGCCTGCTCTCTTCATGGTTATCATCCGTGGCCAACCCTTGGTCACCTCTCTTTGGAATTATTGTCACAACATCTTGCTTCTACGCCCACTGTCCAGAAGGCTTCTCTGCATAGCAGCCACAGATCAAATCACAATAAAACCCAAACTCCTTAACCTGACTTGCAAAGTCCCGCAAAATCCTGACCCCAGCCTTCTTTTCCAACCTTATGCTATGCAATCTCATTTTAAGGCCAAATGGGAGGTCAAGTTCATTCCAGCTTTATGGCTTTTGTCCTCATGTTCTCTGCTGGGAATGTGCTGCCCCCGACCTTCCTTCACATGGCTGACTCCTCAGCATTCAAATATTGGCAAATGACACCACCTCTGATGCTCCAATCAACCTCGTTGCTCCCTGTCATATTCCCTTTATAAGTTTCCTACCTGGAACTTAGTACTTATACTACTGTATGATTTTTTTCTTATTTGTTTCTTTGTTGGTTGACTTCTCCCTTCATGTAAATTAAGCTTCCTGAGAACAGTGACATTGTCTTTCTTTACTCTATCCCAGTGACGAGCACAAGGTGCTCATTAAATGTTTGTTAGTGACTTCCTGGCACTTTGCCTGGTGCAATATACCTTTTCGGCAAATACTTGTCGACTAAATGCACAGTAGTCTTGTTTTAAATTATTAAAACTTTATGCATTTTCTACTTAGTCTGACAAAATTAACACTTTTTTATTTTTTTAAGTTTTATTTATTTATTTATTTATTTATTTATTTATTTATTTATTTTTTATTGAGAGAGACAGAGAGAGAGCATGAGAGAGAGGAGGGTCAGAGAGAGAAGCAGACCCCCTGCCGAGCAGGGAGCCCGATGGGGGACCCGATCCCGGGACTCCAGGATCATGACCCGAGCCGAAGGCAGTCGCTTAACCAACTGAGCCACCCAGGCGCCCCTTATTTTATTTTTTTAATTAACATATAATGTATTATTTGTTTCAGGGGTACAGGTCTGTGAAAAATTAACACTGTTTTAAAATCTGATTTCAAAGCATTAAGTTGACTATTCAAACAAAAACCTAGCGAAACTTAAAGATACAAATCTGAGGTCCAGAAGTACTCAACGCAACTTGGCTTTGAGCAATAAAACAATAGCTTGTCGTTTCTGTTCCCAACTTTATGCACATTCTGAGGTCTGCCTAGCAGATAGAAGCACAAGTGAACTTGTAAAATGCCTTCATGATGATCCCTCACATGTATACAGTTACCTAAAAATATCACTCACGTTTCCCTCGCCTTTCCCACTGAATAAAAATAGGATTACAGTGAAAGTCATAAAATGATAAACATTTTGGGAGGCTCTTTTCCCAGTTTCTCTGAGAGGACCCTCTGACCAAACTTTCCACCCTCCCTTCACACTTGTCACAGGAGTCACTCCCTGCAGCTGTCTCCCATGTGGTAGCAGAACCAGGCTTCCTTTTAGTCACATAGAAATATTCGTTCCTTCCTTTCCCACTTTTATTCACGCTGGTGAAATCTCTAGTAGCTGCTGCTGATAGGAGCCCACCAAAGCCACCACTACTAAAGCCCAGAGGGGAGGCCACCTCTCCAGGAGCCCACTCCTTTCTGTGCTCACGTGTTGAGGGCACCATTAAAGTGTTCTGAAGGACATCAAAGTTCATTTCCCATCACTGCTGAAATTATCACTGCTGAAATTGCTGCCCCCAACCTGCTGAAACCTTCCTTGTGGTCCCAGTATTTCCCAGATATTTGAGAGACACTATGGGTTTAAATTTTGGCTCGCTAATTTATTGGAAACTAACCTCACCCCATCCCTTCGCTGGATAGACAGAAGTTGTATTGTGCTCTGAATCACTCTACCTTCCCTTATGGCCCCTACTCTTGAACCAAGCTTGATTATTTCAGCTTTCTCTTTCTTTAAAAGAAGCTATTTCCCCCAAATCAAAACCTCAATGAGATATCACCTCACACCAGTCAGAATGGCTAAAATTAGCAAGTCAGGAAACGACAGATGTTGGCGGGGATGTGGAGAAAGGGGAACCTACACTGTTGGTGGGAATGCAAGCTGGTGCAGCCAGTCTGGAAAACAGTATGGAGGTTCTTCAAAAAGTTGAAAATAGAGGTACCATATGATCCAGCAATTGCACTACTGGGTATTTACCCCAAAGATACAAATGTAGGGATCAGAAGGGGTACTTGCACCCCGATGTTTATAGCAGCAATGTCCAAAAGAGCCAAAATGTGGAAAGAGCCAAGATGTCCATCGACAGATGAATGGATAAAGAAGATGTGGTATATATATACAATGGAATATCATGCAGCCATCAAAAGGAATGAGATCTTGCCATTTGCAACGACGTGGATAGAACTGGAGGGTGTTATGCTGAGCGAAATAAGTCAATCAGAGAAAGACATGTATCATATGATCTCACTGATATGAGGAATTCTTAATCTCAGGAAACAAACGGAGGGTTGCTG
>NC_138380.1:15263522-15285520 GCF_054177405.1 Leptonychotes weddellii
AAAAAAAAAAAAAAGCTATTTCCCAAATAAATCATTGGTAGATATGCCCTACCAGGCCTCGGAATGTTCCCGAGTTGAACACAGCTTAGGCTTATGTTCACAATGCAATTCCACAATCACGTATATTTTTTTGCTTCTCATGGCAACCACATGGTGGGAGCAAGGTGAAAACTATCTTATATATAAGGAAATACAAAAAAGTTGATGTGAATTGGCTGGGATCACACCATCAAATCACTGCTGGAGCTGGATTTCGATTCAGGCCTCTGGACAACAGCTCAAGAGCACTTTCTCATACATCAAGCTCTAAATACCGTCTCTGAATCTCTACCTGCTTCCCCAACTCTTCCCCAGCCTCAACTAAACTCAGAGCATCTGGAATCTCTTAAAGTTCTGCTGATTTTCAAGTGAAAGTTTTAGTTTGTACTTTGTGTTTAGCATCACCTGTTGTCAATTCTGCCCCTCAAAATATTCACTGATACTGTAAGGCCAAATTCTTACTGCTTCTAAAATGGGATCCATCAGCCCAAATCCCACAATATCCACCAGGATCATTAGCTATGCTTCTTTGGAATAAAGGCACAGATCTGAGCAAGTTGAGCCCCCCCGTTCCTTTGCCTTTATTTCATAACTAAATAAATAATTTCCCTAAAAAGCTTTTATCTTCCTTTCAGGAATTAATTACTCCCATATTATTCAAAAGAATGATACACTTTTTGGGGGGGTGAGCTTCACATGGGTAATAATCTTCTCTGATCCTCAGTTTTCTCTTTTAGGAAAAAGGGAAAGTAACAAAAACCCATAGAGTCATTATAAGCATCAAAAAGATAATCAGTAAAATACCAGCATGGGAGAGAGCACAGAATACACACTCAATAAATGTTTCCTTACTTCCTGGCCTGCCACAAACACAAAATTAACAATTAAAATTTTCTATGCATTCTCTGTTCTTTTCAAGTTTTACCTAGTCCATTGTAAAGCATCTATGCAAAATTCTTCCTGAATTATTTTTTAGTCCTTTGCCTTTTTAGAAGATGCTGATTCCTTATGTTATGCAGAGTAAGTTGATTTGGGCCAGATTAAATGTGCTCATCCTGGCCTTTGTCACCTTCAGTTTTTTGATCCTACTAACAAATTCCACTCAGAGCTGAAGCAGTGCTTTATAATTATATCCACATCTACTTTCTCTTACAAGAATTCAAGCTCTATTAATTCAGATATGAGATGGAGGAAAAAAAATAGTTGGGGTGGCTTCACCTCCCAAAATCTAAACGGGAATCTTTGTATTATTCCTAATTGTGGAAAATAATAAGAATATTTATAATCTCCTTGGCAGTTAGCAAATCAACAAAAAGTTATCTGTTATTCCTAGAAATTAAAAAAAAATTCCATATCATCATGTACATTATACTGTGATGTTTTAAAGAGATTTTATGTGGAATCTGCAGCTGAAAATGCTACACTAAATAGATCGAGCCCCATTTTTTACATTAGTAAAATAATTTACAGTTAATTTTCTTTAATTTTTTTTTTTAAGATTTTATTTATTTATTTGAGACAGAGAGAATGAGAGACAGAGAGCATGAGAGGGAGGAGGGTCAGAGGGAGAAGCAGACTCCCTGCCGAGCAGGGAGCCCGATGCGGGACTCGATCCTGGGACTCCAGGATCATGACCTGAGCCGAAGGCAGTCGCTTAACCAACTGAGCCACCCAGGCGCCCAATTTCCTTTAATTTTTAAAATAAGATTGAGAATGGCTGTAAATCTGGAGATCAAAGTGGGTAACAGCCTTCATTAAGTCACCTAAAAGGTGGTTTTTGTTTTTTTTTTTAGCTTTATTTTTGTTTTGTTCAATGGTAGAAATCACTAATGGGATCATAGTGTTTAAAGTATAGTATTGAGGGGCACCTGGGTGGTTCAGTTGGTTAAGCATCTGCCTTCGGTTCAGGTCGTGATCTTGGGGTCCTGGGATCGAGCCCCGCGTTGTGTCAGGCTCCCTGCTCAGCGGGAGTCTGCTTCTCCCTCTGCCTCTCCCATCCCCCATGCACTCTCTCCCTCTCAAATAAATAAAGAAAATCTTTAAAAAATTTTTTTAAATTTAAAATATATAGTATTTGAACAACACAAGGATCACTAAATCACAGGACATAAATTTTTTTTTCAGCCTCCAGAAATCCTTGGGCACCATCCCCAGTATTTTACAGATGACTACACGATAGCTCAGAGAGGAAAATAAATTATCCAAGGGAAGAAATATAATCTACCATGCCAAGGGTTTGAGGGGAAAAGCAACAAGCCCAACAACCATCACAACACACAGGAAGTCATCAGCAGAAGGCACAGGTGTGCACCGGTCCCCTTTCAGCATCCTGCTAGGAAACGAGCCCAGACCCAGCACAATAGGATGAACCTGCAGGGCTCTAGCACAGGGTCTCCACTTCCTAGTTTCTCTCTATGTATTCGGTGAGCATGAGAGTGGCCTTTTGAACAGGTGCATGCAAATGCCTGGAAGCCAAGCAATCAGAGTTTCTTTGCCAGCCACACAGAGCACGTGCTGGGAGAGCATCTCAAGTCTGGACTCATGAGAAACTGCAGCCCCTGCTGCTGGGATAAGGAAGCCATCACCTCATGAAAAGCTGAGATCACGGACTTTCTGCATTTACCTCTGTTTATTTCTGTGCATCGCAGCACGCTCTCTGTGCTCCCACTTCTAGACACATATGGGGTTGCTGGTCGCTGGTCTGACTACTGGGGAAAAGGGACCTCCCCTCTACTTATAGGATTCAAGGAGAAGTAAATTTTCCAACTGGTTATATTTGTCTTCAGGTTTTAAATAACTTGAGTATAAGGACCATGTCTTAAATGTCTTCTCTAACTCTACATTACACCATAAAATGAGCTTTTAACACATACTTGTTGGTTAAAGGCTTTGATAAAGATCTCTCTCATCATACTTCCTGAAAATTCTGCATGTACTTTAGGAAGCCTGGTGGAAAGGGGAAAGAGATGCAGAAAATGAACTAGTAAAACGTTGTGTTTGAGCAAAGTCAATCACCCAGTCATTGTTCTTTGTTCTCATTTCTTATCCTTCACATTAATGATTTGCGGGAGAGGAAAAGAGGGGACCTGTGCTGCCTTCTAGTTCCACACTGAACTCCTTTCTCTGGGGGCAGATGATTTCTTGACTTTACACACTGTCTGCCAAGCTCTTTGTCCTCTTTGTCCATGTGTAGAGAGAACCCTATGTGTCCAGGCAGTGACTAGAGATGGGAGCAGAACATGGGTGAATGTCCTGGCAAGAGTATTTCCCTGAAAACAGGCATGCCTGCATATCAAATCATTTTGGTTTAGGTTTCCTATTCTAATGCTTTTGGTTGGCTCTATCTTTTTTATTTTTTTAATTTTTATTTTTGAGGGAGAGAGAGCACATTTGAGAGCAGGGAAGGAGCAGAGGGAGAGAGAGAATCCCAAGCAAGCTCCACACTCAGCAGCCCAGAGCCCAATGCAGGGCTCAATCTCATCACCCCAAGATCATGACCTGAGCCAAAATCAAGAGTCGGACGCATACCCAAATGAGCCACCCAGGCATCCCTGGTTGTCTCTATTTTAAGATTGGATTGTAATTTATATAGAGTCACCAAACTTTAAAAGTGTACAAGATGATTATTGAGGTTGTCTAGCCCATTCCCTTTCAAATAGATGGTAAGCAGTTTTCCAGTTTATTGGGCACATTCAATAGTTTGGGTTTCTCTTTTGGACAAGGTCATACATTCCATTTCTAGAAAATTCTGGTTAATTCTTCCTTGAAATTTCTACACAAGCACCCCATATTTGCCCTATTGGTACAGAGAATAAGAGTAATTGCCTTTGAGTATTTGGTATTGAGAACTGAAGTACTGAAGATACTATCATTATCCCCGACTCATCTGTTCTCCAGATAAAAGATTCCATTCCCTTCAATGATACTTCCTTCAACAGGATTTTTAGAATTTTTTTCCATATATCTTTCCTTTCCCTACATAAAGGTAGTGTCCTAAATTTTATCTTGACTTTGCAGGAAGTGTCTATGTGGAAAGACCTTCAGGACTATTTGCCAGATGACCCCCGTGGTTGTCTGGGTTGGCCAATTCCCATTAACAAAGTAGGTAGTGTTTGACCTGCAGAGCTCACTGGATAGTTTCTGGACTGTCTTTTTAAGTTGCTTTTGTGATATTTTGGTGTGGAACAAACTTGAGTCTGATTCTTTTGTGTATTTTTTTATTCAGTTTTGTTTTTGTTATTCCCAACTCTTTATGATCAAAAATCTCACCCTTCAGAAATTTTCAAAGAATAAGACAATGAACTCTCATATACCCTCTATCTAAAGTCAATAATTATCAATATTTTGCCCTACTTTTATCTCTTTCTCTCCATACACACACACACACCCTTGCAATCAGTTTTCCATCTAGAGCTCCACTCATACATATGAATAGACAACTCAGGATCATAAGAGCTTGAAAAGAAAGCTTCAATATGAAAAAGTGAATTCAAAGCCCCCCTGCCACCACCAAATAGAAAAAAAAGATCTCTGAAGAAATGGAGACATTTAGGTGACACCCAAAACAAAACAAAAATAATTGAAATTAATATCATCAAAGAGCATAGATATGCATCTGTAAACTAAGAAAAGGATGATATTTTAAAAAAAACAAACAAGCAGAGGACCTTAAAATTAAAAATATAACTGGGATAAATACTTCATAAAAGAAATGGAAAGCAAGATCAAAGAAATCTCCCCAAAAGAATAGAATCAAAAGCTAAAGCATTGGAAAAGTAGAGAAAATATTTTAAAATTAGAGGACCAATAAAACGGGCCCAATATGTGATTATTAGAGTTCTAGAAAAAGAACAAAGAAATAGATGATGGGAAGTTATAAGAAAATAGTATAAAAATAAGCTTTGCAAAATTAAGGGCAAAAGTCTTAAGATTGAAAAGGCCCACGGACACCCATTGCAATAATTTTTTTAACTGCATATCACATAATCATGGAGTCAGGCAACTCCAGGTATAAACAGTAAGGCATAATTGCTTTCATCAAAATAGCACCTGACTGGGGCGCCTGGGTGGCTCAGTCGGTTAAGTGCCTGCCTTCGGCTCAGGTCATGATCCCAGGGTCCTGGGATCGAGCCCCACGTCGGGCTCCCTGCTCAGTGGGAAGCCTGCTTCTCCCTCTCCCATTCCCCCTGCTTGTGTTCCTGCTCTGTGTCTCTCTCTGTCAAATAAAAAAAATAAAATCTTTAAAAAAAAAAAAAAATAGCACCTGACTTCCCAAAAGCAATACTGGATCCCAGGAGAAAGTGGAGCCATGTTTGTAAAATTCTACAGGAAAATTATTTTCGATTGATAATTCTCCCACCAAACAAACTGGGTATGCTTGTACAAATAGGGAATAGTAACATATATGGATATGCATGGACTAAAAACTGTTAACTTCCTAGGAAGCCTTGTCAAAGGAAGCTACTGGGCTATAGTAGCTTTAAAAAAAACTAAGAGAGAAAAGTCAAGAAAGGAAGACTTGGAATTCAAAAAACAGGTTCTCCTACACATGCCCAGGAAGTTTCTGTACAAGAGCTCTGTACTAGTCTAGAGATGCAGGATGGTAGCTGTTGGGAGAAGATGTAACAAAGAATGGAAGGAATGATTGTGACTGCTTACAAAATTTCTGTCTGGGTGGAAGACAGATGTTTAATAATAATTAATAGAACTATAATAATAATATAATCATTAATGATAATATGTAATATAACCATAGAGTGAGTGGGTGTGAGGAAGGAGAAAGGGAGAGGCAGGAAGGAATCCTCTATCACCTTGACAGGAAATCCATCCCTACTGAGTAAAATCAACCCAACCAAGAAATAACAATAAAAGCATATTTAGATATGTGGAGATAAATATGAAAGGAAACAGCTAAAATTGTTGGAAGTGGCAGCCTCTGGGAAGAACCTAGAATAGTGCCCAGCATATTGCGTATCAATCAGAACTATTTCCATTGCAAGTGACAGAAACTCATATTTAACTAGCTTTAGCAGAAAGAGGAATGTATTAGTTCACATAACTTAAAAAAAATCCGGGGCGCCTGGGTGGCTCAGTCGTTAAGCGTCTGCCTTCGGCTCAGGTCATGATCCCAGGGTCCTGGGATCGAGCCCCGCATCGGGCTCCCTGCTCGGCGGGAAGCCTGCTTCTCCCTCTCCCACTCCCCCTGCTTGTGTTTCTGCTCTCGCTATCTCTCTGTCAAATAAATAAATAAAATCTTTAAAAAAAAAAAACTTAAAAAAATCCATGGATCGAGATAGCTGAATTCAAAATAATGTTTATATAATGTCTACAAGAAATTATCTCTTGTTTTTCATCTCTCAACCCTGCTTTCTGTCTCCTGAGTTGGCTTAATTCTCCAGCAAGCTTTCCCCACGTGGGGGCAAAGATGGTCCCTTGCATCTCTAGGCTTACAGCCCTTAGCAGCCAGACTCTAAGAATGAAACAAAGGCCTCAGTCCTGGTAGTGGTAGCAGAAATGCCAGAAAGGGCTCTTATGGGTCTGGGTTTGGTCTTGTGCTCATTTTTGAAGCCATCTCTTTGGCCAGGGTAATCTGATGCTGTGATTGGCTGGGCCTGTGTCACATGCTCACCCTTGGAGCTGGAAAAGGAAGTCAGTCCCACCAGAAGCATATGGAATAAGGGTCAGGAGAGCAGTTCTTGAAAAGGAATTTGTGGTATGTGATGGTTAATTGTATGTGTCAACTTGGCTAAGCCATGGTACCCAGATATTTGATCAAACACTAATCTTGATGTTGCTCTGAAGGTGTGTTTCAGATTAAGATTTAAATCAGTAGGTACACTTTGAGTAAAGCAGATCACTCTCTGTAAAATGAGTGGGCCTTCCCCAATCAGTTGAAGGCCTTAAGAGGAAATAAAAAGCTGATGTCCCTCCCACTCCAACTCCTCTCCCTCAAGAAAGAAGGAATTTTGCCTTCAGACTGTCTTCAGACTTGAACTGAAATGTCAACTCTTCCCTGGGTCTCCAGCCTTCTGGCTCATCTTGCAGATTTTGGCCTTGCCAGCCTCCAACAATTGCATGAGCCAATTCCTTAAAATCTCTCTAAAGATAGAGATAGCAAGATGATAGAGATAGAGATAACCTATTGGTTCTGTTTCTTTTAAGAACTCTAAGACAGGGCACTTGAACCTAAAGAAATAAGTGAAGATGCTGGGTAGACCAAAAAAAAATCTACTCATTGATAGGTTAGTTATTATTACAGGGGTCAGACTGGCCAATTTTTAAAGTAAGGCTACATTAAGTGGAAGGACAGGATATGTAAGTGTCCATAAATTCTGTTACAAATGCCCATACAAAGGTAAAGACACAATTCATCTAAAGTGATTAAATAGGTGTCTCTAAAAACCAGCTCCTTGTTTTATTTCAAATATGGAAGATAACATCAGTTTGGAGCCTTCAGCAGACCAGGAAATGGGCTTAAAGTGGGTTAAAAAGTATCACATGGATGACCAGAGACCTGTAAATCACAAAGAACAAGAGCCAGCACCAGAAAGGGTGATGTCACTTGTAGGATCCCAACCAGGCTGAGGGCTCAGTGGTAACTATTGAGTACACTGAACTTCCGGAGATACTTACACAGAGACTCCCACTAGTCTCATCTTTCCACTGTCTCAAGTCTGATTATTGTTTAGGTTTCTTTTCCTTGAAAACAGGATCCTTTTACTCAATTACAGCCAGCATCCCTGCAAATGAGGAAATTGGTGTCAACATTTTGGGTACCATGGGAACAGATTGCCCCCCCACCCCGGTCTTTGGACAGGACCCCAAACCGTCCTAAGAGAAACAATCTTAAAAACTGACCCAGGGCTGTTTCTGTCTAAGACGCAAGGGTTGACAATGAAGCTTACTATAACAACTTCTTCCAAAGGGCACCTAGGAAGGTCAATGAACATTTCTCACCTGCCGTAAACAATAATAATAGTAACTGTTAATACTACATGCGGTCTTCCTTTTACTAAAGCACACAATTTTTTAAAATAAAAATTACCATTTGGGGCGCCTGGGTAGCTCACTCGGTTAAGCATCTGCCTTCAGCTCAGGTCATGATCTCAGGGTCCTGGGATCGAGCCCCACATCGGGCTCCCTGCTCAGCACGGAGCCTGCTTCTCCTTCTCCCACATCCCCTGATTGTGTTCCTGCTCTCACTGTCTCTCTCTCTCTGTCAAATAAAAAAATAAAATCTTTAAAAAAAAATGACTATTTCAGGAATTTTAAGTTACTGGCCTTCTGGTCACACCATCTTGCAGTCCAGTCCATACTAAAAACAGCTGATAGGCTAGCACTATACCAGCACCCACCTAACCAAAGCTAGCTTCTCATAAACCTTCCCTGAGAGCAGCATATAGTGAACAGCTTGGATTTCAAACAACTCCTGAGGGAAACATGCTCCTTATAAAGAAGGGATAATTAGGGATCTGAGATGATGACAAAGCTAGTCATAAAAACTGGTACAACAAATCTGTCTAACTGGAGAGTAACTTTCCTCTACTAAATAAAAATGCAAAAGATTCACCCAAAATTCAATTTCACTGTTTACAAAAAGCCATAGCCAGGAGATGATCAAATTAAATAGATAAAATTAAAACTTGAAAAGTGAGCAAGAAAGACAGAATAGCATAATATGAAGTAAGGCTAAATAGACATATTAAAAAGACAAAGAGGGCACCTGGGTGGCTCAGTTGGTTAAGCGACTGCCTTCGGCTCAGGTCATGATCCTGGAGTCCCTGGATCGAGTCCCGCATCGGGCTCCCTGCTCGGCAGGGAGCCTGCTTCTCCCTCTGACCCTCCCCCCTCTCATGTGCTGTCTCTCTCATTCTCTCTGTCTCAAATAAATAAATAAAATCTTTAAAAAAAAAAAAAGACAAAGAAAAATGTCTGAGAGTATTAAAAACAATGAAAATAAATATTAGTAAAGGAGTATTCTAGAAGAATTAAATAGTACGAAAAAAGTTAAAAATCAAGAGAATACCAGAAAAAAAAAGGAAATGAAATTACAGATGGTTCTAGAAATTCAGAAGTCCTGTGATCAATACCCCCATTGAGAAGTAATAGGATCCCTTGAAACAAGATGACTGATGGAGGTTTTCCCCCAAACTGGAGATCACCACTGCAGTTTAATGAGACTTGATATCCTGGGCAAATATCCCTAAACAGATGCAGGTAGTCCATAGAATGTCTCAAAGTCAGGTCTGCAGACCACATTTCCAACTACTAATCAAAACAAAAAAAATCACATCATGGACAACACAACCACGGAAGCCAACCAGCTTCATGGCAGCCTGCTTGGGGAAGAAAAACAAGACTCCAACAGCAACCACTCTAAAACCCCGAAGTTCTTAGAGGGCTGGATACCCGTCATGCAGCAGAGAGCCTGGGAGTAGCTCTCTGCTGAACTGGGCAGAGCTGAACCACACCACGAACTTCTACCCTTACGGAAAATGTGTGCTAGCAACATGATTAAGTTGTCCCTTTTATCTCCAAACGCCTCGCCCGCTCGATATTCCTCCTCAGTGTCCATCATGGAATGCGTCTTGTCTCAAGCTAGAGGAACCCAGTCCCTTCTGGTTTTCCGCACCTAGACGAGAAATTGGAGGTGGGCCAAGGCCACATACCAGAATGAGCATAAGCAGGGCACAGAGTGCCATACTTAGCAGTACTTTTCAAAGGAAGTTGTATGGACCGCGTGCCTCAGAGTCTCTGGGGGTGCTAGTTCAAAGTGAGATTCCTACACTGTATTACAGACTTAATACATTGGACTCTCTAACGTGCAGCCCAGGACTCTGCACTTTGAACAAGCACCACCTCCCACTCTCAAGTGGTTGGTATGCTCGCCAGCAATAGAGATTTACTGCCTTTGAGGAAGAGAGGAAGCAGGAAAAATTGGAACAATGGGCCAAAAATGTCTCCTCTGGGCAGGAGCAAGGGGGTAAAGCACAGAGACTGTGGGCACATCTAGCAGCAACTGTGGGGACACAGGACACAAAGGCACAGAACCTGAAAGGCAATAATGTGAGGGTCTCAATACATTTTCTAGCCCTGGGCAGCCAGCCCCTCTTCGGGAGAGCCGCAGTCCCCTTTTCCCTGCAGGCATGCCTCGGCAGCCATTAAAGGCATGGTGTGCTGAGGGATTACAGCTCCTTACTAATTAAATTGTAAATCTCGTTTCAACTGTTGGAAAAAACCAAGGACACAAAACGCTGGCATCTCTCTAAGCTAGAGTAGAGTAGCTGTCTTACTCTTGAAAGAATACAACACCCAACAAAATCTACATCAGAGGAGAAGCAAAGAGTCCTTGAGAGGGGGGGCTGTCAGCTTGATAGAGTGCAGTTATATGTTACCAGAGCCAAATGTACTGAAGCAGACCCTCGAAGTGTCAGTGACAATCCAAGATCCTTCCTTCCAAGCGTATAGCCCGCCCCAAAGCTCGCACTGTCACACATCTCCAGTCTTGTGCTCAATTCTAGACTTCTTCTGAAAACCTGAATCTCTCACACTATTTGACCCCATAACCTTGGTGTTTCTCAAACCCACTTATTTTAATAGAGTGCCATAATCTAGAGTCACAGATCTAGAAGTTTCCTGGGCTCAACTCATCGTGCTTCCACATGAAGGGCAACTGCAGCTACAGACACTGTGTATACATCATGTCATGCTAGGGACTCAAATATAAAACGTCACAAGACCGACCACCTTTCACACACACATACATACACACACACACACACACACACAATCTCACCCAAGTGCCAGTTTCTTCCCATGAGGAAGAGGGATGACAGATACTGGACTCAGAGCTGGTGGTGCAATATTCGGGTACCTGGCTTCAGCCTTCCATGGAATGGAAATGGTGCTCTTAGGACACGTCCCCACACACTCACTTATTTTATTCCACAGTGGGTGAAATTCTTTGCATGGCTATTGGAGTACTTCAGCCCCATTTTCCCGTTCCTCTGCCTGCCTGCAAATAACTCTGGTCTGATAACCCATCTCCTCAGGGTTGCAGGGAAATCCAGGGTTTTCTAGTCCTGCCCATCACTGGGCAGGTAAGCCTCGCAGATTCTGGTGTAAGGAACCGAAAAGTTCAGTATTACCATGTGCCTAAGCCACATTCTCCAAACTAGCCTTCATTGAAAAAAAAGGGGGGGTGGATATTGGGAATCCCATTTGCTTTATTCTTTCTCTATGTCTTAATTGGTTCAAAACTCCATAGGAAGGAAAGTGGAATAGTATATTGGCTGTCCTCAAATCTCCAACATTTGGCTTCTACTTTCAGTTTAGGGACGAGTTAGCATAAATCCCTGTGGTCAGAGAAATACAGGGCTCCCCTCAGCCCAACCCCATGGATCCAGACTGAGGGGGACAACAGCTTCCCAGTATGGCTACGTTACGTATTTTTCAGAGTGGTTATTGGGAAAACAAAAGCAAATCAAGAAATATACCAGTTGCCTGAGATTTACATAGGCATGTGTGTGAGGACTACTATTGGGTTATAGATACCATTCCTCTCTGTGAGCCTCCATTTCTGGTTGAGTGGACTAAATATAGATGCCCTGTTTGCTATGTGCACCATGTTTGATATTTTCTCCATACCTTTGCACATGCTGTGCCCTCTGGAATGGCCTGTCTCCTGGTACCCCCTCCCCCGCCACTGTTCACTTGGAAAACTCCTGTTTATGCGTAAAGACCTAGTTCAAATTTCATTTCATCCTGATCTTTTTCAGACAGAGTTACATACTTGTTTTACTTTAACATCTTGTTTATGCCTCTAGTAATTGCTACTGTTACTTTTTCCATGCCCCCTTCCTTCTGCTCAACCCCTACCCTGTTAGACTGACAACTCTGGATAGCATAAACTGTCTTATTCATGATCTTTATAATCCCCAACTCCTAACCCAGTGCCTAGCAATTGGGAACATGTAATAAATATATGAAGAGAGAGACAGATGGGGAAAAAAAAGACAGGCGCTAGAATGACACAGACACTGAGTCAGATAGAAGAGAGGAGAAACATAGGAATAAAGACCCACAAAGAGAGATGAGAACGGGGAGGAGAAGCCATGAAGGGGGTAAAAAGGAAGAAAAGAAAGATGAAGTCATAAACAAAACAACAGAGCCCGCCCCCCATAAAAATACTTGCTAAGTTCTTACTGAATGCTGGAGATGGCTCTCAATGGGGAAGACTGCACAGCACAACCAGAAACCATAGCAAACAGAGGTGGCGCTAAGTAGCCAAGTGGTTGCTCTGGAAAACGATCTAGACCCCACGCAGCCCTGCAGAACTGTGTGCTCATTGCTAGTCAAAGTGTAGGGGACAGAGTTTACCTCCTGAAAGTATTCATGAACCCTACCACGCGTGGAAGCTTTCTATTTCAACTGTGCTAGGAATAAATGGCTTTTCTGCCTGCTAATCGCAATTCCCAATCCTTCTTAGCTTGTCTCATTATTTAAATAATGAAGAAAAGAGTTCAAATGGATTCATTTTTAATTTTGACCTCCAAACCATGTGGCCTGATTGCGGGACTTTTAGGAGGTAATTTAATCCTTAATGTTTGCATCATAAGGCATTTAGTTCTGCAGGCATGCCATAAATCTGCAAGATGAACTGTGATTCACTCCTGTAGGTGTTAGTATGGGATTATGTAAGCATTGCCAATAATGAAAATAAATTACTAGAAATTATGTCAAAGAACAAATAAAAGCAGCTATATCTATAAAAGTGTTACATCTCCATAGAGTAATAAAAGATGGTCTGTGTATAGAGAAGTAATTTATAACAGCTAGTAAGCAAATCAACATTCTTTTAGATGATGATCAGCCAAAGCATCATGTACCAAAGAGGAATATCTACAAAACAAAACATAGCCATAGAAATAGAAATAACTAATTAAAGATTCTTTTTTATATTGTTTTATCCAATGAGTTGGATTATTTTTTCACAAAGTAAGAAGGCCTATGATACGTAGAAAGCATTTCCTATGTCTGCTTCAATATGTCCACATTAAGCAGTCAAGTCCCAGTGGTCAAGGACCAGAGTGAATCCTTGATTAGCATTTAGGACAACAGCACATGTAACTAGGCTTTTATGTTTCTTTCGTGGTGGCCATGGTGGTTTTGAGGGGTGCTGGTTCTGGGTTTTGTGTTTTCTTTCTAACTCCATGCGACCATCGCGGAGAGCACCTCCTCTCTGGCAAATACTGTGTTAAGCCCTGAAGAAATGTATTAATAGGCAAATAAGGCTCAGGCATTATATTCAAGAATCTCACTGGCCAGTGTATTGGGCAGCGCTACAAGTCCGGAGATACAGATGTGCTGTCTTCTGTAGCCTAGGTCCCCACAGAGCCCCCAGGGAACTTAACAGACATGGAGCACAGAGGCCCAGTCTGCCACCCTCCACCTCTCACTTTCCTGTGAAACCATCTCTCCCTGCGTTCATACCAGTTCTTCAACAATTATTTTATTTGCCTCTGTGTCAATACCATATGTTTACTTGCAATGTCCTCTAAGCAGATCATAGGTTCCTTGAGTACAAAAGTAAGTAGGACTTGTTTTGGTGTCATTCAGAGCAAGGAGCCTGGTGCTTAGATTAGTAAACTGTTCTGTCTTATGTTCCTAAAGGCACCATGAGTCCTTTGAAGACATGAACTACGTCCGATATGTTCTGGTGATCACCTAATACTCCAGCATAGTGCAAATTCCATTGTACACTCTTAAGAGATGGTTGTTGAATGAACTAAGAGGAATGCGAACTACGGAGAGCAGAAGCACTCCTGTCTGCTAGCCTAATTCCATTCTCTTCTGGCTCTGGCATTTAGCTCTGCTATTTTGTTTATTCCTCTGTAAATAAGAATGGTTTTATCTATCTCAAAGTGCATTATAAAAATGAAATATTTTGAAATACTCTGCACAT
Source organism: Leptonychotes weddellii (assembly GCF_054177405.1). Lineage (NCBI taxonomy): Eukaryota > Metazoa > Chordata > Mammalia > Carnivora > Phocidae > Leptonychotes > Leptonychotes weddellii. The sequence continues at coordinate 15,277,525 of NC_138380.1, forward strand.
TTCTTGGCACTCAAGAGAGCACACTGGTGATGGTTGCTGTTATAAAATGTGACTCTTAAGCCTAGAGGTTTGATCTTAGGGTGAAAAAAAAAATCCCTGAACTCTCACTTTGAGGAGGCAGAGGAATTGAACCCTTGCGCTCTAGGCTTAAACGTGTCTTCTCCATCCAAAATTCTTGATGTGTCAAGTTTATGGGTTGAAGCTAAAGAAATTTCCCAGGGTCTACATGAAAGCATTGCAAAGTAGTGGTTTTTAACTTAGAGTTCATGAATGGGCTTTGGCCAGTCCATTAACTCATAAATGCATTCCAAAACATATATGTATGCATGTAGATGCATTTCTCCGTCCAATGATTACATAGCTTTGATGAGATGTTCAAAGGAATTGATAGCTCAGAATAAAATTCAGAACTCCTACTATTGAATAATCTTAGGATAAGTTCTGCTTTTCCCTAAAAGTCAGTGGAGAGAATTTTCCTCCATGAATTGAAGTATCCAGGAAGATCTTTTACTTAGGGTGTATATCATATTTTTTTTTTAAAGATTTTTATTTATTTATTTGACAGAGAGAGACACAGCGAGAGAGGGAACACAAGCAGGGGGAGTGGGAGAGGGAGAAGCAGGCTCCCCGCAGAGCAGGGAGCCCGATGCAGGACTCGATCCCAGGACCCTGGGATCATGACCTGAGCTGAAGGCAGTCGCTTAACCAACTGAGCCACCCAGGCGCCCGGGTGTATATCATATTTTATAAAACCAAAGAATTAATGATTTTTAAAACCCAGGGAACTGAAAAAGAAGAGGAATATCTTATACCCAGAGGTACAAAGTATCAATATGTCCTATGAAACAAACAAGTGCCAATGATTAAAACCTGACACATGCTCACTTGAACACCTGGGCTTGAAATATATTAGAAAGAAATGTCAGAGGAATTAATAAGCTTCTACCTCCTGTCCATATTCGTTGAGAGAAAAATAAACAGAAGCTAAGCAATTACAAAAATCAGAGAGCAGAGTTTTGTTAGTTCTGCAAGAAATTCCAAGAAAACACATTTCTTTTTTAATGAAATATGCCACCAGCAGCCAAAAGGTAATATGATAAAAATTTTGTGGCAATTCAAGAATATTGTTTCATGGGCCAGCTCTGTAACTCTGATTTCAACCATCTCAGGTTTCAGAGCCTCCAAAATACCACTTTGCAGATATTCTTCTCTTAGCTTTCTTATTTATAAACCACCCAACTATTTCCTTAACTAAAATTTTACCACTGCTTTCCATGCTATTCCAGTGGTCAGAGAGTATGTTACCTACAGAAAGGAAAAGATTGCTGATCTACTGCCTTTATATAAACTAATATCTCCAAAGGTCTTATTCATTCATAAAGCACATTGAGCCAGACACTGTAATAGATTCTAGAAGTAGAAAAGCAAATGAGGTAGACATTGACCCTGATATCAGGGAGCTTGCACTCTAGAAGAGAAGAGGATAGAGGGAAAAGTCAAATAAATAAAATAGTTTAAATAGTTGTATGTTATATTTAATGCTATTATGGAAACAATCAAGTGGCTTAAGTTTAGAATAACAAAGAGGAGCTTATATTAGACAGTCAGGGAAGACCCTTCTATAGAAATGCCACTTAAGCAGAGACAAGAAGATAAAAAAGCTGTGTTCATGCATAGAATGAGAAAAAGAGAATCTAAGGTTAGGGAAACAGTATGTGCAAAGACTAAGAATCAGGAAAGACCATGTATTTTTGAGAAAGGAAAAAATGTGGTGCATTCCATCCATTGAGGGAGAGAGAAAGTCAAGACATGGTTGGAGAAGAAGAGACAAGATCATGCAAATCCTGGAGGCCATGGTTAGGAGTTCAGACTTTGTTCTAGCTACAGTGGCAAGTCACTGAAGGGTTTTAAGCAAGGGGGTGAACTGATGCAATTTTTATTTTAAGAATAGCATCTTTAATAATGTATGAATAGTGAATTAGTATGGGAAGACTAAAAGATGTTAATGTGGAATAAGTGGCCATGACGTTGGAGTGAAGAAAAGAGATTGAGACATATTTAAGAAATAGAATTGACAGAGTTGTCTGGTAGACCAGACACAGGGTCTGAAGAGAAAGGAAGGAATCAGTATTACTTTTAGGATTCTTGTTGGAGAAGATGGCGAGACCATTTACTGAGACGAAGAAGATTTGCAGGAGGTGCCAAGAATCCATTTTCAACTTGTAAATTTTGCCATATATCTGTTACATTCAGGTGGAAATGTCAAGTAGGCAGCTAGATCTACAAGTCTGCAGTTCAGATGACCAACCAGGGCCAGAGACAAAAATTTGGTCTTCAACATTGCAGTAGTATTTGAATCTGTAAAAATGGACAAGATCCATCTAGGGAGAAAATTTGGCAAGGGAAAAGGGCCCTTAAGGGCACCTCCCCAAAAAAACCCCAACCATTTAGAGGAAGGGAAGCCAGCAAGGAAGTCTAAGAAGGGGTGATTAGTAGAGCAGAAGGAGAGCTGGAGAAGTGAGAAGCACTAAGAGAAGAAAATGTTCTTCCTTCCAGCTCTAAATGTCACAGAAGCCTTGGAGAGAAGTCCATTGGCCTCAGGCACATCTGTCATTGCCCGGAGTGTTGATTTGACTTAAAACATACCTTAAACCAGTGCTTTCCAAACTTTAACATGAAGACCTGGGGAATGATAATATGTTTCATTCCATAGTGGGTAAAATGGAGGGTCTCTGGAGCCCTGCTGAGGCTGCTCATGGCCCCAGGTGGCCAGCTATGGGATCCCAAACCACAGCAGTGTAATGCTGTTGGCTCAGTCTGATTAGACAAATGGATCAGTGAGAACTCTTTTGGTTAAAGATATAGAAAACAACCTGAGCTAACTTAAGCAAAAATGTGGAGAATTTAACAACACAGGGGTAACTCAAGGGACCCAAGACTGGAATCAGCCAGGCTGAGGGAGGACTGGAATGGAGAAATGGAAAGTTATCAAGCTACACGGGTTCCTGTCTTGGCATCTCTCATTGCTGCTTCTCTCAGTAGCCTGCTTTGTTAATTTTTTGGGCAGGAGAGCCCTCTCTGTTACTCCATGTTTATAGCATGCTGTCATCCCTCCCAGGTTCAGAGATTCTTTCTCTATGTCCCAATTTCAGATTCCTCAGGGCAGGACTCTGTACCAACATAAACCAGGGGTGCATGCCTGTTCTGATCAGCTGAAGCTGGAGGAAGTGTTATAGTGTGTAAAATGGTGAAGGGAGGCACTATGAGCTGGCTACACACTCCAAAAAAATATTGCTAGGTCCAACATGAAACTCACTTATCTTAATTATAATATTATATTGCCTTGATTCTAAGACATCATCCATTATAAAAAGCATCCATTTACTGACTTTTCCAGAAAAAGCAAAGACCATATAATCTATCTATCTATCTATCTATCTATCTATCTATCTATCTATCTATCTATCTATCTTTAAAGCCTACAGAAGTTTATGTTTGTTCATCCCATCACATACCACTTTCTTTTCCACTATCAATATGGCCATCAAAATTTGACTCTAAGGTTCTTTTACAAAGTGTGAAAATAATTCTGAGTCATTTTTAGATCAAAAAGTTATTCTAATTTTCATTACCCATGCCCATTGTCTTGACAGATATTGTAATTTTTGGATTGGTAATATAATTGAAAAGTGTATCAAAGAATCTGGAATTTTGTCTAATAAGTATAATTTGATTATACTTATAGGATTTTTAATTGAATTACATATCACTAGAATTTAACATGCTTTTCTTGAAAGTCAGCTAAAGGCTTTTATCTGATATTCTGAGCTTGAATGATGGACCTTCACAAAATTAGTTAGACGCACCTTTCTCCTGGCTTTGAACATTCTATGCTGTGTTCTGAAAAAGCTGGTCTTCTCTGATCGCTTTAATTGCATTGCCTGATGTGTGATAGTCTTCTGCATACACAGTAATTTTTTGTTTCAATGCTGTACAATGATATAGACTTATTTAAAAATAGTTTTGTTGATTTTTACAATTACACTCCTAAATTGAATTTAAATGCTATGCAGGCTTGGTACCACCAATGGACCAACTCAGCTGAGGTCCATCTCTCATTGTGCCTGGCAAAGTTGGTACAGAACATGGGAAAGCAGTGATAACAGGTTCTCTGGCCACCACCTGGAGAGTCTCTTCAGAAAGATTTTAAGACACATCTGATTTCAGAAATGTCAAAATATGGAAAATGTACATCTTGCAATCAAGCAAATATATATATATAAATATATATATTTAGTTTTCTTTCACTGAGACTTAATATGTGATAGACCTTTTTAAGCTAAGTGATTCACATGGTTTAACTCATTTAATCCTCATGACATGACCATCTAGCTAGCCATAGCTCTTATGTCCATTTTACAAATGAAAAAACTAAGGTTGTAAGGTTAGGTCATTTCCCAAAGACCACCCAGCCAGTAAATAACCTAGCTAGGATGGAAGGCCAGCCTGATCCCAAATCCCATGTGTTTAGTCAATGTATCAAAATGCTTCCTAATTAATTGCGTGGTAGCAAAAGTCATTAAAGGTAAGATTAATTAATAAGATAGATTATAAGATTAACTAATAATATGAATGTATCCACCTTGCTATTATTCAATTAACTGAGCTATTCTATTTTTCCAAGAAATGTGGACAAGGCTAGTTGTAGTAGCTATTACATATGTCAATATCGTTTTTGGTATAACTTGGATGAATCACTGTTCATATATCCTTGATTTTCTTATCTTTAAATTCATGGAACTATTTCAAGTAATAGTAATCATAATGAGTGGAAAACAACTTGCAGTTAGGGTTCTATGAGGTGCTCAGCTCTTTCCCCCCACCTGCCGTCATCCAGGTGTCCAAAGCAGAGAACCGCCAAGCAGCTGCCTGAGCTTTACCATCACCTGTGCAGGATAGAAGACAGGGCAAATGAACATAAAAAGTGCCCTGCTCCAGTAGGCCCCTGATCCTCTCACATTAGAATTCTGCCTCTGGGAATCGTACCAATGGGTGGTGTGTGGGACAGCAAGGTGTCACCCCAAAAGTATTAAAAGACATATAGATGGCCAACAGACATATGAAAAGATGCTCAACATCACTAGTCATCAAGAAAATATAAATCAAAACTACTATGAGATATCCTCACACCTCTTAGAATGGCTAAAATCAAGAAGACAAGAAACAACAGGTGTTGGTGAGGATGTGGAGAAAAGGAACCTTCTTGCACTGTTGGTGGGAATGCAAACTGGTGCAGCCTCTGTGGAAGACAGTATGGAGGTTCCTCAAAAAACTTAAAATAGAAATACCATATGATCCAATTATTCCACTATTGGGTATTTACCCAGGGAAAACAAAAACACTAACTTGAAAAGATATCTGCACCCTATGTTTACTGCAGCACTATTTACAATAGCCAAGACATAGGAGCAACCTAAGTGTCCATCAATAGACAAATGGATAAGGTATGTGTATATATATATAAATATATACACCTTATATATATGTGTATGTATTATAATATATATTTACACTATAATATATAATAAAATATTATATACATGTATTATAATATATATTAATGGAATATTACACAGCCATAAAAAAGGATGAGCTCATGCCATTTGAGACAACATGGCTGCACCTAGAGGGTATTATGCTAAGTGAAATACATCAGACTAAGAAAGACAAATACTATATAATTCCACTTATACATGGAATCTTAAAAAATGAATAAACAAAAACCAGAATCAGAACTGCAAGTAGAGAACAAACTGATGGTTGCCAGAGGGAGGAGGGTTATGGCTTGGCAAAATGGGTGAAGGGAGTGGGAGATACAGGCCTCTAGTTATGGAATGAGGAATGAGTAAGTCATGGGAATAAAAGGCACAGCATAAGGTATAGTCAATGATACTGTAATAGGGATGTAATGGGACAGATGGTAGCTACGCTTGTGAGCCCAGCATAATGTATAAACTTGTCAAGTCACTAAGTTGTACACCTGAAACTAATGTAACATTATGTGTCAATTATACTTAAATAAATATTTGCATATTTATATATATATAAATTAAATTAAATGGACATGGGGGAAAAAAGTATTAAGGGACAACCCCAGGCACTACAGCTTTTCTTAGGAACATCAGTACCATCTGAGAGCCTATTTCCTGTATTTGTTAGGAAACAGTGATGCTTCCTCATCCTAACTTGCCAGGATTTGGTGAAGAGGGTCTTCTTCCAGCCACAGCCATTAGCAAACTTCTTGCCTACTGAGTACAAGTAAATAAATAAAACTTCATGATGGGGGCACGTGAGTGGCTCGGTCAGTTAAGCATCAGACTCCTGATTTTGGCTCAGGTCACAATCTCTGGGTCATGAGATCGAGCCCTGCATCAGACTCTGAGCTCAGTGCAGAGTCTGCCTGAGATTCTCTCTCTCCCTCTCCCTCTGCCCCTTCCCCCACTTGTGCTCTCTCTCTCTCTAAAAATAAATCTTTAAAAAAAAAAAAGTTCACGATGAATATTATAATAAATAATATCTTATGACATATATTGAAGATCATATTATAATTACAGCATGAGGAACATTGCAATCCGAGTGTGGTAACTCATTCATGGCACCGGGGCCTCTAGGACTTCCTCCCTTGATGCCAAGAAATGCTCCCCAAAGAGCTTAATCACCTTTCGAAGAGCTATGGTTGGGGTTTATTTAATAGATTATTCAAAGAACTGTAGACACAACCCACTTCTATTGTTAAAGAGCTAAACAGAAGACACAAAAATCTTTACGTGCAGGTTTTAAATGTGTTTTCCTTGTTTCTCATTTCCCTCTATTACTTTCGGGCTCACAGATTGCTCTAATTCACCATCTTTGTGATTTCCTTCCATTGACCCTATTGCCATTTCTCTGCTATTGGTCATGCTCATCTATGTGGCTTTTAGGTTAAAGATGTATCCTTTTCTCTCATTCATTCACTTTCATTCACTTGTGCTGCAAATATTGAATCCCTACTACATCTCAAGTCCTGTATGTTTATCCATGTGACTAACTCACTGAGAACATGAAATCAGTTCAAACAGACATAAGATGTATTTTTTATGTTTTCATATAATAGTATTTTATTTTTTACTAAAATATACTTTGATTATAAAATTTAAAATAACTAGAAAACAAAATAAACTTGAGAATTCTTGTTCTAAATATGTTGTTCTTGTTTCTCTTATAGTAATTACTTATAGTAATAAAAGTAACTTAAGTAAAAAGACAGATTTTTATTCTAGACCTAATTTTACCATTTGCTGATTTTGTATAATGTGGTAGTCTGTCTCAGATCTCTTTCACAATCATCCTTATTTCTTTTTTTATTATGTTACGTTAATCACCATACATTACATCATTACTTTTCGATATAGTGTTCCATGATTCATTGTTTGCGTACAACACCCAGTGCTCCATGCAGAACGCGCCCTCTCCAATACCCATCACCAGGCTAACCCATCCTCCCACCCCTGTCCCCCCCCAGAACCCTCAGTTTGTTTTTCAGAGTCCATCGTCTCTCATGGTTCATCTCCCCCACTCCGATTTCCCCCCCTTCATTCTTCCCCTCCTGCTATCTTCTTCTTTTTTTTTTAACAGATAATGTATTATTTGTTTCAGAGGTACAGATCTGTGATTCAACAGTCTTGCACACTTCACAGTGCTCACCATAGCACATACCCTCTCCAATGTCTAACACCCAGCCACCCCATTCCTCCCACCCACCACCACTCCAGCAACCCTCCGTTTGTTTCCTGAGATTAAGAATTCCTCATACCAGTGAGGTTATATGATACATGTCTTTCTCTGATTGATTTATTTCGCTCAGCATAATACCCTCCAGTTCCATCCATGTCATTGCAAATGGCAAGATCTCATTCCTTTTGATGGCTGCATAATATTCCATTGTATATATATACCT
>NC_138380.1:15286020-15304928 GCF_054177405.1 Leptonychotes weddellii
GGCCCCTCCCCCGCCGTCTATCCTCCCGAATATCGCCTCGGATTCACTTCTCCGCACATCCTACCTTCCAGAAAGTGGTCGCTTTTCTGATGAGAGAGTTGTTGCTCTTCTTTTCTTCGATCTCCTGTTGAGTTTGTAGGTGTTCAGAATGGTTTGATCCCTATCCAGCTGAATTCCTGAGAGGAGACGAAATCCAGGTGTCCTACTCCTCCGCCATCTTGCTCCGCCCCCCCTTAGGAAGTTCTTTATAGATTTTGGATACTAGCCCTTTATCTGATGTGTCATTTGCAAATATCTTCTCCCATTCCAGACATAAGATGTATTTAATAATAAACAGAAAATTTAGTTTTACTCTTCCCCAGAATCCCAGTTGGCTTCTGAGTTCCTTTTCGGGCACCTTTAGATTAGAAGCCAGAGCTGCCCCTTCTGTCATCATCAGTGCTGTTCAAGGGAAACTTCAGCAGTGGGAGGATGGTGGATTTGGGCATTTAGGAAATCTGGTACAAATTCTACATCACTTGCCAGGTATGAGAGCAGAAACAAGTTTGGTAAGTTCCCCAAGTCTCGGTTTCTTCATTTACTAAATGGGACATTCACATATATCTCCCAGATAGGTTCGAAAGCTCAAACACATGATTATAAGTAAAGCCATGCAAAAGAGGTAGTAAGTGTTATTTCTCCAATGTCGCACACCTTTCTTACTGTGTCTTTGTCTTCTTTGCAATCTGTTATGTATTCAGTCTTTATCTAGTGACTACCTATTATGTGCCAGGCACTGTGCTATTTTTCTTCTTCTGTAATGAACTCAAGAACTTCTAAATGGGAAGGACTTAGTCAACCTGGATGGAATGGAGACTTGCCTTAGGCTTTATTTGCAGAGCAAACTAGCTTTTTTACTAAGAATTTATGTATGGGGGCAGCGAGTGGGGGCACTGATGGAAGTTATGCCCCCACCCACCTGCACTGGCCAGCTCCCCTGGCAGAGAACACCACTTCCACTGAGACCTCAATGGTCTTGGCTACCACAAGACTTCTCCATGCACTGCTGTGTTCTAGGTACCCTCACGTATGAACCAGGTGCAAAGAAGACTCCACTGCTTCCCACATCCCTGTTCAGGGTCTCCAGCTCTCTTTCCAAACTGGCTTCCAGGAAGGCAACTAATTTCTCTACTGATTAACCTTTTCTGCCTGACTCTGGATGACAAGACCTCTTAAACCAGCTTCCTTCTAGCTTTGTCCCTGGATTATTTTCCTTCCGCTCACATTTCCATTGCTAATTAGCCACCCATTTCTTCATTTCTTATTGGTGACCAAACCTCTTTCTTTTTTATTTCTTTTGTGTTGAATTTTCCAATTTGGAAGGAAAAGATTTTTATGGGTATATAATGTCTGTTTAGTATTTTTTAGGCTGCATTACACATATATCATTTAACTATTACAAAAACCCTGAGATGTAGGTGCTTTTTTTAAGATTAGTGAGAGAGAGGGAGAGCACAAGTTGGGTTGGGGGGAGAGGCAGAGGGAGAGGGAGAAGGAGGTTCCCTGTGAGCAGAGAGCCCCATACAGGGCTTGATCCCAGGACCCTGGAATCACTACCCGAGCTGAAGGCAGATGCTTAACTGACTGAGCCACCGAGGCACTCCTGAGATGTAAGTGTTATGAATCCTCCTATTTTGAAGATTAAAAAATCAAATCTTAGAAAAACTGATATGTAAGAAGGACCTTCAACTCCATATGCTCTTCCCATTACCCCAATTTGAAGAATTACTACAAATATTTTGCAAACAAATTCACCAATAGAATAGACTATAAAAACAGCGTCTGCAATTGTTGACTGATGCACACATGAAATTGCCTTTGTTTTTCATTAGTTAGATACTCGGTCCTAAGCACCTGGGCATCTTCTATAGGGAGCAGGTGAGTCTAAATTTTGAGAAGCAATATCTCAACCAATTCATCCATTTCAAGGTGCTCTTTAGTAGTATATTTTCCTAAGCATCAGTAGGACAGAGAGTTACTGTTATAATAGAGTACAATTATTACCATATACATCAATTCTTTGTGTCTGCATTGTATTTATCTACTGACAAAGTCTTTTTCCCCCAGTGTCAGCACTCTATCGTTAATACAGCTTTAGAAGAGAATTGTGTTCTCTTGTGACTCATATATCACTAACAAAACTACCAGCAAAGATCCAATTCTCAATTATAAGCACAAAAATAGGCCTCCATTTTAGCATGTATCAAGCCCATCTAGTTCAACATCTATTCTCTGACATAGATGTATTCCATCAGGATGGGCCAAGTCATTAGAAGAGCTTGCAAGTTCCCCCAACATCATGTTATCAGGTTGTATTTTTCTTTTGGATCTTTAACATTTGTCTTCACATCATAAAATCAGTCGTGACCAGTTTTAAAGCAGACTTTTAAAGGCATGTGGAACTTTGACATTGACACCTCACTATCAAGGTGGGAAAATCTTAGCAGACTTGGCCCAGAAAAAAAATCCCCTAATTTCATCAGTCAGGTTTTCTGGGGCAACCAGCCTACTACTTTACTCTCTCCCACACTACTAAATACCCAATAACATAGTTTATCCTAAACATCACAATGTAAAGGCCTGTCTTAGTCTGCTTGGGCTGCTGTAACAAAATACCATAGACTGGATGGCTGAAACAACATATATAGGGAAGTCCAAGGTCAAGTGCCAGCATGGCCAGGTTCTGCTGAGAGCTCTCTTGTTGGCTTACAGACGGCCATCTTCTTGCCATGTCCTGACATGGCAGAGAAAGAGGGTGCAAGATCTCTGGTCTCTTCTTATACAGCGTTAATTTTGTTGTGAGGACCCCACCCTCATGAACTTATCTAAGCATTATTATCTCCCAAAGGCCCACCTCCAAATGCCACGACTTTGGGGATTAGGGCTAAAATATATGAATTTGGGAGGAGGATATAAACATGCAGTCCATAACAGTGCCCTCATCACCTATGACATAATCTTCCTAAAAAGCTTTAAGTTGCTGGTAATAACCACTAGCTTGTGTACAACTCCTAACCACACCTGAGTAGAGGAAGAGAATAAGGGCAATCCAGGCAATCCAGAGTGAGTTCTTAGGCCCAGGCATAGCTTCATGAAGGTTCTGTGAGCCATGTTTCCTACAAAATGGCAGGAAGACTTCCTTACCAGTTGCCTTGAAAGCTAAATGAGATAGAAACTGGGAACATGCCCAAGGATAGAAAGAATGCACAAGAAACTTCCCCTTAAAAAATAATAATAATAATTGGACAATTAACACAATATAGCTTGCCTGGATTACAAGCCAGTTGGCACTGCATCAAACCCAGTTTGGTGGCTACCCTCCCCCAAAAGGAAAGTCTGCACCCAAACCCAATTCCACAGGGGTCCCTCAATATCCCCAGGTAACTGAGTTTCCCAGATAGACAACTCTTTTAACAATGGATTCCAAATCCAGATATCCCAAGAGTTTGAGTAGTCTATTTGTCTCACATTTAACATGACCACTTTGTTGTGTTTATACTATAAAAAGGTAAAGCAATAGGGGGCAAAGTACCTTCACTCAAACATACATTTACAGCATGTCCAGCAAAGCTTGCTAGCTCCAACCCATCTCCCTCCAGAGGCAACCATATATCTTTCTTCTTGCTGACCCTGACCTTGTAAGTTTCCCCCAATAAAGTCTATTTACTATTCATTCCGGCTGGCATTGTGAAATTATTTTTGAGCCCTACTGCAGACAGAGAGTGATCATGAAAAGACCCATCTTGAATAACAAGTGGTAGCCTCAGAGACTCACCCTGCACAAGTACCATATTCATATAATGAAAGGTGATTTCATTTTTAACAAACCAGCATGAAATAAATGTTGTAGATTGGATTCTACTGGTTTTATAGGTTATATACAATTAGCTTGTAAATTTGATTTGGATTGTAGTTATATAAGAGCTATAAGCATAAAGTGTTTATATCTGGCTCTATATTCACATTTAATCAGTATTTTAACGAAATAATTTAAATCAATACTTGTGGTTGGAAGATACTGTTATGTTTGTGAATTCTGGGCTTTGCTCAAGCCCAGGTGAATAACCCCAAGACTTCAGCAAGCGCATTTTTGTTTTCCCGTGAGAACTACCTAAGAGGCTACACCTGGCTAAAAATAGCTTTCTACTGTACCACAGTGGCTATTACCTGAGTAGCATTCTAAACATTTGGATATGAGGAAGGCTGAATGAGAAAGAGGTTACTCACCCCTCAGTATTAGAAAATATACTTTGGGCTAACTTTCCCTCCCCAGGCACAAGTTGTGCTGAATCAAACATGTTCATTTGCTACTCCTAGAGCTTGTTGGGAGCACCCCTTGATATGGAACTTTTGTTAGCCCTAAACTACTCAGGCGATCTCTGACCTTATCAAAATTAAAGACTCACCTGGAGTTTGGGAAGGGAGCAGACATGCTAAGACACTATATCCTCACTGGAAGACTGAAAATATTCCCTTGAGTCTCCATATGGAATCAAGCAGTCCCAGTCTTACTCTGTGACACTAACATTGAGTTTGTCTAGGAAACTTAGAACAGTGGGAGTTTTATCAGACACCAGAACCAAATCAAGTAGTACAAAGGTGACGGATAAAATCTCTGGATACACTGGAGTTTGTTTATCAAATCTAGAATCCTAAATCCCATTTGCACTTCTACCCTGGTCTTTAGGGGCCTCTTGACAAAGATGTGATCACTTGGGAATTAAGCCACAATGACTGCATCTCTAGTCCAGTTAAATTGGGTTCTTCTCTCATTTGTTTTTCCACAAACCATTTAAACTTTTGAGTTTCCCAACAAGCATAATTCACAAATTCATTTGCTATTGGGGTTCTCAATATAACTTTAATTCTAAACTTTAATGAATTGGCTTATAGCAATATTCTGAATATGTCAAATATCACTATTGATTCTCTCTTGGCATACTTGACATACACCTACCTATATATTCATTCTTCCAGGGAATTAACTTATGAAGTCAAAGTTCCAGGAGAGGATATTTAACCCCACTATTGCTTGTAACTTGAAACAAATGCAGCAATTGATTTTGTACAGAGATGAAGCACCCAGCTGTAATATCAACATATAACATTATCAAAATGTATCATATGTCAAATGCTTTTTTAATATACTGATTATAAATGTTTTATTAAAATATCCAGATAGTATCAAATATGTTAATGTTTATATGTATTTTAAATCAAACATGATCTGTTTTGTATTCTTTTAGGAAAGAGTTTGTATAATTGATTTCCTGTTTTGTATTGAATTAGACTAACCGGTGAATAGAAAACTCATAGGAACTGTTCAGACACCCAAGGTAAGTGCTTAAAAAATAGAACTATACTATTTAGTGTTTATTTAAAAAAAAAATTCCCGTAAGGTATTTGAAGGAAATCATTTGAAGAACTATAGCAGGTTAGCTGTTCTGGAAATGATGTTTCCTTAAAGAGAGGAAAAAAAATAAGATGGTACCAAAGAAATGGAATTTAAAAGGAACTTTGAATTAAAATTAAGATACAATGTAATGTCACAGTTCATGGGAAGCCTGAAGTCATGACTGAAAATAAGGTGCCAGCCTTCTGATGACCACACTGTTCTCCCCACAGCGACCCATCACAAGCCTCCCTCCCTGCTCACACTCTCCATCTGGAGGGGCTCATGGGAGAAGACTCTGCCTTCACACCTTCTGTAAGAGTGTGGGCATGTCAAGGAACATCCAGTGTGTTTCTGAGGATTTTATTTCTATGTGCCCAACGAGCTGCATGAAGGAAATTAAGATATAATGTGTTACAGTTAGGGAAGGGAAAAAGACAAAGGCTCTCGTACCAGACAGAAAAAACCAACTCACCCAGAGGTAGATTTAAAATATTGCCCAGAGGGGATAAACACACACACACATATGCACTATGTATACACACACACACACAACACACACCTATATACGGATATGAATGTATATGGACATATACTATAATCAATATATCGATAAACATGTATGTAGATCAATATACCATACATCCATGTATATGCACATGAAGAAAGAGAGAGTGAGTGCTTTCTTCAGGAAGATTCTGCTCATTTCTAGTTTGATCTTTCTGTGCATAATCATTTAAATATTTATTACATATTTTAAAGATGACCTATATAGATATGGATATAGATATAAATGTGTTAACAGTAGCAACAGAAATTTTTTTAAAATATTAAGGAATAAATTTAATTAGAAATGAGCAGAAGCTTCCTGAAGAAAGTGTTTTATCTCTACTGAGGTCCACAAAAGAGGACCGGTAAATCACATACCCTTTTCTTGGATAAAAACCTTAAACTTGTAAAGAAGCCAATTCCATTTAGTTTAGTCTATAAATTTAGTAAGATCCAAATAAAAATACTAGATAGGTTTTAACCTTGTGAAATTACAATTTTTTTCCTTTTGTACAATTTTATTGGCTAATTCTTTCAGAACAAAATTAAACAACAGTGATGGCTTTTCATCATTGTCTCATTTTTTACTTTTACTTGAAATACTTTTCACCATGAGGAGTTACGCCGGAATTGGCTGATACAACACACACATACTGTAATGTCTTAGATGAAATCAGCTCAACACTTCTATATTCTCATTGTGCTGAACTTCAGAAAAGGAGTCAACGCAGCTTATCTCTCTTTCCACTTTTTTCTTGTGGCTTCTAATGCTGCCATCCACTCCTGCCTTTCCTTCACTTCTGTCCTTTACTGTCTACGCCGCTTTAATCTGATGTCTACATATTGGAGATGACTCAGAATTTGTCTATCTAAACCCTTGCCCATGTAATCTCATTGGGTCTATCTATATAATCCTAAAAGAGTCAACCTGCACCTTTCATTTAAAAATAAATAGAAACACACATGCACACAAATATAAGTAAAGATGGGGAAATCTGATTAAGATCGATGGATTGTATCAATGTCAGTAACCTAGTTGTGATATTATACCGTTGGCTTTTGAAATGTTACCTTTGGGGGAAACTGGGTAAAGTATGCAAATAATCTCTCTCTATTATTTATTACAACTGTATGTGACTCTATAATTATTTCAATAAAAATTTCAGAGAGAGAGATCAAAGATTATGTGACTCATTACACCAAAACATCTTCAGATGGCTATTGTATTTAAATATATATTTTTTAAAGGGGGGAGAGAGAGAGAGGGATCTGATTAACTTTTAATTTCCATATCATGATTTTCTCTCGATTCTGGTGTTTATATACAGTTTTTTTTCAATGTAAAGAAATTACATTTTAAACGAGTCCTTTATTTCACCCAAACTGTTATCACGTACTGATTTTTAGCTAGTATTATATGTTAGCAATTCTTGCCCTTTGCAGCAAATCTAAACCCCCTCCCAACACGTATAGTCACTTCCCCAGCCCATCAAGTGCAGAAAAAATTTTATTGACCTAATCTCTTATTTAGTGAAACAAGCAGACCAAAGAAAAATGAAATGTTGAATAAGAGTGTGATTCTGATGTACAAACTAACATTTCTGCTAAACTCTGTGCATGTGCAGCTAGGCTTGGAGGAATCCTTCTGATGATTGGCATCCAACTGAAGAGAGTCGAGAATTAACCATGGAGCCATGGGAGTCTGTCTGGGGTTCCCTTGCTTCCCTTGTTTTATTCCTTTACTTACTCCCTGCCCTTCATGTTTCCTTCCCTTCTGCTCTTTTTTTTTTTTTTTTAAGATTTTATTTTTAAGTAATCTCTGCACCCAACATGGGGCTAGAACTTACAACCCTGAGATCAAGAGTCACAGGCTCTACGGACTTAGCCAGCCAGGCACTCCTCCTTCTGTTCTTGAGGTTAGAAAGCATCAGGATTTTTTAATGTTCCTCAGGTGAATCCCAATTGGTTGGCGAAGGCCTCTTCCTGCAGGCTCTTGATGAAAGAGGAAGTTTTCCTAAGGAGTGAAGGAACCCGGAGCTCTCCTGGTTGTCAGCCCCGACTTCCAGATACTTTTCCACGCTGTGACTATTTCCTCCATTCCCTGGTGAAAACCACCCTGCTGCCACTCTCCAAATGCCTCTTTCCTCACTCAGACCTGAGTCTCCAAGCTGCCAGGGCCCATACCCTGTCTCACTGTGTTCCCATCCACCTCATGGTAGAAGGTGCTGCCTGCGTCTCTTCTGCCCCATCCTCCTCCCAAAGCCTGGAGGCAGTGCTTTTAACATTCGAGCATCCAGGGATCCCAGAGCCGAGCAGCAGAAGAAACACTCGATGTGGATTATAGACCCCTGGGCAAAAGTGGGCTCGTGGAATGGAACACAGGAGGAAGGCAGGCACACAAGGAACTGTAAGAATGGAGAGGTGAGTTGCAGACTGAGAGTGTGCAAGCACGTATGTGTGTTAAGCTGCATGTGTAAAAAGTATTCATGGTTTGCATTGTGAATAACTAATGAAAAGGAAAACTGTAACATTTTCTCCTGATCCCGTAGAAAGTAATACCTAGTAATTTTCATGGGTTGGTTATCATTTATATAATTATTATGCAGCATGCAGATTTAAGCATATATACACACATAAATATATATACATAAATATATATTTATATATATAATTTTGTGCTACATGAATATATGTGTGTATATATCAGACAAATTTATGGATTTCACTTCACAATGATGCTTACTGCTGCTTGTATCACTCATGTGACAAGTTATAGGTTTGTAAGATCATATCAGAAATTTCGGTATATGAAGCTGTTGTGAAGTCCACTGTTTGATCTATAACATATCCAATTGCTGAAAACGGAGTCCTGTTCTATCCAGTGATTCTTCACAGAGATTTTTACAATATTCTGTCCAACAAGGTGCCACCCTTTTTCTGTGACTTGGTCTAAAAGCAGGAGTGATTAACTTAAATATTTTCAGTACATGGTGCGTAGCTATAGAGCGTATGTAATATCCATCCTTCCAGCAGGGGGCTCTCTCACCATTAGAAGTATAGATGAGAAAAGATTTAAAAATTATCTACTCAGTTGCTCATTCAATTCATTTACTCACCAAGGTATCATTGAGTTCCTGCCCACTGCCAAATTCTATTACTTTCCAGGGATTTAGTAGGGAGGACTTCATTCTCCTGGAACTTAGAATCTAGTGTCTAATCTTTAGCTACCTCTACTAGAAACAATCATTGCCTCCTGAGTAAAAGCTGTTATTACCAGGTCAGCCACTTGGAGAGGAGGTGATTCTGCTTGCTGAGAAAGTAAGTACTTCGGAAAGGAGTTTGAGTACACATTAAATTTGATTTGCTCTCCTCTGTGCTCTGAGAAATGTATTCCCTCCCGCAACTAGAAAAGAAATTGCCTCTGTTTCTCCCATAGCTTTTCCTGGGATCCAGCCACTGCTCTATTCTGAGGGGGGGGAAATGACTAATCTAGTGGGACAAGCTTTCTATGCCAACAATTTCAAATTTGTGGTCTTAGAATCTATTATTCTAAGAATGATGAGGGAATTAGGATGCAGACCTCATAAACACCACCTAGTGCAGTGGTAGTCAACTGGCTTTGTCCAAGGACCAATTAAAAAAAAATTAAGATTTTTCAGATTTCATTGTTGTTTTCCTGCCAAATAAAAATGACATCATTGCATCTTATGGGAGAATCATTCTTACAACTTGGGTTATCCACTTGAATGAATGTTGTCAATGTAAAAGAGAAGATTGGTGTTGTGTTATGGACCACTAGAACGTTAACCACTGAACATAGTCAAGAGGGAAAACATCATGGCAGCTCTGATCTTTCTTCTTCACATTTGGGGCTGCATGCCACACAAGGGCCAAAGCAGGTACCTTCCTGATGTAGTGTCCAACCCTCTCATTTTGCAGATTAGGGATCTAGAGCCCAGAGAGGAGGCAGGACTTATCCATGCCACACGGTGAGCTCTCAGGGCATCTTTTTTGAGAAATTGTTTTTAAAGATTGTGAAATCATAGCATCTTAGAGTTAAGATGAATCTTAGGAAGTCAATCAATCCAACCTTCTGCACCAAGGGAAAACCACTTTGATAGGACCCCTAAAACGACATCATCCAAAAAGTGACAGATCGCTAACTGTGTTCTAGCTCTCAAAGTGTCCACTCATTCCTGAGTTTTCTCATTGTATAAAAGTCATCCATGGAGCCCAAAGATAATTTCTTGTCTTGTTTCTAGTTTTGTGGT
This sequence comes from Leptonychotes weddellii, assembly GCF_054177405.1. NCBI lineage: Eukaryota > Metazoa > Chordata > Mammalia > Carnivora > Phocidae > Leptonychotes > Leptonychotes weddellii. The sequence goes on from NC_138380.1 coordinate 15,296,272, forward strand.
CTGCATCTATATAAAGAATTGTACTGCAGTTGCTTAAGGACAGTGATCATAACCCCAGTTCTCTCGTCCAAACTACACATTTTCTATACCAACTTTTCAGCCATTTTCCAAATGCTCTAGTTTCTCCTGACATCCTCAAATCCCAACCAGATCCTAACATGTTGATGCCAAATGTGATGCTTTTCAGCTGAATCTGGCAAACAATGAGAATGAAGCCAAGTATGTCCATTTCCCAGAAAACATATTTTACCTATGGGGAGAATAAAGAGGACTCACTCTGAGCAACTAAAAGTTGCCTTTTGTGCCATTTCAACCTATGGAAGGCTTTTTCAGTTGAGCCAGGTCTCCAGGCTAAAGAACGAGTTTATTTAGAGAAGCAAAAATCAAAACGTTTCATGCATATGATAGCAATACAAATCAACCCAGAAATTCCAAACACTACTCCCTCCACCCAAGTCCCAGGGCCCAGGCTCAGGGTTAACTGGGTTTAAATGGATCAATGAATGCCTAAAGGTCAGTGCCGTCTCAGACATACTACGTTGTCATGAAGCACATATTCTCCAATATCTAGAGATAGAACTATAAGGGGTCTTTGGTTCAAATAATAAGCACCCCAAGAAACCTACCAGGGAATCAACAATGCACTTTCTTCTATTAATAAATAATATATAGATGTTTATGCAAATCAGTGAGTACAAAATACCCATTGCAACAATTTCGAGATAATGTCCATTTCCTAAAACTAGTTTCAGCTAATTAACCATGGTGGAAACTAATCGATTGCCCTCAATCTTGCTGAAACTCTTTATGATACTTTCAGCAGCTTGGCAGTCACTCAAAACGGTCCCAGACTGATGTCAAGAAATCCATATTGGCAAATGCCCAGAATTTCATAGGAGCCTCCCACACCTTACGTGAATTGTCCTCTACATCTTTTCAGCCAGAAACCAGCCACATGCTTCACCTTACTGTCAGCAGGTCAGGGGAGACTTTCAGAGGCTTACAGTCACCATATTCACTGGGTCAAAAATAAGTTCACTTATGGGAGCCATGGAACAAAATATTTTAATTCATATCTTCAGAAAGTTTAGAAGTCACAGTACCAATACCTCTTCCCATTTGTACTTGGGCCATGTTCAGTTTTACTGAGATCATGTTCTAATGTGTAAGCTATTAAAATATTTCACATGCCCTCCATTTACTCTTTTTGGAGACATCTTAGCCCTCGAACATGGGACATTAAGATAATATTTTATAATGTTCCTACTGCAATTTCCTACTTGCAGAAACTATTTTGCCTTCGTAAATAATCTTTGCACACATGTATTTTACTCATCCACATTCTGCAGAGGAGGAAACAGGGTTTTAGAAGAGTGAATTCACTTGTCCAAAGTGTCTTAGGTAGGAGACGACAGAACTGAGCTGGAGCCCAGGTCTGTCTCCAAAGTTTATGCAAAGTACCACGCTTCACAGAGACTGCTTCTCACTGAGGAAGGGAGGATCTAGATTATGGCTCTGTATCTTCTACCTGGGAAGCATAAAAAATATCTGCAATGGGAAGGACTCATTTCACTTTTGACAATTTTCTTAAACATCAAATATCTACACCTACTTTCTAAACACTTATTTTTGAAAATCCTAAAATCACCCTCAACCCGATGGTGAGATCCAAATCCATCAGCTCTTTTTCCCCCATTAGGAAGACTGCTTCAAGTAATGAAAATTGCACAGATTTGGAAGTCAGAGAACGGGGTTCTAATTCCAACCTCACCATCTACTATTGTGGGTAAGTTATTCCCTGACATCTATTCTCTCAACCCTAAAATGCAAATAGTAATGTCATCAGTTTCCTAGAGTTGCTGATAATTATTAAATAAGAATATATGTACAAAATATTTCTCATAATCCTTTACAAACATTCTAATTACTATTATGCTTTGCATTTGTTGATATGATTTCCACTTTCTTCGTAGATGTAGCCATCTAGAATATTTTCATATTTCCACAAGATGTCAACAGAGTGAAGGAATTTTCAAATGTTAATTTTCAGTTTGTCAAGCATACAATGAAAATGCTGAAGCTCAGATTTCCTTACCACTTCATTTTACTTGTTCTAACAAGTACAGAGAACAAGGAACCTAGCTAACAATGATTCCCCATTACCTCTCTAACATAAAGCACTCAACTTTTATAATACATGTGAAGTGAGTAATAAGCACAGAAATACGTAATTGCTTTTTAAGAAATACTTGTTTTCGGTTTACACTTCAGAGTAATGTGGAGGACTAAATTATTTTATTTAAATGGACTTTTGTCAGGTAAAACTCTGAGTATCACTAATAGATTACAAAATGGGAGCATAGTCATGGGAAAAGGAGAATGAATTTTCAAAGGCATTAGACCTTAAACTCTATCAGTATTCATAAACCATAATGAAGACCACAACAATCTGTTAATGAAGTAAGATTAGCAGTCACATTTTATACTATTTCTATATACAGTTAGACATACTCTGGTGTTGTAACATTTTTAAGTGTAGATTTTTGTAATCCAAGATTTTCTTTCCTATTAACGAAGAAATACAATGGATATGTGTTCATCTCAATGCTAACTTATAATTGAATTTCTTTTGTCCTGTATCTTCTTATCTTTATGTTTGGAAAAAAAAAATCACGTTTAGGAAATGTGGTTCAATTTATACCTTCAGAGTCCCTCCCAGTTCTAGTGTCTGACCCATGTGTTGCGCCATGTGCTTTTCCTCTGCCTTTACCCTGCTCCTGAGCTATATTCCAAGAAGTTCCTGAGTCAAAGCCTGCTAGTATTTGTGCAGTGCCCCTCCTGCCAGATTTTTATCCTCTTCTAGCTGCATCCAGCTGTTTGCTCTGCGTATCCAATCATCTGCAGGCAAACTGCTCCCTTCATGGGAGTAATGAAAGGCCAGTAGACAGGATATCAGCAATCCTCATCCTCAAAAGAAAAAGCTGGCTTTGACAATAGTCCTAGAATATTCCCTGTCCAAAAGCAGAGATGCTGGGTGGTCCTTCGAATAATTATTTGTGCACAAGTTCATTCATTTAGAGGTGATGTAACAAAGTGCTAAGAGCATCATCCCTAAAACGGGATTGCATTCCCAACTCTGTCACTTCTTAGCTGTGTGATCTTGGGTGACTTCCTTAACCCTTCCCTGTCTCAGTTTCTTCATCTGTAAAATGTGGAATATAATTGTACCTATCTCAGAGTTCTTGCAAGAAGTCTTTGAGTTCACATGTGTACAATATTTAAACAATGTCTGGTGCATTGGATATGCCCGATGTCTTTCCTATTAGTGTTACTACCATTTTTTGTTTTAGTCACTCATTTAATATTTATTGGTCTCTGCTAGTGCTGTTACACCAGGCATTGGAACACAAACCGGAGCAGAGCAAACAACTAACAGCCCTCGTAACATCTACAGCGACACACACAAATCAAATAAACTCATAAATATGTAATAGGAAACATGATATAAATAAAATACATGAGGTATGACTCTGCCCCTAAAAATCATGGGCCTAGGCCACCTGGATGGCGCAGTTGGTTAAGTGTCTGTCTTGCCTTCAGCTCAGGTCATGATCCCAGGGTCCTGGGATCGAGCCCCGCATTGGGCTCCCTGCTCAGCTGTGAGTCTGCTTCTCCCTCTCACTCTCCCTCTGTGCTCTCCCTCTCTCTCTCAAATAAATAAATAAAATACTAAAAAAAAAAAAAAAAAAATCACGGGCCTGTCTACCAGATTTCTTAGCATCTGCAGTTCCTCTAGTTTTTTCCAAGGGACAGGAAGGAGTCTGCTTGCTCCCCCAGTCTGTGAACTAGTACGGATTTGCTTGTCTGCTTCCTTTGTGCCCTGTTTCTGGGGAAAGGCCTGGTTCCCACTCTTCCACTGCTTAGTTTTGAACAGCTCTACTCAGCCATCCATATCTCATTCCTCCACCAGCGCAGAGCTGCCCCTTTGAAACTCAGCCCAGGCCCTGATTCTATTTAAATCAGCGGTCCTCCCAGACTCTGCCACTTGGCTGGCGGCTGAGTTGGATTATTAGGTGCATTGCCCCAGTTTCTGCTTCCCCAGGTTGCCCATACTCCTGCTACCTTCTACACACACTTTAGAATACCTGGATCTGGTGTCAAATGCTGCCTTTATACTTGTAACTCTGTGAGTTCTACTAAGTTTGTCAACCTTCCTTGGCCTTTGTAGTTTCATCCGTAAAATAAGAATAAAAATATCTATGCCATAGACTTGAGTGGCTTAAATAAGGTAAGACCTCTTAAGCAACTTTTAGTGTCTAACACTCGGTAAATAAATTCATTCATACAACAGATATTATCCCCTAGACACTGAGCACATTATCCAACAAGTACTTACCCCAAGCACTGAAGATACATGGGTAAAAAAAGACATAAATTGGTTTCTTCATTTGTGAAGATTATATTCTATCAAGAGAGGCAGCTAAAAAGTAAAATAATGCAAACTGTTGTTGTTGCTGTTGGGGTTTTTTGTTTTAAGTAAGCCTCATGCCCAGCATGGAGCACAGGGCAGAGTCCTAACTCGTGACCCTAAGACCAAAACCCAAGCTGAGATCAAGAGCCAAATGTTCAACCAACTGAGCCACCCAAGCGCCCCATATAATAATGTAAATTATAAGTACTGTATGGGAAACAAAAACATTGCTGAGATAGAAAAACAAGGGAGATTTACTATAGATAGTGGTCAAAAAGGGGGTGGGAGAAGAGACAGCCAGATAAAAGAGCATGTGCAAAGGTCCTGAGGTGAGAAAGATTAGCAAGATTGAGGGCCTATAGGACCACAGTGGCTAGAGCTTGGTAAGCCAGGGTGGAGTGGCACAAGATGAGATTGGAGAGGTGAACCTAGTAAATGGCTTGGATCTTTCCTATAATTTAATTCTTCCTCCTCCCACTACCATCTCTAGCCCCCAGTTTTGTTTTTTTAAGGAAAAGATAGGTACTGATACACGAAAGTTTAGTTGATTCCCATCTTAGGAATTCATCATGTTACTACTGATCCAGTTCTTTATGGAATAAAGAAAAGAAAGATTGAGATGGACGGTATGATATACATCATATTCTTCTGTTTTCTTCCTCTCTTCAAATGTTGGTGCACCCTGGGGGCTCAGTCCTATTTTGTGCTTTCCCTCATGATCTTCTTCAGTCTCATGGCTTTATGTAGCATTTGTATGCCCATAACTCCAGGTTATATCTCCAGCTCTGATTTTGCAGAGCTCCAGATGCATCTCTAAAAGCCCACTTTACCTCACTACTTGACTGTCCAAATTTAAGATGGTCAGAAGAGAGCCATACATTTTTGCCCTCCAAGCATGTTCTTTCCCCAGACTTCCCCATCCCTATCACCATCCAACCTTTCATTCAAATCAAAATTGCAGATAAAATCCTTGACTCTTCCATTTCTCCTGCCCTCCTCCATCCAATCCATGGAAGCCTGTCAGCTGGACATCCACAGCAGATCCCTTATCTATTTCTCTGTCTCAACAGCCATCCCTCTCCTAGGGTCATTCTGTAGTCACCTGGGCTATCTGAGCTACCAGAACAGTCTCCCAGATGGCCTACCTCTTTCCCACAGTCAGTTGTTTGTTATCCCAACAATCAAGTCTCCACACACCTGCCATAGTGATCTGTTGAGGACATGAATGTAAATCACATCATGTCACTCTCCTGCTTAAAACCTGCTGTGCTTCCCACTGCACTTAGTATTCAATTCAGACCCTTGACCCTAGACCGTGAGACCCTAAACCATCTGGCCCCTTAGCGTCCCTCTCCTACCTCACTTACTATTCCTCTCCTCCTGTATCACTAAGCTCCTGCCACACTGTCTTCAAACATATCCCAGCAGTTTCGACCCAAAGGGCGTCATGTGTCTTGTTCCCTCTGCCTGGTGCCCTGCCCCCTGACCTTTGCAGGTCTCACTTTTGCCTGTCCTCCAGCTCATGTCTCAAGTACTTCTCTCTCAGAGAAGCCTTCCCTAGCTTCTAGTTTTAAAGAAGCTCCTCATTCCCCTACTCATTCTCTGCAAAAGCTCTGCCCAACAGAACTTCTGTGATGGAAATGTTGGAAATGTTCTACAATCGGTGTTGTTCAACACAGTAGCCATGAGCCAAGCCACATGTGGCTATTGAGCACTTGAAATGCAGCTACTGCAGCTAAGGAACTGAAATTTTCATTTTATTTCATTTTAATTTATTTTAATATAATCAGTCCCATGTGCAGACAGGTGCTATCCTGTTGGACAGAACAGCTCTATGACATCACCATATTTTATTTTTCTCAGTGCACTCATAACTACCTGAAGTCATCATGTTCATTTCTTTTATAGTTCCATGAGGGCCAGGGTTCTGGTCTACCTAAAGAAAAAAGTACTGGACACACAAAAGGTCTTGTATTGATTATCACAAATTCAGCAGCTTAAAAAAACACACACATTTATTACATCACAGTTTCTGGGAGTCAGGAATCCTGGGCATGGTTTAGCTGGGACCTTTGCTTCATTGTGTCTCACATGTCTGCAGTCAAGATGTTGGCAGGGCTGGGGTCTCATCCAAAAGCTGACTGGGGAGGGATCTGCTTCCAAGCTCGTGTGGTTGTTGGCAGAGTTCAGTTCTCTGAGGGCCACTAGAATGAGAGTCTGTTCCTGGCTGGCTGTTGACTGGAAGCTGCCCTCAGTTCCTGGCCAGGTAGGAACAACATGGCAGCATATTCCATGCCAGCTCACTTTATCAAGGAAACAGAGAGATTTTGCTACCAAGAATCTTCTGTAAAGTAATCATGGAAATGATAGCTCATCACCTTTGCTGCATTCTTTTGTTTGGAAGCAATTCTCTAGACCAACCCACCCTTGAAGGGAGAGGATTACTCAAGTGCGTGAAAACCAGGAGGCAGAGATCATGCCGGGCCATTTTAGGGGTCCGCCTGCCGCAAGTGGTTATTAGCTGTTAGCTAAATGGACGGATGAGTGGAAAAATGAAGACTCTATTCTGGCCGAGTAGCTGTGCCACTTGCAGCACTTTTATTCCTCATTGTGGAAGGTAAAGCCTCTTGCATTAGAAATTATCAAGAAAAAAACAGAGGCTCTTTCCCAGAAGAAATATGAAAAGGTAAAAGAGCAACGAAAAAGGAAGCTCCTTAGCAAATTGGGCAGATCTTTACTTGATAACTATTAAAAGCATGGGCCCTGGATCATACCTCTCAGATTCAAACCCCAACACAGCATTTTCCCAGTTGTATGGGTAACTTCCCTGTGCCTCAGTTTGCATCTCGGAGTGATGTCAGGATTTAATAGATGTGGCAATCTTAGAACAGTGCTTGGCAGGGAATAAACACTCAAGAAATGTTAACTATTATTGTTATTATTACTGCTACTACTACCAAATTTTGTGTTGAAAACACATTTTCTTCTTTTATTGCTCTTAATGTGGTTCTTATAAGTTAATGATTGGATCACTCATGGTTCTTAGTTGCAGGCAACCAAAACCAACTCCAGCTGACATATGCAGAAAATGGCATTATTAAAAACATAAGGAGTGGCTCCCAGAATCACTGGAAGAACTAAAGAACTGGCATGGGGCTGCAGCCAAGAACACCACCCAGGATCATGAGGCAGAGCCTGTCTGGTGAGACCCCTGCCCCTGCAGTCCTCACTACTGCATTGTCACCTCTGAACCTCATATGTGATGGCCGCATCACCAACACCCCCAGTCCCAGATGCTGCAGAAGACCATCTGCCCTAAGGAACTGAGTCTCCTTCGGCTTTCACCACCACAGAGCTGGAGTCTCATAGCCCCCACATCACTGGCTCTGGGCTTTCGGTGGGCACCATGTGACTGATGGAGGCTAGGTCTCAGACAGAGGCCAGACAAGCAAGGACTTGGCATTTTCTTCCTCTATGATTATAAATAGGCCTGCCTCTTTCCAAGATTCATTAGAAGGGGAATTCCCAAAACAGAAGATGAGAGTTCCAAAGCTGGACAGCCAAAATAACTTTCAAAGGCAAATGTCCACTAAAGTGTCCATTAACGATTTCTCTGTGATGAGCATGATTTTTTAATCCATGCATTAAAAATTCAGTAATTTCCCACAGGGAAGTTCTCTCAAGGATTTACATCTCTCATTAAATTCCTTTCTAAGTTGAAATTATAGTCTTGGAGCTAAAGTGAAAGATTGGTCAAAATATTAATTGTTTGACTGATTTATTTGTGCTTTATTTTTTCACCAATAGATTTCCCTTTTTCAGAAAATCATTAATTGCATATTATATTCTCCACCAAGACTTGTACCCTTTCAGCACTCAGATGCCGTGATATTACAGCCTCTTGCCCTATAAAAAGTAAGATGTCTCTATTCATGACCTCCTTGGAAGAAGTTCAAATTCTTATTGCTTGTGGTATTTTAATTTTACTTTTCTAGGAGACAGTCATGAGAGTTTCTTTCATCAGAAACTTCAGAATAGATGGCTTTGAGCCCTTGTGATTCACTCCTCCACACATCAGAGAAGGAGCCTCTGACACCAAGGTCAATGCCAGATGGTCCTCCAAAAAGATTGTACCATTTTACATGCCTACCAACAGCTTAAAGTTGATACAAAAGAAAGAGACTTA
>NC_138380.1:15305428-15430920 GCF_054177405.1 Leptonychotes weddellii
TACTATGAACAATTATATGTTTAGGTTGTTCTAGGATAACATAGAAGAATGGATGAATTCCTAGAAACATACAACCTACCAAGACTGAATCATGAAGAAATAGAAAATCTAAACAGACCAATAATGAGTAAGAAAGTGAGAGATTGAATCAGTAATCAAAAACCTCCCAACAAAGTCCAGGAATTTGGTTTCTACTGAAACACTCAAAAGATTAATAACAATCCTCAAACTTTTTTAAAACATTGAAGAGGAGGGAATATTCCCAAACTCATCTTACAAGGCCAGACTTATCTGGATGCCAAAGCCAAATAAGGACACTGTTAGAAAAGAAAACTAATAGTTTTCTGTACTGATAAGTCTAGATGCAAAAATTCTTAACAAAGTATTAGCAAATTGATTCAACAGAACGTTAAAAGGTTCATACACCATGATCAAATGTGTTTATCCCTGGGATACAAGGATGGCTCAATATACACAAATCAATAAACGGGAAACATCACATTAAGAGAATGAAAGACAAAGATCATGATCATATCAATAGATGCAGGTGAAGGTGAAGCATTTGACAAAATTCAACATCCTTTCATGACAAAACTCTCAACAATTGGGTATTGAAAGATGTACCTCAACATAATAAAAGCTGTATATGGCAAGCCCACAGCTAATATCATAGTCAAGGATGAAAGATTGAAAATTTTTCCTTTAAGATCAGGAACAAAACAAGGATGTCCACTCTCACCACTCATTCAACATAGTACTGGAAGTCCTAGCCAGAACAATCAGACAAGAAAAAAAAAAAAAGACATCCAAATTTGAAAGGAAGAAGTAAAATTGTCTGTTTGCAGATGACATGATCTTACATATAGAAAACCCTAAAGACTCTAACAAAAAACTGTTAAAACTAATCAATGAATTCAGTAAAGTTGCAGGATACAAAATCAACATATAAAAATCAGATGCATTTCTATACACTTAACAATGAACTACCTGAAAAAGAAAACAATCCCATTCACAATAACATCAAAAATAATATAATACTTCAGAATAAATTTAACCAAGAAGGTGAAAGATCTGTACACTGAAAACTGTATGCTATTGGTGAAAGAAATTGAAAAGGATACAAACAAATGCAATGACATCCCATGTTCATGGATTGGAATAATTAATATTGTCAAAATGTCTACACTACCCAAAGCAATCTATAGATTTCATGCAACCCCTATAAAAATTCCAGCAGCATTTTTTACAGAAATAGAAAAAATCCTAAAATTAGTATGAAACCACAAAAGACCTCAAATAGTCAAAGCAATCCTGAGAAAGAAGAACAATGCCAGAGGCAGCACACTTCAGGATTTCAAAACATATTACAAAGCCATGGTAATCAAAACAAATCATACTGGCATAAAAATAGACACATAGACCAATGGAACACAATAGAGAGCCCAGAAACCAACCCACGCATGTACAATCAACTAACATTTGAAGAGGGAGCCAAGTAGATTCCGTGGGGAGAAACAGTCTTTTCAATAAACGGTCCTGGGAAAACTGGACAGCCACATGCAAAAGAATGAAATTAGACCAATATCTTAGATCACATAAGAGTTAACTTGGAATGGATTGAAGACTTAAATGTAAGACTTGAAACCATAAAACTCCTAGAAGAAAACAGAGAGAAAATGCTTCTTGACATTTGTCTTGGTGATGAGTTTTTGGATATGATGCCCAAAACCCAGGGAATAAAAGTAAAAATAAACAAGTGGGAATATATGAAACTAAAAAGCTTCTGCACACAAAAAAGAAATAATCAACAAAATGAAAAGATAATCTACAGAATTGGAGAAAATATTTGCAAATTATATATCTAGTAAGGGGTTAATATCCAAAATATATATGGAATTCATACAGCTCCATAGCAAAATAACAAAGTATCCAATTTAAAAATGGGCAAAAGACTTGAATAAGCATTTTTCCAAAGAAAATATGCAAATGGCCAACAGTTATATGAATTACATCAGTAATCATCTGGGAAATGCTAGTCAAAACCACAGTGAGATATCTCCTCACACTGTCAGAATGGCTATTATGAAAAAGACAAGAGATAGTAAGTGTTGGTGAGGATGTGGAGAAAAGGGAGCCCTTGTACACTGTTGGTAGGAATGTGAATTGGTGCAGCCACTTGGAAAACAGTATGGAGGTTCCTCAAAAAATTAAAAATAGAACAACCCCATGATCCAGCAGTTCCAATTCTGGGTATATATGCAAAGGAAACAAAATCACTATCCCAAACTGACATCGGCACTCCCATGTTCGCTGCAGCATTATTTACAATAGCCAAGAGATGGAAAACAGCTAAGTGTCTACTGACATGAATGGCTAAAGAAAATGTGGTGATACAGAAATTGACTGATCAGGCATAAATAGGAAGGAAATCCAGCCACTTGAGACAACATGGATGAATTTTGAAGATATTATGCTAACTGAAAGAAGTCAGACAGAGGAAGACAAATACTCTATGATCTTGATCTTACTTATATGTGGAATCTAAAACACCAAACAGAAAAAGAGAGTATACTGGTGGTGGCCAGAGGCTACGGGGTGGGAGAAATGGGTGAAAGTGGCCAAAGGGCACAAAATTCCAGTTATGAGGTGAGTAAGTTCTGAGGATCTAGTGTTTAGCACAGTGACTATAGTTAATATTGTATACCTGAAAGGTGCTAAGAGAGTAGATCTTAAAAGTTCTCACCACACACACACACACACACACACACAGAGTAACTATCAGGTGATGGATGTGTTTACTATCCTTACTGAGGTAATCATTTTGCAATATACACATATATCATATCATCACACTGGATACCTTAAACTTACACAATGTAATATGCCAATTATATCTCAGTAAAGCAGGGAAAAATAAGTAAAAATATGCCCCCCCCCCAAACAATAGTTACCAACACATGCCATCAGCATCCAGCCTCTTCCACTGGAGCTACACATGTACAGGATACATTATCTGCCTTCCAGGCTTCACTATGCTACCAGGGGAGATTGTTTTGCCAACTGTTTCACTCCTGTGACTATGAATCATCATCCTTACGGCTTCTAATATCACTTCCTTTGTTGTGTACCATTTAGCCCGTAAGCCAATGCCGTCTATTTAAGGTTTTTGTTCTAGTAACAGATCCCTTCTGACAATAATTTCTGTATCAGTCAAGATTGGCTCGGTGTTGCTGCAGTAATAAAAACCAAAATCTCAGTGTCTGAAAAGTTTACTACATATCCATTGTGGAATGGTAGGGGAGCTCTGCTCAATAGAGTCACTCAGGAACGCAGGCTGATGCTGGCCACTGTCTTGAATGTTGCTGGTGGCTGTGGCAGAGGGAATCAAGAGCTCTGAAGGGTCTTGCATTGGCAAGCCTGGAAATGACTCATATGACGTCTGTTCATAACTAATAGGCCAAAATTAGTTACATGACATTACTCAACCACAAGGAAGCCAGGAAGAGCAACTCTCTCTTGTGCTCAGGGTGGTAGACGAAAGGAAATATTTGTTGAGCACCATGAATACCTAGCAAAGTAGGTAAACAAACAACAAAAATAATGAAAAATCTGTGATAAGTGAGGTCAAAGGGGAAAAAACTGGGCTATATGGTAGAACTCATTGAGGGACCTATTTAAAGTGGGTGGTCTGGGAGGTCTTTCTGATGATGTAACATTTGCATTGAGACCTTGAAGTTCAGAAGGAGTGAGCAAGGATGAAAAGAGCATTCCAGACAGGAAACATCAGCCCTTGGGTGGAATGAGCTTGTTTTTTCCTAAAACTGACAGAAGACAAGATTTTGGAGGAAACCCAAGAAGCAATGGGGGTAGGAGGGGAGTGTCATAAGATGGGAGAGACATCAGAGTCAGATCAAAGAAGACCCTGAAGGCCATAGCAAATAATTAGGATTTTATCCTAAATGCAATGGGCAGCCATTGAAAGGTCTTAGGGTGAAAAGTTCCTGTTGGATTTATGTCTGAAAAAGGTAACTCTGGCTATGTGAGGAATTACTAGGAAAAGAGAATGAAAATGGGAAACAAGCTGGGAGGGTACTGTAGCAGTGCAGACAGAGATGGTGGGGCTGGGAAGGGTTGCAGAAGGTGATCAGTAGTGAAGATGGTAAGTGGTGAACAATTTAAGATATATTTTGAAAGCCTTACTGATGTATAAAGTAAGAGGGAAAGATCGGGAATGATAGGAGTTATGTATGACTTCCATTGTCAAAGATAAACAAAGCCGGATACTAGTTAAAGTGGTAAGGGCAGATTTTTATCGGTAATATAATATCATTTTTTTTTAAAGATTTTATTTATTTATTTGAGAGAGAATGAGAGACAGATAGCAAGAGAGGGAAGAGGGTCAGAGGGAGAAGCAGACCCCCCCGCTGAGCAGGGAGCCCGATGTGGGACTCGATCCCGGGACTCCAGGATCATGACCCGAGCCGAAGGCAGTCGCTTAACCAACTGAGCCACCCAGGTGCCCCATATCGGTAATAACTTACTACAATCAAAAACAGGGACCAGCCTTGAAAAATCCCTGAGCAGACAATACCAGTTTAATCATACAAACAAAGATTAATTTAACTTATTTTGCAAGACTAACTTGACCTGGGTAATTTCTTATTATGCCTCTGAAAATCACAAGCAAAACTTAAACTGTTTCCCAAGGTTGATATGAGCTGTGCCCTATCATTTAAGAGAATTCTAATATTATAACCAGTCACTGTGAAGAATAAATAGTCTGCTTTCCCACTACATAAGCTGCTTTATAGCAATATACCCCTGAGCCTCATTACATATTTTGGTTTGAGTGCTCCTGGTTTGCAAACTGTCTTTTTGGTATGTGCACAGTAAACTTTGACTAATTACTACTTCTGGTGATTCATTCGTTTTACTTCTGTTATGTCTAAATTTTTGACAAACTATTACTATAGGGAAACTAATCCAATCTGAAATGAACTCAACTTTGATATGTATGGAGATGAATGGGTGTTTTAAAGGGAGAAAGAGGGAATAAAGGGGAGGCAAGTGGAGCTCAAGAGAGTAAATGCAAGTAGGCCAGCTGTGTATGCTAGCTGGCAATCACTGAAGTTAGGATTCTACCTTCCAACAGAGACTGGGAGACAGAGGCCTAACCTCAGGTGTTAGCTGAAACGAAAAGAAAAAAAAAAACAAAAACAGCCTTGAGTTTTCTCAGGCAGGCACTTTAAGGGGTCTGGGTTCATCTTAGGATGTGGCCTTGATCTGTTAGGAACTACAGTAGTGTTTGTTCAAGTTTTTATATGTCAAGGTTGAGGCCTAGTCGAGAACAGGGCTCAGAGGAGCCTAGCTACAGTTTGGTCAAGGAGAGAATCTTTGTTACATGTTTCTGATTCTAGTGACATGTGGTTGGTGATGTCATTCATAGAGAAGGGGAAGTGACAACTAGGTTTAAAATCTAGAGGAGACCAAATCCCATGTTAAGTATGAAACATTTGAATGGCTAAGAAGTTAAATATAAGAATGAATCATAGTAGAAGTCTGAGCTAGAGATATAAATCAAGAGCCATCATCATGATGTAACTCAAAGATCACACAGGTGTGAGTGGGAGATCAAGAAGACATAGGGACTCTAGGATTTGCCTTACAAATTATTCCTTGAGATTTGTTTCCAGAAATGTATCATCATTAGGTAGATGGGTCTTTTTTGTCAGAAAGTCGAATTAACAGAACATCAATCAAGGTAGCTGTTAAATATTTGATCTTTCTTTTGATTTGAAACCTATCTCCATTTACAATTTCTAAATCGTAGCAAAAAAAAATTACATTTAGTGGACATTATTGTTCACATTTAACATATGTGGCAAACTGAACAGAGAAGGGTTAAATAACTTTTGCCTTACAAAATTAGTAAGGGTTAGATCCTGTATTCAAAACTAAGCAATCTGTTTCCAAAGGCTATGATCTGAACCCCTATACTATGTGGCAAGCATATTTAGTAGCGTGGCTTATTTATTTAGTGGGTCATAAATAATAGACTTTTATATACATATAATAGTTCCAGTAAGGGCGCCTGGGTGGCTCAGTTGGTTAAGCGACTGCCTTCGGCTCAGGTCATGATCCTGGAGTCCCTGGATCCAGTCGGGCTCCCTGCTCTGCGGGGAGTCTGCTTCTCCCTCTGACCCTCCCCCCTCTCATGTGCTCTCTCTCATTCTCTCTCTCAAATAAATAAATAAAATCTTTAAAAAAAAAATAGTTCCAGTAAGTTTTTATTGGATCTATGTTCATGTGTGCGTGTCTGGGTCATTAGGGTTGGGGCACAATTCAGCTGGAGGCTGTGCCCCGAGGTATATTACACCCAAACTCTAGGCAGAGTAGAACTGGTTTCACAAGAATGGCTCCGAAGCTTCAACCCATTGGAAACAAACGAACAAACAGAAAATTAAAAAACAAAACAAAAAACAAACAAACAAAAAACACGCAAATTGTACGGGACAGTTGGGTTTGCTCTACCCTATGGCATCAAGCTGAATTTCTAGTCCTGGACATAATTTGCTAGCCTGGGAGATGAGTAAAAATTTTCCCCCACCACACACTGAAATTTTTCCCTCCAAACAACACTGTACGTAGTTATTACACTGAATTCACATGGTTATCTGAAGTATTGAAGAGGTCTTTGACGGCAGGCATTATTTTATTCCATCTTTTTAACTATATCCTCAGTGGCCAGCAGAGTCTAGCATGGAGTAGGAGCCCAAGGGAAGAAGAAAGAGAAGGAGCAAAAAAGGGAGGAAAGAGGGAGGGAGGGATGGAAAAAGGTAAAAGAAAGAGGAAAGGAGGGAACGAAAAGAGAAAGGAATTCAAATCGACCATTCCTACTGGACACTTAGAAGGTGAGCAAGATGACCTCCAAGGTTGTGTTTTTAAAAGTTTTTCCCACGTGTGTGCCGTGCAAAAACATCCTGGTTCTATCCGAAATAGCCTAACTGGGACCCCACCACCCGCGCTTGCGGCCCGCGGACTCGCTTCACTGGCCTCTCAGTCCCGCCCACTCCCCGTGGACCCCGTTCTCCAGCCTGCCTAGCCACTGCGCCTGCGCACGTGGAGCGCTCCGCCGCGGGCCGTCAGGGCGGGGTCCTGAGCAGGGCGTTCCGCCCAGGGGAAGAGGAAGAGGAAGTTGGGGGAGGATCCTAGCTGGGAGTGAACCGGAAGTGCAAACGCTCCTGCTTCTCGTCGGCCAGGCGGAACCTGCTCTGCTGGGCCCGGTGGCCGCAAAAGAACTTTCTTTCTCCCGCCCCAACGGTCGCCGCGGCCAACTGCCTCGCCCGCCTGGCAGCCTTCCACCGCCTTCTCTTCCCCTCTCCAGCTCCGCGCGGCCCTGTCTCCCTCTCGCCCCGCGGTATCCGCTTGCTGCTACCACCGCCTCCTCGTCTTCTGCCCGGCCGAGCGGCCCGCCCCGCTGCAGTGATGTGCGACAAGGAGTTCATGTGGGCCCTGAAAAACGGAGACTTGGATGAGGTGAAAGACTATGTGGCCAAGGTAAGCGGCGACGAGTGGAGTGCGCGAGAGCACGGAGGTGGGTTGCAGATGAGGCTGAGGAAGCTGCTGGGAGCTGGGCTGGCGGGGGTGGGGGGTGGGGAGGAGAGACAGCCTGGATGGAGGTGGCACCAAGGAGAGAAGGGGGTCTAGGAGCGTCTGAACTGAAGGAGGGGTCCGGATAACACGGCCGCGTTCTGTCAGGTAACTGGTTGGTGTGATACAGTCAGGCTCTTCTTGTCTGCCTGCTCCCTGGGGGAGGGGAGGAGTGGTAACCGTCTTTTAGAGTCACTTCTGAGCACTGGTCGTTTGAGTTTGGCCCTCTTCTGTGCCGGAGTAACCTAAATCTTTCTTTGAATGGGGTAATTCTCCATCTTAGACCTGCCGGTTGCTGAATGAAGTAACCTAAGTGATTAGAATCAGAGGAACGTTTTCTTGAACTTTGAGCCTCTTGAGAATTTAAAGTATTCATTGACCGTGAAAAAGAGTACCGAAAATAGCAATGGTTAAAATTGTGAAACTCGGTATCACTTCACTGTGAAGTCTTAACTTTGGGTGTGGCCTTTTTCCTCTCCCACACTACAACAAATACGTATTTGCTTCAAGTGGTAAGGTGGTCAGTCAGCACCTGGCAATGTTTAAGATATCAATAGTTTTCAAACAAGCATGGTGACTTTAGTTACTCCATGTTTATCCTTGATCCCATCGGAAATACTCAAACGAGTCATAAATAGTATGCAGTGTAGTCACAATATGTTTAGGGGTAAAATTGTGATGAAGAAAGCTAATCTCAAACCTAAACTCAAAATACAAAGTTGAATCTTCATTGTGGTGGAATGGTAAGCTTAAAATCCCAAGCTGACCTGCCTCCTGACCCTAAAACTGTGCCTTTTGTAATTATGAGAGAACTGACCTGCGATTATAATATGATGGTAATGTAAAAACAAATTTTCCAAAACAAAAGTATAACCTTATGACATAACCATGGAGGGCATGTTGCTTCTAAAAAATATAACTTTATGACATAACCATGGAGGGCATCTTGCTCACCTTCTAAAAGTGTGAGAACTGGATCTAAATTTTAGTTCTTCAGAGGATATGACCGCTGGTATGCTGTTTTTGCTTCAGCGATCTATGTTAGGAAGCAACTAAGCAGAAGCAGAGTTTCTTAAAACTTGCAGGATTATGTAATCCCATTACAATTTGGACTTTTTGCATGCAGAATATGTGTTTTGTTGTTATTTGCAATGGATTCGTAGGACACCATTCGCTGCCTTCTCAGCTAGTGGCAGTCTGAAACCTGACTTATTGGATGTTTCGATCTAAGATTGAAAGGAAGAAATTACTGGGACACTTCAATCCATGGTACACTTCCCAGTGGTGGGACACTGCAGTACTCTGGAAGTGAGTGGGCTTTTGTGTTTCTGTTATGGCAGACCTAGGTTATTTGATATACCTGAAATATGAAAAGTTGGTAAGTACTAATGGAGCTTACAGCTACAAAAACAACACCATTTATGTGGTGTCTTCCTGGTACATTGTTTTATATCATCCTTGTGAGTCTTGTGAAGTCCTTTTATTCGTCCCATTTTACAGATAGGAGTACTGAGATGGAGGGTACTTAAAACAAAAATCCAGAGTTACAGAGAGAACAAATAATGAAGCCAGAACTGAACTGCTGACTCCAAAACTCAGGCTCTTTAACTGCTCCATTCAGTCTCTCCCAATATAAACTGTAATTGTGAAAGCATATGATACCAAGATTCTAGTAGGACATTCCCCAATTTTTTTTTTTTTAAGTTTTAAAATCAGGTTGTTATGTTCAGTTTGATTTGTTCTTTCCCTATTACTACCCTACTGCCTATTCTCATCAAAAGAGACATGCATGAGAGGGAGGCTAGACATTCAAAGAAAAGCAGAAGGAAGTATTAAGAACTGGTTTATCTGAAAAGTTTGACTGTAATGTAATCCTATGAACAATGAGCTTTTTCCTTAGTTTTATTGAGTAACTTGAATCTCTTAAAATATCTTTTGTTTTGTTAGAAGTACGCAAAAAACCCAAAACCACCAAAAACCAGCACTCCAGGGTTTACTAAGTTCCCTTATAGTGCTATTCACACTCTCAAGTGCTTATAACATAGTTTCTTCTGCTCAGCAGCCATCTTCCCTGCTTACTCATTGACTCATCTTTTTCATCCACCAATTTATGAACACTCATTATGATACTGAGTTTATGTAATGTGCATTTATCTAAGTAAAAGTATGTAAACAAAGTACATAAAGGAACGTTTGGACTCATCTAATTTTCCTTCTAAGCAGTGAGTCTTTAAAATACTCTCCTCAGTACTCCTATGAAGATCTCGCACATTGTTAATATATAAGAATGGACCTGTAGGTGAAGTATTTTAGTGTTTTCCCTTTTTAAAACTAACATTTTAAAAAATAAATAATCTGGGGCACCTGGGTGGCTCAGTCAGTTAAGCATCTGCCTTTGGCTCAGGTCATGATATCAGGGTCCTGAGATCAAGCCCTGCATCAGGCTCCCGGAGCCTGCTTCTGCCTCTCCCACTTCCCCTGCTTGTGCTTTCTCTCTGTCAAATAAAATCTTAAAAAAAAAAAAAAAAAAATCAATAATCTTACTTTTCTACCTGCTTTTGACTTCTATACAGAAATCTGAAATAAGGATAGGCATAAATTCCTGGTTTTAGGTGAGTTCTTAACTCTGAAAAATAAGTTCAGAGTCCCCAAGTCATTGAAAAGTGTATGTTTCTAAATGGAAAAAACAGCATATAAAGAAAATTTTAGGTTAATCCATATTAAATGTTCATCTGTAACATTAAAACAATATCTGAAACAGTTTGGCTTCTTGACTGACCTAAAGACCACACTTGGTTAGTTCATTCATTTTTATTGGGCACCTTTCAGGTCCCAAGCACTCTGCTAGGCCTAGCCCGATAATGAAGAAGTTGGACACAATGCTCAGGAAACTTAAGCATCTACATTCAGTAGACTTGTATGGGAAGATTTTCATGCTTTTAAAGAAGTATGAAAACTGTAACATCTCACTTACATAAAATTCAGCTTGTCCAATTGGAAAACAAGTGAAAGGCAGAGAGCGAGATCTTCATGAGCAGCAATAATAGATACTCGTAACCCCATCTTCAATCTGTGTACTTCTTCTGGGTGACATTACCTTTGCCTCGTCTTCCATTTCTACCTTTATGTTCATTTCTTCCATTGGAGTTAATTCTGCTTTCACCTGGCTCCAGTCTTCCTAATAGACGGCTTTGTTCACATAAAATCCAGATTGAGCCCAGATTGTCTTCTCAGAAACTTTTTCATTTTTGTTGTCTCCATTTTGACTAATGACCTCTTGACCCACCTATTTGCCCAAATGGGAAATTGGGGGATTTTCCCCAACTTCTGAGTATTGTCAAGACTACCCTCTTCTCTCTCAGCCATTCTTTACTCTCCATTCTTATCACTACTGCTTTCAATTAATTGCTGCGTCTTTCCCGCCTGAACTGTATTTTCCTTGACTATGGTACTCCTCGCTTTCCTAGTCAACTTGCATATCTCTCTGTATTGTGAATTCTGAGCATGTTATCTTTTTCAGCCAACCTCCTACACTGCCCTTAAAATATTTTGTGATTCCCCATTGTTGATTTTCCCCATTATTAATTTTTAACATTTTTTTTTTTTTAAGATTTTATTTATTCATGAGAGACAGAGAGAGAGAGAAGCAGAGGGAGAAGCAGGCTCCCAAGGAGCAGGGAGCCCGATGCGGGACTCGATCCCAGGACCCTGGGATCATGACCTGAGCCGAAGGCAGACGCTTAACCGTCTGAGCCACCCAGGCGCCCCCCATTATTAATTTTTAAAAGGGCCAACTACTCCTTGGTTTGGAAGACTAGGCCACTATGATCTGGCCCATGCCTGCCTTTCTAAACTCTCCTCTCTTACAAACGCTCTGCTCCAGGCTGTGCCAGGCTGTTTCTTACTTGTATATCTTTACATGTGCTCTTTTTATCCTCCTGGACCAAGTCTGGCTCACCTCAATCACTAACCCCCAACCTGGTGAGCTCCTGTTTATCCTCTGAGCTTAAATACCACTCCTTCCAGAAAAAAACACTTGACTTCAGATGGTGCACTCCTTCTTTTACTGTTTCACTTATCAAATTGCTGTGACTTTGTTTACATGTCTGTCTTTAATTAGGCTCTGAGCCTCTGGAGCTTAGATACTATATTCTTTTTCATCTTTGTATCCAGTACAGTGCCAAGGAATTTCACACATTAAAAGCACATGTTCTAAGAAATTCTTTTTATTCTTGACTTAGCTACAGTTTCAGTATACTTCACTGGCTGTGTAATAAAGATTACCATTAACAGAGTGATTTATATTGCCAGGTACTAGAAGACACTCTGCAAGATCTTTACCTAAGTTTTCATTTGCTTTTTACCCCAGCATTTCAATATAGCTAACAGTATTCCCATTTTTAAGGTTGAGGAAATTGAAACTTAGAGAAGTTAAGCAACTTAACAAGGTCACAGAGTAAGTAGCACAACTGGGATTTAAACATAGAGCTGTCTGAATCTACAGCCCATATTTTTTTCACTGTATCAGTCTGCCTCGAAATGGTTATCTGGTTTCTTAGCTCAGAGTAGTTTAGCATCAGCACCTTAAGAAAAAGAAAGGGGCTTGCGAGAAGGAGGCACAACAAGTTATCTCTGATTATGAATAAAGACTTAGGAAAATGGCTATAATTTTAAAAGTTTTTAACTGTAACAATATAGAAATAGCATAGAGACAACATCTCTTAATAAACTTTAAATATCTTCAGAGAGGCTCTCTTTGCTCAAGGTACTCTGTAGAGACTGATTATTTGATAGCTTGTGGAAACTTTTGTATTTATAGTCACACAGTTTTTTTTTTAAGATTTTTTTTTTTTAAAGTAATCTCTACACCCAAAAATGTGGGGCTTGAACCCACAACCCTGATTCAAAGAGTTGCATGCTCGACCGACCGAGCCAGCCAGGTGCCCCTCTAGTCACACAGTCTTATAATTTATATATTTGAAGACTTATGCAGTGCAGAAAAAGTTAAATTGTGTCTGTTTGCCTTAAGAAACAAAAGTAAACTAAAGTATTGAGATTTCTATTCAGAGTAGTTTCAATTAAACAAATAGCACTTTTTTTTTCCCAAAAGTATGTTCTTAGAATTTTATTTGAGCACTGTGATGCCATGTGTAAATATAATTTCATTTACTTATCGCATCAATCCATGAGCATAGTTAATGTTGTTAAACCACCATTTTAGAAATTAAGAGACTGAAGCAAAGATTAAATAGCTTGCCTAAGGTCATAAAACTCTTGAGTAGTAAAGCTGAGATTTGAACTCTGACTTCATAGCTCCTTGCTGTATCCTTCAGCATACCATTGACCTTCATTTCTCATGAATGCTATGTAATTCAGGGGGTACTGTTTTATGCAAGTCTTAAAAATAATCAGCAGGATGGTAATTATCCATTGAGACTACTTAGAGGTGAACTTTCTGGTAGATTTTGAGGATCCAACTCTCCTAGAGGTGAACGTTTGTGAGTTGTATTGATAAATAGTCCATTATAATCTCCAGCAGGTCTGATGTATGTACTCTCTTGTTTACATGTGCTTCTGTTTCACTTGCTGTGAAATACTATACATCAGGTCTCTAACTTCCCTTTCTTTGTGGTTTCCTTTCCCTCTCCAGCCCCCATTCTAATTACATCTGCCTTTGACACTCTGATAGGTTTGAAAAGCACAACTCTGCACGCTTTGAAAGGATAGGATCTCTTGAACCTGAGAAAAGTATCAGCTCTGATCTTTAGAAATTGCAAGACTTATTGGGATCGCTTTTCATTTTCCTAATAAAATAGGCAATTTAAAAGCAGTCCTAATTTAATCTGTCTTGCATTTATTCATTTTAGGCAGTTTCCCTTTTTTCCATTCCTTTTTTAAATTACCAGCTTCTTTCTTATAAAGATTTGTCACTGTATTCTGCCCTTTCTGCATCAGGGCTGGTGACTCAGTCAGAAAGCAGATATCTCAGCTTGTATAAATAAATATAGGTGCCCTCAGAAGATATAGAAAGTTTAGTATAGATACACTTTTCTGTCTGTTAGTCTGTTAGTCTTCTTTTTGAATGTAAAAGAAAATCTTTTTTTATATTGGAAGGCTAGTGTTCACTCTGATGTCCATAGGCTATATATAGTGTTTGGTTTGAAATTGTAAACATTATCCTTACACTAGTGCAGATAGTTAAAAGTGTAAGATATTAAAACTGATTTGATTATAAAAATAATGTAAGCTTTTACTATTTAAAAGGTAACACTGCATTGAATAAAATAAATTGAAACTAAGTGTCCCATTGCCCATTCCCCCCTGCGGTGGTTTCTTTAAAATATAGGTTGTATTAACGTATTTTTAAGACAGAAAAGCATTAAAAAAACAAAAATTTCCCCATAATTCTATTATCTAGATAATTCCTGTTAACTTTAAAAAGTGAAATTAATTCAGGAACAGATTAAAAAATGCAGCAGCTATGGCTCCCTTCCCTGGTCTCTGTGAACAAAGTGAACCATTCTTAACAGTTTCACATAATTTCAAAGAGACACTGTAAATTCACTTACTTGTCGATTTTCCCACTTAAAAACAATCTGTACATACTTCTACACTTTGCTTTTTTAAATTCCTTAATAATTTATCTTAGGTTCCACAGTGAAGTTTATTCATTCCTCCCCTCCCTTTTTTTCCAGTGGGGCATAGTATTCTATTTTATGAATATACCATAATTTATTTAACTAGTGTTCTATGATAAATATTTTTTCCAGCTTAATTTTGTAATTAAACAGTGCTATCATGATTACCTTTGTATATATACCTTGACAGCTTTTGAGGTTGTATCTGTATTACCCTCCTGATGAAGTTTTGTAAACTTAGGCACACATCAGTAAGCACATTGGACTGATTATTTCCTCACAACATCAGCAGCACTGGGCATCATCACACTTTTTAGTTTTTGCCATTTGAATAATTCAGGTGAAAAATGATACGTTGCTTCAGATTCCATTTTTTAATGAGGAAATCAAACATCAGAACTTTATTAGCATTTGTGTTCTTCCCTCCAGATTTCTTATTCATATCTTTTGTTCATTTTTCTATTTAGGTAGTTGGTCTGTTTTTTACTGATTTGCATGAGCCCTTTATAAATTAAGGAAGTTCGTTTTTTATCATAGTTTTTGTAGATTTTTTTCCGGTTTGTCTCTTGACTTCCATCTATTTTGTTGTTGCTCTATAACAGTCTTTACTTTTTATGTGGTAAATACAGCACTTATTCCCCTTTTGTGACTTGGATATTGTCTCCTATTTACAGAGACATATTTCTTCTCTGTAAGATTATAGATAAATTTGGTCTTCTAAAACTTTTTCTTTTTTTGGTATTTTAGGCATTTGATCCTTCTGTTATTTACTCTGAAGTTGTTTGGTTTTTTTTTTTTTAAACAGTTTGTTTCCATACCATTTATTGTGTAATTCTTCTTACTAATCTGAGCTATTATCTTCATCATAAGCAGAATTTTGTGTTTGGATTTCTTGCTCTGTTTCTATCCATACTAAATTGCTTTAAATACTGTAGCTTCATAATATATTTTAGCATGACATAGAACCATTTTTCTCTTATATTCTCTTTAGAATTTTTGCAGGAGGTTTCCTTTAAGATTTTTCCCTTTTTTCTGTTGTCTCAGGGAAAATATGAGCATTTTCTGAACTACCTCACATTTAACCCTAATGTCTCCATAAGCATTATAACACTTTTTTCTAGCATGTTGGCATCATGTAATCTGAAGAACATAATGCTTTAGGTTTTAATTCTTTATGAAGTATCTTAGAATCAGAGAATATAGTGCAGTGTGGGAATATTCTATATCAAAGTATTTGTAACAGTGAAGTTGTGTTTAGGTAATCAAATCACAGCTGAATTGATCATTTTAAAAGAGTTACTCTAGGTACTATAACAAAGGCCACCTTGTAATGAGAAGTAAGACAGGAATTAATTTTTTTGCAGCTGTATCTTTATGGTATTAATAGTTCTGATAGCTTGATTTTTTTTTTTTTCTTTGGTCCACAGAACACTGCTCTAAGGGTGGAGAGGAGGTGTGATTATTGAAAGCAATGAAGAAACAAACATAAGCTTACCTTAGAAAGTGAAGGGGCAAAGAGTTATGTTATCTTAAAGCTCTAGAGGCCCATACAATAATTAATATGTATGAAAGTAACCTTGAGCTTCAAGAAAAGTTTAGATTTAGTCTACTTTTCTCTTATTTAAAAAACCAGAGATGTGTAGGATATATTTTGGAAAGATTTCCATTTGACTATATAAAATAATAAACATTTTGATACTTAGGTCTAAATTCTTGACCTTCTGAAAAATTTAGATATCAAAGAAAGGGGGTTGTAGATAATAAGCACTTTGCCCATAGTATAATAGAAGCCATAACAGTCTCCTTAGGGAATTTGGAATTTCATTGTTGGGTTAGCCATAGGGTTAATGGCTTTGGATTTAAACCCTCTTGCTCTGGCTCTCTTAACTAATTGGATTGCGTTGAGCAAATTAGTTCCCCATTCAGAACCTGGGTTTCCTCAATTGGGGGAAAATCAGGCTATTAATAATACCTACTTGATATATCTCAACTCTGTACCATTTTCCCTGGCATGTGGTGTTAGCCAAGAAATGTTAGCCATTGTTACTCATAATAATAAACATAAATTTGTTTAGAAGCAAAATTACTTAAATTTATCACCCAGTCCACCTGCCTTATTTTGTAGATGAGGAAAAATTAGTTGTTAATGGGCTTGACCCAGATCATACTGCTAATAAGGATTAGGACTTTAATGCAGTTTTCTGGAACCAGAACAGGTGCTCCCCCCCCCCCACCAAACTATGGTATTTTATAATAAAGTACTTTGTACTTTATACTAGTTACTACCTCTGTTGGAATATTCTTTTTTGCCCCGCCCTATCTGCATAGTAAATTTCTGCTTATTTTTAAAGTTGTTCTGCATAGCATTCCCTGTTTGTGCAGTTAACTCATTTATGCCAATGTGGTATCTAACATAGAACTTTTTCACTATGTTTATGCTGTAGTGCAGTTTCTTTAACTGGAGAGCTATGGGCTCCTGATTTAACCAACAAGTCCCTGGACTTGAATTAGAAAAACAGTGGTTTAAGAAACTCAAATCTTGGGACGCCTGGGTGGCTCAGTCGTTAAGCGTCTGCCTTCGGCTCAGGTCATGATCCCAGCGTCCTGGGATCGAGCCCCACATCAGGCTCTCTGCTCCGCGGGAAGCCTGCTTCTCCCTCTCCCATTCCCCCTGCTTGCGTTCCCTCTCTCGCTGTGTCTCTCTCTGTCAAATAAATAAATAAAATCTTTAAAAAAAAAAAAAAGAAAGAAACTCAAATCTTGTTCTATGGAAGTCTTGCTCTTGTCTTTAAGTTTTGAATATTCAAAAAGAGTTTTGTGTTAATGACTGGTTGAAAAAAAACAAAGGTGCATGTGTAGGAGTGGATCATTTGTTACCATTTAGATATTTGAATAGTACCTCTCAAACTTGAGAACTCCCCAGAGATTACCTCCCCCCAAATATTTCACATCTTGATTTAAGATACAGTGTTTATAGTGGGGCTTTTATCTCTTGGGGGTGGGGCTTCCCAGAATTTGAAGGCCCTTCCTGTGTTTGAGGAGTTCCCTCTTACATAGTGTGAATCTTGGTGAAATGCAAGGCCTACCACGACAAAAGCCAAAGAGGACAAATAAATTGCTTTTTCCTGTCTGCATTTAGGAAATGGGCCCAAAATTCATAACCCTAATTGGATGCTTTTTTCTGGAGCTGATAAAAAGACGCAGGCGCTGTAAAGGATATGGCTGCAGCAATAAAATGTGCAGTTTCCAAAACGAGAAGTAGCGGTATGCCCGTTGTGGCGTCTTCTGTGCCCAGGTGCTTCTTGTGACAGATTTTGGTTTTATTTCTTTATTTTGAAGCCTCCTTCATGCCTGCACATTTACTGAGCTTGGTTCTTCAAGCTTCCAAGTAATTCTGAGAGATACTTTGAGTATCTCTTTCATTTCTGTTCCTCATTATGAATTGGTTTCTGCTGCTTGTAATTAAGAACCCCATATTAATTTTTACTTGCTTATCCTCCCTTCTTGTACTGTGAACTCTTTGAAGATAGAAATTATCTTTGTATTTCCAGCATTTATCACATTGTCTCTTACGTGCTTTATAGTTTGGGTTGAATTGGTATTCTAGGAACTAGCCCTTTGTTGTTTCCAAAGTTGTTTTGCTATATTCCTCTTTGTAACAGATGTTCTTAGTGTAAATGATGTTCCTTCATATTTTCTCCCTTGAAAATAGCTCTTAAGTTTTCAAAGTCTTTCTTTTAAACTCAGTAAACTTTGTCCAGCTTTTTCACACTATTAACAGTAGTTGTGGAATACAATAATAATAACAACAGTTGTTTAGATATAATACCAGCTTTTACTTGTAAAGGTGGCCATCACTTTAGAAATTCAGTAGAGAATTTTTAAAACCATATAG
The DNA here is from genome assembly GCF_054177405.1 of Leptonychotes weddellii. NCBI lineage: Eukaryota > Metazoa > Chordata > Mammalia > Carnivora > Phocidae > Leptonychotes > Leptonychotes weddellii. The sequence continues at coordinate 15,323,612 of NC_138380.1, forward strand.
TCTCAATAAAAGTAAAGGTAGTTTTTATGCTTGTTTTCTTGTGAAGAATAAGAATGAATCATCATTGCTTTTTCATTGGCATTAATGAACAAATATTAAAATCCATACTTAATACCACATAAAACAATATAAAAGCACATGGACCATCAAACCAATAAAATTGAAAGCTGTCTAGCTGCAAACTAAGTCCTTGGAAAACACCTTTATTATTTGTTATTTTAAAGCCCTCAAGAGTATTTCACTTTGGATTCCAACAGACCAGGGTTTGATCCCAATCCTACTACTTATTAATCTTGACCAAGTTACTTAATTTCATCAGCCTCAGCTTTCTCATCTGTAAAGAGGGATTGTGATAATAACCAATTCAGATAATTTATCTAATTTTTAAAAGAGACAGTGAATGTAAAATTCAACAAAACAGTACCCAACACATTGTAACTGCATAGTGAATGTTTGCTATTTGTGTTGTTGTTGTTATGTGGATCCATTCCTAAGAGGAGTCTTAGAGAGGCCAGGGCTCTTTTAGGCTTTGTGAGCCATACAGTCTCTATCATAGCTCTTCATCTCTGCAGTTACGCAAAAACAGCCATAGATGATATATAAGCAAATAAGCATGTCTGTGTTCCAGTAAAACTTTATTTACAAAAACAGGCAGAAAGCTGGATTTGGCCCATGGGTCAGAGTTTGCTCATCCCTGTATAACACTGAAGTTACAAAAACTGGCTTGTCTGATAAACTAAATTTTATTTCTTTCTCCTTGAGATTTTGAGATCTAAAATAATGAACATGTATGATCAAATATAAGACTTCTTTTGGGGCTCAACATTTCCAAAAATATGATTCAGAAATTTTTCTGGTTTAAAGATATTGAAGTCTTCAGACCTGGAAAACCTACGTGTAGATAAGGGGATGAGAAAGAAAGAGGTTGAATGAAATTCTTTAAAAGAAAAGCAGAGTCTTGGGGTGCCTGGGTGGCACAGTCATTTTAGCATCTGCCTTTGGCTCAGTGATCCCAGGGTCCTGGGATCGAGCCCTACATCGGCTCCCTGCTCAGCGAGGAGCCTGCTTCTCTCTCTCTGTCAAATAGATAAATAAAATCTTAAAAAAAAAAAAAGAGTCTCTATAGTAAATTTGCTCCTTAGGCAAGAGGCCTAGAATTATTCTGAAAATTAGGAATCATTACCTGTATACATGAAAACAAGAACTAATTTAGATCATTAAACTGAAAGGGAATTCTAAAAAATCTTTATGGCTGTCAAAGGTCATCCTTCACCAAAAACGCTCCCAGAATTCTCTCTCCAGCTCCAATGCCAGTCCTAAGACCTTGTTTGATTTCCAAACTGTGGAAGTGAAAGAGAAGGCTAGTTATTACAGTTCTCATTGGTTCATTCATAATTCATTCAGCAGATATCATTTGAGCGCCTATAATACCAGCCGCTGTATTCAGTAAGCATAGGAATACAATAATGAATATTTCTGACGATCCATTTTCTTTAGTAGGTTCAGTTATAGGGTGTACAGGACAAACAATAAATAAGATAGTTGCATGGGTTCTGGATAAATTATTTTCTTATTTAAAACATGACATGAATAAAACTTAGAAAGCAAACATACAAATATGTTAAGGAATCATACAATTTCTGTAGAAATAATAGACTGCTATAAGAGCTAAGAAAAAGTTATATTTGGTTACAGTATAGAGAAGAATCAGCGCTATAGAACATCAAATTCAAAATGGAAGATAATGGGAACAGAATGCCTTCTCTTTGAGGGCTTACTCTATGTTAGGTATGGTCCTACAGAATAAGTTAATATGCATGTAGATATGCATATAATTTAATCTCTGTGTACCCAGGTAGGCTTTATCTCCATTTTTTAGGTAGAGATGAAAATTAAGTAACTTGCCTGAAATCCTACAGCTAGTAAGTGGAAGGATAAGATTTGATCTGACTCATTCCAAAAGAGTATTCTTTTCCATCATTTGCACTGAAATTTTTCAGAGCTACAAATGAAATACATACATGGAAAAAACTGAAGATTATTATGATATGTAAAGCATTGAGATTAAACCAGCAAAAGATAGGGAAGAACATACAAGTTTGAACTGATAAATAGAAATACAAGTTTTCACAAAATTGGAAATAGAGGGTCCCCACATTTTATTCAAAATCAGGAAACGTAAATGAGGAGCATAACACATCCTGACTAAAATGATTATGAAGATTTTTTTTTTTTTAGTCTGTATGCTTATAGGCAAAATAATAACATGAATTTTAAGAGGTTAAATCATCTTACCTTTAGATTATTTTCTGTGATAGTACTGGATAATAGTGAAACAAGCAGGTCTGTCAGGAATAAAGCATATATTCAAGTTGTCACTATTTTGTGATGGTGATAGAAAAACAATCTTAATATATACACCCCCTTCCCCACTGAATAGATTTCTGCAGAGATCACATTTAAAATTGTAGGAATTGGGGCACCTGAGTGGCTCAGTCGTTAAGCATCTGCCTTCGGCTCAGGTCATGATCCCAGAGTGTTGGGATCGAGCCCCGCATCGGGCTCCCTGCTCAGTGGGAAGCCTGCTTCTCCCTCTCCCACTCGCCCTGCTTGTGTTCCGTCTCTCTCTGTCAAATAAAATCTTTAAAATTTTAGGAATTGAATTACTCTTTCCCTTCTGTCTGTCTTCTCTCTTGCCCCCTCCTTTCCTTCCCTTTTCCCTCTCCCATCCTGTCATGGGTTTATTTACAGATACAAACTTTAGGAATGTAAACCTTTGGATCCAGACACAAGACATTTCCCAGGCTACATAAGATTTTAGGAATAAATTCCAGCTGTGGAGCCATGAATTAGTTTCTTGAAAATGAAGCTAATTTTTGATCATATGAAGTTTTCCAAATTGAGATACTACCATAATGTTTTGAATGGATTTTTTTAATTTTGATAGTCTTTCTTCATATAAATGCATGCATTCTGTTAAATTAAAATTTTAATTTTATACCACCAGTAAAAATTCTAATACTTCACTATTTCCATCTGAAAATTTCTAAGTGTGACTGATTGCTTTAAAACCTTCCAAAGAAGAAAAATAAAGTGAGTTTTTAATAAGTAAATTAGCTATATAAAAATCATTTAAGTGACAGAAGTAGTCATCTAGAAAAAAAAAAACAACTTAGGTTAAAAGTTCTGTGTAGTGTGTAGATGAGGGAATATACCGTAAGATTTGAGCTCTTAACTTTCATGGGCTTTCATTTAAAAACTTTTTTGTTAGTAAAAAAGGGAGATACTTAACACTTTTATTAGTTAAAAATACTTATGAACAGTTAAGCATTATGTTTGCACTTAAAATTTTTTCTAGTTCACGTTTTGATTTTCATTAGTTCTTTGTGATACTGGTAAGTAAATTAATGAAAATGAACTATTATTTGAATATATACTTCCAGAACCTTGAGTAGTCCTAAGTTTAGAATCCTGGAGACAGAAAAACATAGTTATTTGCATAACTATGTTAAAAACACAGAACTTTGTTTTATCTTGTAGTTCTCATTTTTAAACAAGGTATATGTTTTTTTACTGTGAACAATTTCTTTTTTCAAAAAAAATTTTTTGCCAGATTCTCAGGCATCATTAACCATTGAAATATGTTAAAATTACTACCATTTATAGTAATTTTTGTCAGTGAAGATAACCCACAGTTGGGAACGTGTCTGGGGTGACTGACCCTGGTAGATTTTAGAAGGTGATTACTTTGGTCAGGATCAGTGTAGGAAGGATTTTAACTAATAATAAGAAATTATTCTTCAAAACAATTTAAAATGTTTTCTGTGGATGCATCGTTATTGATTAACTAAGTAGGTGCTCATTAAAGGAATGCTTATGGGTATTATTCCTGTTCATTACTTTGAAATGAGTTCATTTTTATAATATTGAAAGTTTGATGCATTTGGTGTGACAGACCTTTCCTGATAACTTTGTAGAAAATATGTAGAATTAAGAGCAAGTTGATGAAATATTTCTCAGACTTTCTACCTTTTTCTTGTGCCATCTACCTGTATTATCATCTTTTTTGTTTTCTTTGCTCCCCAGTGGCAAATAGACATTTGAATCCACTGCTATGTAATTTATAACTCTGGTACTTTTTATCCACTAATATCACTAGTGCAGTATTATGTAATTCTTGGCAAAATTGTATCCTGAGGCAAGGACTTGTAACCTCGAGGGGCAGGGGAGAGAGGACAGAGGGACAGTTGTAGGAAAGGAGAGGCCATAGCATTTATCCAGTTCTCAAAAGGTTCTGTCATTATCCAAATACTACATTCCACAGTCTTAAGGAAATTCTGAACTCTGAGTGGGGAAAGGTAATACTTAGCTGTAACTGAATTACTGGGCACATTGACTCAACTATATAGAATTTGTTAAATTTAATAGTTTTACTGCATTCTGCTGTCAGTCAGGTGTCCAGTATTAACTTACATGCTGTGCTACAAAATGGTCACACGTATGCTAATTTAGTCTACTCTTTGTTAAGTAGCTTTTGAGGACACTGGTTTCTTGTGACAGTACAGTAGAACTCAGTTGCAGCAACATGTAGGTATCTTGGAGATCAAAGGAGGCAAATTACTTGTGTATTTTCACCTGAAAAAAGTCCTAAAAAAGAGTTCTCTGCAAGAGTCAAATGACCATTTCATTTGGAAATATTATAAAGAATGCTGTCCCAGTCTGAATGTTTATTATTCAGATGAACCTAATGTGTAGTAGAGACCTGCAGGAAGTACTGGATCTAGTAAATATCCCCCCCCCAAACCACGGTTTTGAGATGCATATAAAAGGTTTTGCTTTTGGGGTGCCTAGGTGGCTCAGTCAGTTAAGCATCTGCCTTCAGCTCAGGACATGATCCCGGAGTTCCAGGATCAAGCCCCACTTTTGGGCTCCCTGCTCAGCAGGAAGTCTGCTTCTCCTTCTCACTCCGTCCCTCTACCCCCCTGCCCCCCGCTTGTGCTCGCTCACTCGCTCTCCCAAATAAATAAATAAAATCTTTTTTTAAAAAAAAGATTTTGCGGGGCGCCTGAGTGGCTCAGTCGTTGGGCGTCTGCCTTCGGCTCAGGTCATGATCCCAGGGTCCTGGGATCGAGCCCCGCATGGGGCTCCCTGCTCTGCGGGAAGCCTGCTTCTCCCTCTCCCGCTCCCCCTGCTTGTGTTCCCTCTTTCGCTGTGTCTCTCCCTGTCAAATAAATAAATAAAATCTTTAAAAAAATAAAAATAAAAAAAGATTTTGCCATTAAAAGGACAGGAAATCTGAAACTATTGAAAGTGTATACGTATTTGTAAATATGGTTTTATTCCATATTAAAACCATTTAGGAGAGTAGATAAGGCAAATACTGAAAAAAGCTGGGGAAATCTGGTGAAAGGAAGATGTAGAAAAATAGAAATACAAAGTAAACTAGACTAGGTAAACTGACCTACTCTCTATTTGGACTGTGGATGATGGAGATAGAACACTTCATAACACAAAGCCCCTTGAAATGATTTTTTTTTTTGTTCACCATGGTACCTACCATTTGTCCCTTATTTGCCTTAAACTTCCAGAAGCTATACTTAACAGTACAGTAGTACTAGCAGCCCACCAGAAGAAAAATTACCCTCTGGGACCATGTAAGTGATTAAAATGACAATATCCTTAGAATATAGGTAAAGCAAACCAAAGACCTAATACTTGTCCTGTGTTACAAATAAACATAATGATATTCTAATAGCCACCATGTAATATTAGGTTATTTGCGGAATGCTTTGTCTACATTTTCTCATTTAATTCTCATAAACATTTGGTGTAAAAAAGACACCATGAAAGATTGTTTTTACGGGTAAGGTTACTGAGAATTGAAGAAATTTAAGTAATGTGCCCAAGTTAACCAAGCCAGTAAATGGCAGAGCCAAGATTTGTCTCTAGATGTTTGATTCCATAAACCACTCTCATTCCATTACATGAACGGGAGTATTTTTCTGAAAGACTGAGGGGGTAGAGAAATGAGTTTCAATTTTTTTTTTTTTTTTTTTACGACTTAACACGAACCTGTTGTCAAAAGAGAAACTTCTAGAACCACAGTGACCGTAGTCCAGCTCGTGCTATGCGAATTACAGCTGTCACTTGACCTGATGAACTTGTCTTTTTGTTCACTTCTGTACATTTCTACCATGTAGAATAATGTCTAGCTCTTAGTGGGAGCTTATAAATATTTGTTGAATAAATGACCAGATAAATGACTAGTGAATGAAAAAAATCTCTAAAGCTTGAAGGTCTTATAAAAGATCTAGAGCTGTACATACGATGGTAAGAGTTTATATAGAAAGAGCTTGTAGTTAAAAAAAAAAAAAAGAGCTTGTAGTTATTCTCTATCCAGAAGATGAAATCAAGATCTGATTAAGGAGTATCAGCTTGAGCTGAAAGTCACTGGCAAGATTTGAGTCTAAATGGCAGGAAAAGAAGAGCATCCAGAATCTGAACAGGAAATAAAATGTTAACAGAGACAGAAACCAGGTGAACCAGTTCCCCTTCATGTTGGCATTAGCAAACTGGCAGAAAAGGGCTCTGAATCAGTGTAAGGGGGAGCTATAATATTGTCTTGGGATTTAACTCTTGTCACCCAGTGCATTAGGGTTCTTCGGTGCTTTTAATGAGTTTCTAAGGTGTAATACAAAAGATAAGGAGATCAAAAAAAAAAAAAAAATAGATGCCAGGCCACTTTGAGTTAGTCATATAAAAAATTATTTATTTAAATCATTATAAAACTTCTTTACCTTTGATAGAGAACATTGCTCATTATTTCTTTTATAATTTGTTATTCAAGAGGCAACAATGATATTATTAAACAATACCACCAAAGCCAGGTATTCGTTTGCTGGTTTTGCTTAAAATGAAAGGTGAATTCAGCACCTACTTTGGCTCCTAGACTTTGACTCAAAATATGAAGACTTATTTTTTAAAATAAGGCTTGGAGATTTTCTGCAGTTAGTCCTAAAAGTGCTATATGCTGTTAATTCTTGTTTTCATTCCGAATACTCATTTTTTTTTTTTTTAAGATTTTATTTATTTATTTGAGAGAGAGAGAAAGAGCACAAGAGGGGAGAGGGTCAGAGGGAGAAGCAGACTCCCTGCCGAGCAGGAAGCCCGATGCGGGACTCAATCCAGGGACTCCAGGATCATGACCTGAGCCGAAGGCAGTCGCTTAACCAACTGAGCCACCCAGGCGCCCATTCCGAATACTCATTTTTATAAGGATATACTTTGAACAGGCTTGTGAATAATAATTCTAAAGGAAATAGTGGACTCTGTGTGTGTGTGTATATGTGTGTGTGTTTATGTGTGTATACCTATATTATAAACACTGGGGTTCTTTTCTCAAACATTGAAAACTCTTAAATGAACTCTTATTATTGATTTTTACAAAACTAGAAAAATAGATCTTTGAATCTGAAGTCAGACATTCTGAGGTTAATTATCTTTGGAAGCAAGATGGATTGGATGATGTTTCTCTACAGTTTTTTTAATGGATTTTTAAATTTGTAAAAATTGTCATTACCTTTTAGCTAATATGGAAAGTTACCAGAATTAGTATACTTAAAATTTTTGTTGTTGCAAGATCTAGGCAAAATAATAAATGTTTTCAAAGTCTAATGTGAAATAAAATAATGGACAGATTTTAAAAAGCCATGTAACTTTATATTAACACTCTCACAAAAGCTGTGGTTTTCCACAGTTTTGGGTCCATCTATAAGTAATATTCTTACCTTTAATATAATAATTTAATATTTTTACCTTTATTTTCAAAATATTAATTTTCCAGTGTTGAGCTCTTCTTTGCTTCATCAGTAATTTAGGACATTCACTATTGGTTTCATTGTGTGTGTGTGTTTGTGTGTGTAAATTTGGGTGTTTTTTTGTGTTATTTTTGTTGTTTCCTCCTTTGGTGTTTTTTTTTGTCCTGGTTTGTGTTTATATGAAAGCTTTTGGTATTAATTTTTAGTTTTATTGCAGTGAGGTTAGAGAATAGGTTCTATAAGGTTTTCAACTTCAGGCTGTATTGAGGTTTTCTTTGGTCTGTTAAAATCAAGTTTTGTTAATCATGGAAGTTAAAGGTGTAGTTTCCATAAGGTACAAAATTTGATATATATTCAATCTTTTTGATTACTAATCATGCCTGCTGTATTCTTACCTGCCAAAGACTGAGATTATTATGATAGTCTCTCACTACGGTGCTATTTTTGTCAGTTGTTTTCTTGATATTCTTTGGTAGATTCATGACTAACATACACGTTTTTTAAATGTAAAATGAACATCTTTTTCACATATACTTTTCTTTGCCTTGAGTTCAACTTTGTCGTATATTAATGTTACTCATTAATTTTTTTAGATATATGTACCTGATATATTTTTGCCCATTCATTTATATTTTTTCACATTTTCTCACATTATTTTATTTTTAGGTGTGTCTCTCATTGGATTTTTATTTGCTTTTCTTTTTGCCAGTGTTACTTAACAAAATCCAAGATTCATTCTTTATCTTTAAATTTGATAGTTAAACCTACTCACATTTGTTGACATAACTGATCAATTTAAATTTTCTTTTTAGACTTTGAATTTATTTTGTTTAAACTTACTTTCATTTTGTCTTTTTTTTTTTTTTTTAAGCCATAGGCATTTATTTTATCGGCTTCCTTTCCTTCCATGACTTGAAAGGTATTCATTTTTTTAGTTCTACCAGAACTTAAATTTCATCAGAAAAAAAGTGTTTGAGTCTAAATTTTGCTAAGCAGTAACCTTTAGTTTCAGTTTTTCAAAACAAAAATATGTGTGTTGCTTTAATTGATTATAAAAGTAATGGATTTTTAAATTTTTAATGGATTTTTCATTTTTAAAAGATATAATGTTATTTGAAAATCAGAAAGTGAGAGTATTCTCATAGTCCTGGTCTCTAAAGATGACAGCTAATCAATATATTGTATATATTCCTTGAAATTTTATATGATTATAGATAAATATATAGTCTTGTAAGTTTTGAAGTAAGTGCGATCATTCCTGCTTTATTCACTCAACAGCATGGTCATCATGTCAGCAGTACAGAATTAGGGCAAGTCATCTTCATTGTGCCTCAGTTTCCTTGTAAGGGAATAGTAGTACTAATTTAATTTCCTAACGCTTTTGTGATAATTAAGTGAATTAATACCTGGAAAGTACTTCTAACAGTGCCTGGCCACATGGTAAGCATTGAGGAACTATGTTATTTTCATCTTAAATGATTCTGCATAGTATTTCATGGAGGATATGCCATCATTTATTTTAAAGTCTCCTGTGTACAGTATTTAGTTGGGATTGTGTCCCTTAATAAGGTCCAAATAAGATAGAACCTAGTCAATTTTTATTTTCTCACCTACTTTCTGTTTTCTGTAAATGTGTGATTGTATGTGCTTGTTAAAAATCTATGTCTTCTCTCTCAAGACTTCTTTTTGACATCTGTATTATCTAGTTTTTAACCATATTTGTTTAAGTAAAGACTTTATGATGCCCAAACTCCCCATTCTTGTGTTGTAATTTTGAATTCATTTCTCCTGTTTCACTAAAGCAATAGTTCTCAAAGTACTGTAGATCTCATAGATGTCTGGGGGCCCCAGGGACCTCTTCAAGATATCCATGAGGTCAGAACTATTTTCATAATAATATTAAGACTTTCTTTGCTCTCTTCACTATGATGATACTTCTACTGATGGTGCATAAGCAGAGTTCAGTAAAGCCACTGTGTCAATCAAGGCAGCAGCGCCAAACTATATGGCTGCTCGTCATTGTGAACCTTACCCCACACACGCACAATTAAATATATGCCAGTTTCCCTTCAGAGTGCCCTTGATGAAACGTTAAACATTCACTTTCATTAAACCTTGATTATGGTGTACATTTCTTTCATATTCTTTGTGAAGAAATGGAAAGTATTCATAAAGCACTTTCACAGTTGGAGCTGCAACCTGAACTAGCTGCCTTTTTGAGGGAGCAAACCCTGCAAATTATAAATTTGGTTATTCAGTTTTGGCTATTTGGCAGATAATTTCTTGAAAATGAAGTTCGTGAGCCTGTCAGTTCAAGGAAAATAGCTTGAAGAAAAAAGTCAAATTTTGGAACATTTATATCTGCCATTTTGAGCCTGACAGCTTCCCAGTACTTAAGGGCTTTGCTGATGAGGTTGGAAGTGTTATCAATGAATGTGATTGTTTTGATACTGAAAAAGAAGTGAGTCAACATTTGGAAGATCTGTGTAACTCAATAAACCAATACTTTCTAAATGACCAATGCATTACAAAATCATGCATATTTATAAAAGAGCCATTCAAAGTGTAAATAGACTGATGGGTTTTAATGTAACAGAGTATGAAGTTCATTGATACAGGGACAGATTCCACATTGTAAGTAATCTTTAACAAACTACCACTTGTTGAGTTTTAGTGTAGTGTCAAAGAAAATCCATAATTAACTGAAAAGGCTGTTAAAAACATGTTAAATTTTGGGTGCCTGGGTGGCTCAGATGATTAACTTCTGCCTTCAGCTCCTTCAGCTCAGTTCACGATCTCAGGGTCCTGGGATTGAGGCCCTCTCTTGGGCTCCTTGCTCAGCGGGGAGCCTGCGTCTCCCTCTCTCGTCCCTCTCCCTGCTCATTTTCTTTCTCTCTCTTCCTCAAATAAATAAAATATTTTTTAAAAAAAGTTAAATTTTTTACTTGTTCAACTACATATCTGTGGGAGGCCAAATTTTCTTCATATATTTTGGCCAAAACGATATGTCAAAACAAATTGAATGTGACAGCAGATATGAGAAGTCAGCTGTCCTCTGTTAAAGCAGACATTAAAAAGAATTGCCAAAAAAAAAAAAAAAGTAATGCAATATCACCCTTCACCTTTTGAAGGAGAGGGGAAGAGGACTATAGTTATTTTTTATTTTTAAAAATCTCATTTATGTTAACATGCAATGTGTTTCTTTTTGTTATTTCTAAATGAATTAATAAATATTTAAAAGGTTTTCTGCTTTGGGGGCGCCTGGGTGGCTCAGTTGGTTAAGCGACTGCCTTCAGCTCAGGCCATGATCCCAGGGTTCTGGGATCGAGCCCCACATCGGGCTCTCTGCTCAGCCGGAAGCCTGCTTCCTCCTCTCCCACTCCCCCTGCTTGTGTTCCCTCTCATGCTGTCTCTCTCTCTCTCCCTGTCAATTAAATAAATAAATAAAATCTTTAAAAAAAAAAAAAAAAAGGTTTTCTGCTTTGATAAATACCCAACCATTATAAACAAAAATCACTTTGGGATGCTGAGACTAAATGTTGGAGAATTTACTGCACTAGAAGTCCTAAGGTACTGCTCACCTCCTCCTCCTTCCCTCATGGGAGCATCATTGGTGTATTTTCTGATTTGCTGGTACCCAAGACTGCCTTTGCCTTTACACGTGAATGTTGATTTGCTTGTGTGGAATGGATGAGTCATAATTTATTCTCTCTCAGCTGGAGATTCTGTAGACCTTCTGCCTACCTCCAGCGTATTTAAAGGACACCTCATACAGCTCCCATTAGTGTCAGTGTCAGTAACTCTCCTCAGAGGCTTATACCTGATTCCCCAGCTCCTCTCCAGATAGCATTACTATAGATAGTCTCTTTCTCTTGTCCTCTGGAATTCAATGTTGTAGAAAGAGACCAAGCTAATTTAATTTTCTTTAGAGTAGCATATTTTTTACTTATTTGTTTTTATTTTTATCCTTGCAAAACTATACTAATGGGTGGCAGTGGGGGGGGCAGTTCTGTTGAATTTTGTAAATGAGTTTTACGATCTGCAGGTTCACGTCTTTTTTGAACTCAAAAAGTGTACTTTTATAACTTTCAGTTCCCCTTGTTTTGACAATGTATTATTTATAGATTTTAGCTTTACTGTCATTATATCATTTTTATTTATCACTTCAGTATTCTGGGAGAATTTCTTAAGCTTATTGACAATTCTTTATTTAATTAAGGTTTCCTAATTTAGAGTTGGTAGTGTTACCCAACTCTGCTGACTTTGGTGCAGATTTTAATCTTGCAATTGCAGTTTTAATTCTCCTGCCGTATTTCACTTTCTCACCCAGTTTCCTATTCCCATCAGCCTGGATCTCTGTTTGCTTTGCATATTTGCTTGTTTTCCTCTTAAGATACTTTTTTCATAGAAACCATGTCTTTTGGATTCCATCTTGATCACTCTGTGAATGCTTTCTAAAATTAAGTTTCTTGAGTTTTCAGTATGATTTTTCTTTTCCTGTTATAGTTTTCTTGTAGTTTTCATACACCCCATATTGTTTTTCTTCTGTGACTTACCCTTTAAAGGGGAAAGCTGTCCAGATTGAGGGTATGCAAACATAACCAGAGTGGAGCCTGACATGGGGCTTGATCTCACAACCCTGAGATCATGACCTGCACCAAAATCAGGAGTCAGATGCTTAACCAACTGAGCCACCCAGGCGCCCCCATTCTGAGCTTTTTTGAGTTGTCTTTTTCTGTTTGTTTTCACAGACGTTGAGGCAGGCATATCAGGAATGTGTCCCTGAGAATGTATCACTTACACTGGAGGACAGTTTGCTTTCCGTTTTAGTTTGTGGACACAATTTAGATGAAGTGAGAACTTCTGAACATTTAGTATTAGCAATAGGATCTAATGTGTTCCTGCTGGTTTTAATTTATTTAATATCTTTATTACATTGTTAAAATATGAAATACTCTATTTAGTTTCTGAACTAGAATTGATGGCATACTCACCCATTTTCCATGAGAATAATATGAGCAGGTCTTACTTTCAGTGAATTTTGCCATTTTATGTTCTCCAACTTTTTTTTTTTTTCTATTTGTGACCCGATTTCAGAGATGTTAAAATACAGGAAAATGCGTACTTTGGAATCGATGAAATACATGATATGGTTATGTTCTATAAAATAAGAACTTTAGGGGCGCCTGGGTGGCTCAGTTGTTAAGTGTCTGCCTTCGGCTCAAGTCATGATCCCAGGGTCCTGGGATCAAGCCCTGCATCGGGCTCCCTGCTCCATGGAGAGCCTGCTTCTCTCTCCCACTGCCCCTGCTTGTGTTCCCTCTCTCACTGTGTCTCTCTCTCTCTCAAAATAAAATCTTAAAAAAAAAAAATAAGAACTTTAATGGTACAGAGTATTTGGTATTAATCTACATGTCCAAAATTAGAATATTCAGGTAAATTATGGCACATCTACTTGACAGAATATTATGTAGCTTTCAAGAATGGTACCAAAATAATTTACCTCAATGTTAAATAATTAGTGTGATTTACTTTCATAGAAAAAAATTAAACAGAAGGACAGCAAGGTAGTAATAATGGTTGTGTTTTAGGTGGCAGGACTCACTAGAAGAAAGATCTCTTCTTTTCCAAATCTTATTTAATGAATGTGTTACTTTTTAAATGTATTTGTGGTGGCCAAGGGGTTGTTTGTAACACTTATGAAGGAATCAATTAGAAATAAATCCTGCTATGCTAATTTCCTTTTTTTTTTTTGCAGTTCCTAGACTACTATTAGATAAAGGAAATCTCAGTCATTTCACTGAAATTTTTATGTTTTAATGGTATGCTTCGGGGAACGATGGTAAAGGATGGTGGGATAAGAATGTAATGAACTAGATTCAAGACCGTTTGAATGGTAGTACCCAAATACTCTACCTATTTCTTTATGTAGTGAGCTAAAGGAAGTTTCCTGGATAATGGTGGAGCTCATTCCTCATCTTTTCTCATTTTCTAAGAAATGTCTTAGGTCACCATAATGAAGATAGGTGAGGTACAACTAGAGGGAGGTTGGGGATCAGAACTAACAAATTCCTTTTAATAAGAATCTGGAAGGAACTTGGCAGCCTAGGAAAATAAAATGACCATTATAAGTTGAAATTTAACAGCAAGTAATGTAATGGCCCTGCGTTTATACTCAGAAAATGAGTAACTGAAGTTCAGGGTAACAGTAAATCATACAAAAAGATTTCATTTTAGTTATAATGTGATGTGGCTGCTAAACATAATTGGTAATCTAACATGAAAATAGGGACTGCTTGTTCCATGTATCCCCAATGGGTAGAACCAGAACTGTAAAGTAGAATGAGCTGATCAGTAAGATCTTGAGTTGCCTTTCATTAGAGAGGTTCAGTTGTAGGTTGAGCATACACAGGCAAGGATTCAAGAGAGTAAGGGGATGGGTTGGATGACATTCAGAGTCCTTTCTAATACTGAGACTGACTTTCAGACACACTAATGATATTTTTAAATTACCTCTTTGTGGAGTGATAGTTGTTATGGTAAGCAGCAGGTTCCATAGTGTGACAGAGATGCTATAAATGACTCCACTAATTCATTAAATTGGACTATTGGCACAAGTCACCCATAGACATCATGGGCAGTATTTATAAGTAAGTTACTCTCCTTTTTTTTTTTTTTTTTTTTTAAGATTTTTATTTATTTATTTGACAGAGAGACACAGCGAGAGAGGGAACACAAGCAGGGGGAGTGGGAGAGGGAGAAGCAGGCTTCCCGCAGAGCAGGGAGCCCGACGCGGGGCTCGATCCCAGGACCCTGGGATCATGACCTGAGCCGAAGGCAGACGCTTAACGACTGAGCCACCCAGGCACCCCACTCTCCTTTTTTTAATGGAGTTTTTATTGAAGTACATAAATAACAAATACCCGATTGAAAAAAGGTAAAGTGTAGTAAGAGACGTAAACTAAGAACTGTGAGAATTAAAAGGAGGGAATTATATATCAAGAGTATCAAGGGGGAAAAAAGAGTATCAGGTAAAAATTTTATGAGAGAAAATAGGTCTCAAAGAGTAAGTGGAATTTCAGCAGATTAGGACATGAAAGGAAGTGGGGTAACCATGACAAAGAAAGGCAACAACATGAAGTTTCCTGGAAGCAGGAAAGCACTGATGTTTTGGGAACAGTGTAGTATGAGGTAAAGCGGCCAGAATGGCAGGTTGGTGTTGAAGTGAAGAGGACTTGAGTGTCATGATGAGGATTTTCTGTTCGACCAAAGGGAGCAGTTGAAATTTTTTTGAGTGAAGGAGTAGCATGATCAGTCTTACCTTTTAGGAACATCGATGTACTTGATTGACATTTGTTGAATTGTTGAATTTGGAGAAATTGCGTAGAAAGCTATTTAAATGAGAACCATTGAGGGCTCTGTTAATAAAAGCGGATGGCATTATTGAGTGCTCACTATATGACAGGCACCTTACATTATTTCAGTGAAGCCTCACAACTATGCCGTGTGGTAGGTACTTTCCAAATTAACACTTCTGGATTTCCAGGAGGAAATTCCTATGAGAAGTCCATACACCATAATAATTAATTTCTCCAGGTATATTCTCTTATGTACACATGTGCTGCGTTCACCCATACTCTCCAGATCACCTTAGTGAATACTGTTACATCTTAATATAGCATTTTATAACATGCTATCATAATCAGCAATCCCAAATTATTATTGAGGTTTAAAAGTACCATATTAGGCTCTGTGGTAGAAATAAAAGAAGTATAAGATGTAGTCTCTGACTCCTAAGGTAGAAATACAAGAAGTATAAGATGTAGTCTCTGACTCCTAAGGTAGACACAGACCCACAATTCTACTTTTTTGTACCGTGAGCATGCCCAGCACAACATGGCTGCTTAATAAATGCTAGTTGATTTATTGATTTTAAATTAGAACTAGACCATTACAGCAATAATTTTCTAGTCAGATAAGAATTTATCAATATAGTTGAGGCTCTTGGTTACTCAGAACAGTGGTACTTGAGAAATGAAGCATGATTAGCCTTCACAAATGCCAGTAATGTCATTTAATTTTTAAAAAGTTGGAAAACCTGTCCACTGTCCAGCCCTAAAATGTCATGCTTCAACATTGGAATAAATAATATTGCTTACAATTCATTTGGTTCTCCTCTTAACCTAGAACTCACTGACTTAATTGATATAAACTAGTCATGCATTATCATATCTTTTTTTTTTTTCTTTTAATTCTTTGAACAATTTTGATTAGGACCAGGGAAGAATCAGAGAAGGTAGTCTGCAGTTGTTAGACTATGGAAGAATCTTAGAACTCTTCTTGGGTTCCATTCAATTTAGAATATCACATAGACTTTCTCCTCCCACCATAATCTAAATCCCCTTATTTGAGAGGCACCAGGAGTCAACCTATCCTAAAGCATTTCATAGTCACTACAGTGGTTCCGGATAGAATGTATTTAAATGTATTTTTTTTTTAATGTATTTTAAAAAGTTTAAATGTATTTAAACTGCTCACCAGAAAATATTGTGAAGTTTATTATATCTGCCATATTACATATCTGGAATATGCCCTATTTAGAGAAAATAAAAATAGCTTAAAAACAACTTAGAAGAAATATGGCAAAATATAACTTTAATAGAATAAAAATCTATGTTGTGTATTTAACAACCAACAGGCTTCATGTTGCAATAAAAGAAAGAGTAAAATGAAAGTGGATAGATTATTCTTGTTAAAAGGGAAAGGTAAAGCTAGGCAAGCCTTGATGTGACGACAAATTAGGTTTGTCAGTTTGCATTACTTCAACTGTGTATGGTAAATAAAAGCTGTGTGCAGAGTTATTATTTGTGACCTGCATGGTGTAGTCCTTAAAAACATATGTAAACTTTATCCCTAAGGAAGCATTTGTTATTCAAAAAAAATGTTATAGTCAAAGTATTTTGATATAGATACTATTACAGGACTGTACAAGGATGACTGAACTTATCAGCTGTTTCAATTATATATGATGAAAATCTGAAATCATAACCAAGATCCCCAAAATTTGTTTTAAACACCTGGTAGATGTGAATAAGTCAGGAGAGGTAACAGAGAAGCAATGGTCAATAATGTGGTGTAGCTGAAGCCAGGAGAAGAGAGTGTGTTTAAAAAGGGAAGAAATGATCGACTTTGTCACTTCTGTGAGGTCAGTTAAGGTGAGGACTGGGATAACCTTTGCATTTTGCAACATGGAAGTCATTGACCTCAGCAAAAATGGTTATGGTTTAGTGTTGAGGGTGGAAGTCAGATTAGAACAGAAGGTGAGAAATTGGAGATAGCAATGAGACAGTGTTCTTGGAAAATTTAGCCATGAGAGGAAGGAGGGAGAACAGTAACTGAAGGGTCTAAGGAGAGAGGTTATTGTGTTGTATTTTGCTTGTTTAGCGGAAGAGTTGTGCATGGCACAGACTGATGAAAGGGGCCAGTAGAGCAGTAGAGGTTGAAAACACAGGCAAGAAATTCTCTAAGGAAACAAGAAAGGATGATATCCAAAACACAGGTGAGAGTTGGGCTTCAGACCCGAGGAGAGATTTGTCGTCGTTGTAGGAAGGTGTGGTGGAGGGAAGTTCCTGAGGGAGTGGCTGTCTGAAGGCAGTCTTCTGTGTAAAGAGGGTATGATGAGGTTATCTGCTGAGAATGAAAGGGAACGAGGAGATAGAGAAGTCTTAGGTCTGTAAAAAAGTGGAAGAAACGTAAAATAGTCTCTCTGGAAAGTGGAAAAGCAAGAGAAAAAGGAAAACATGGTAAGATTGTCATGTAATGTTAAGGGACCCCTTGAGATAGTACATCTTTCTTTAACCCCAGAATCTGGGAAACAAAATTAGGGTTAGATTTTTCTTGGTAGCCGGTAATGTTTCATTAAGTTAGAATCAAGATGACAGAACAGGTGTCTAACTTCCTCTCTGGTGATGTCACTAATGCCTAGAGTATTGGCAGAGGGTAGGGAGAAAGGAACTAGATGGAGCACATCTTCCTTCCCTATTTTATCACCACTGCTGCAGGTACACCTATCAAGACCGCTGAAACCCTGGTGAAATTCATTCAGACCTCCTACTTCGGTAAACGCTATTGATCTCAAGTTACTGCTGCTGTTACTAGATAACTAACGCATTATCCATGTTTGCTTGAAATGGAGGGTGTCGTGTAGGACCTGCTTCCAAATCTGTCACTTGAGCAACCTCATCATTTCTTCAACCAGAGCTTTATCATATCATTTACTATCTGTCAGAAACTATACAAGGCATTGGAGATGCAAAAGTAAATAATAGAGCCTGGTACCTGGCCTGTGTCCATAGAGGATACAGATAATAGGCAGTTTGAGTACAACGTGATAAGTGTTGAGGAAAAGGACGTGCAAGGTGCTTTGCGCATACCTGTGAGGTTCACATTACTCAGAGCTGAGGTGGTTAGAGAAGACATTCCACAGGAAGTTGTATTAAAGCCTGCTTCTAAAGGATTAGTAGGAGTTAACAAAGGGGGGGGGAAGGAGTGGGGTGCTGAGGGAGTATTGCTGTGAGAATGGAAGTTGGAAGGGTAGTCACCAGATAGATCACCCCAGATCTTCTAAACTGTGTTGTTTAGACAGTATTCTCTAGAAGCAGTGAATAGCCATCAGAGGACTTTTTGAAAGGGAATGATGTGATCACATTTTCTGTTTAGCAAGTTCCCTGTAGTTGCAGAGTAAAGAATGGAGTAGACAAAATATGCTAGAAGTTGGGATATTGATAAGGATGTTGTTTTTTCCACCAATTCAGACAATTGTTTTGATCTCTGAAGTGCACCCAACTGGTAGGGGTCACATTGATCCTCTCTCATCCCACTTTAAAACTTCTGGTTCCATGTAGATAGTTGAGGTATAGGATATAGAAAGCAAGAGGTTTTTTCCTTCAGCACTAACAGTGAAGGAACTTGACCTCAACTAGCTTTTGCTCTTTAAGTCTCCCATGAAGATTGTTAGTTACCCCTGCTCTCATCCTGTCTCAAATACTGCTTTGTTAGCAGCCCATTTTGTAAGAATAGAGCCACAGAGATTTGATTTCAAGAAAATCTGTTATTGAGGTATAATTGAAATACAACAAACTACAGATATTTAAAGTGTACAATTTGATAAGTTTTGACATGTATATACCCTGTGAAATCATCACCACAATGAAGATAACACATCCATTACCCTCACAGCTCTTTTGTAATCCCTCCCTCCTATTGTCCCTCCCCTCCCCTTCCTTCAGGCAACCACTGATCTGCTTTCTTTCACTATAGTGATAAAAGTTTGCATATTTTTTAATTTTATGGCAATGCTATACTTTGTTGATTACCTCAGTTTCTAATAATTCTTGAAATCAGGTAGTACTTGCCTTCCAACTTGTTCTTCTTTAAAGTGGTTTTGGTTAGTCTAGATTCTCTACATTTTCAGATCAAATTTAGGATCTGTTTGTCAGTTTCTTTAAAAAAAAAAAAAAAAGCCTGCTGTGGTTTTGACTGGTATTGCATTGAATCTACACATCAATTTGGGGAGAATCGACATCTTTACAGTCCTGAGTCTTCCAACCCACAAATGTGGTATATCTCTCCATTTCTTTAGGTCCTCTCCTAATTTCAGCACTTTTTAGTAGTTTTTGGTGTTAGGTATTTCACATTTTTGTTAATTTATCACTATTTCATATCTTTGGATGTTCTTGTAAATAATACTGATTTTAGTTTTGATTTGCAATTACTCATTGCTAGTATATAAAAATGCAGTTGATTTTATATATTATTTTGTACTGAAACATTGCTAAAGTTACTTACTAGTTCTAGTAGCCTTTTGGTAGATTCCATAGAATTTTCTACATAGATGATCATGTCACCTACAAATACAGACAGTTTTACTTCTTTTTTTTTTTTTTTTTCCAAAATGGATGTTGGGGTTTTTTTTTCCTTGCCTAATTGTACTGGTTAGAACTTCCAGTACTGTGTTGAGTAGAATTGATAAGAACAGAGACGTCTTGTCTTGTTCCTGATTTTTAGGGGCAAAGCATTCAATATGTCACCAATGAAGTATGATAGTTGTAGTTAATTTTTTTTATGGAAGCCCCTTATTAGGGCAAGGAAGTTTTCTTCTTTTCCTAGTTTGCTGAGCTTTTTTTTTTTTTTTTTTTTAAGATTTCATTTATTTTTTGACAGAGAGGGAACACAAGTAGGGGGAGTGGGAGAAGCAGGGGGCCAGATGCGGGGCTTGATCCCAGGACTCTGGGATCATGACCTGAGCCCAAGGCAGACGCTTAAGGACTGAGCCACCCAGGCGCCCCTGCTGAGTTTTTATCAGGAAGGGATGTAGGGTTTTGTCAGATACTTCTTCATTTACTGAGATGATCATATGGTTTTTCTTTTCTGGTTTGTTGAAATGGTGAATTACGTTGACAGACTTCAAATATTTAACCAACTTTGTATTCCTGGGATAAACTCCTTTTGGTCATGGTTATATTCTTTTTATGTGTATATAAATTTTTGTTTTTAATTTTTATATTTTTAATTTGAGTTCAGTTTACTAAAATTTTGTTTAGAATTTGTGTTCATGAGGGATGAACGCCTGTAGCGTTCTTTTGTTTTGTTGTCGTGTTCTTCTGTATCATCATTGTCGTATTTTGAAGAGTAATGCTGACCTCATAAAATGAGTGAAAATGCTTCCCATCTTCTGGAAGAATTGGTATTACTCTTTTTTTTAAAAGTCTGGTCAAATTTACCAGTGTAGCCCTCTAGGGCCTGGGAGTTTCTTTGTGGGAAGGTAATCAGTAAAGTCTCGTATTAGCACTTTGTGTATTCACTCTTTATTTTTCTGATCACTCTGGTTAGATTATTTATCAATTGTATTGATCTCGGAGAATCAGCTTTTGATTTCTATTACTTTTTTGTTTTCTGTTTCATTAGTTCCTGCTCTTTTATTCTTCCTTCTGGCTTACTTTGAATTTAATTTTCTGTTCTAAAAATTTATTTTTTGGAGCACCTAGGTTCACAGCAAAATTGAGCAGAAGGTATAGGGATTTCCATAAACCTTTTTTCTTCTCCCTAGTTTTTTTATTTAAATTCCAGTTAACATACAGTGTAATATTAGTTTCAAGTGTACAGTATAGTGATTCAGCACTTCCATACATCACCCTGTGCTCATCCCAAGTGTGGTCCTTAATCCCCATCACCTATTTCACTCATTCCCCCACCCACCTCCACTCTAGTGACCATCAGTTTGTTCTCTTTAGTTAAGGGTCAGTTTCTTGGTTTGCCCCCCCCTTTTTTTTAACCTCTGCTTGGTTTTTGGTTTTTTTGCTTGTTTCTTAAATTCCACATATGAGTGAAATCATATGGTATGTGTCTTTCTCCAGCTAATTTATTTCACTTAGCATAATACTCTCTAGGTTGGTTTTGTGTGTGTGTGTGTGTGTAATACTCTAGTTTCTTAAGGTGAAAGTACAAAAATCATTATTTTGAGGCCTTTCTACTTTTCCAGTACAGGTCTTTTAGTACTATAAATTTCTCTGTAAATACAGCTTTTGCTAAGGCTCCACGGAAGAGGATCCTTTCTTTCCTGTCAGTCATACAAAGCCTTTCTGACATTGTCATTTTTTTTGTCTGCTAAAATAAGAACTGTAAAGATATGTCTACAGGGATAAAGGATAAAGTTTAAACTCACAACTCCATTTCATATACATTTTCCATACTTAGACTAAGTGGGGAAGGAAGATGCCACTTATTTTGATTCCAGAATATAGCTTTTTGACAAAGTCGTCTTACTGATTACTTACTACAAGCAATACTTTCTTTTCAGTGAAAAAAGCACCTATCCAGTTAATGCTCTCTGGTTAATATTAATAATGGAAAGGAAATATTAATAATGTAAGGAAAACTAGTTACATTTGAGAATCGCTGAAGCAGTATCTCCGTTTGCCTCAAAGCCTCTCACTTGTGCAGTTGTGAATAAAGGCTACAGTGGCACACCGAGTTGCCCTTACTATTTGTTTCTGAATAGCAAGTATATTACATTAAATCATACCTTTGAATTTCAACCATTATGCTGAAACCTGCCTTAACTCAATTTTGGATAGTCTTTTAGTGCTAGTATCAGAAACTATGTTAAGTACTTTGCATGGAGTAGCTTAATGATGCACTAAAACCTGTGAGGTCTAAGCGTTTTTATTCACATTTTACAGATGAGGAAACAGATTTGGAAAATAACCAGTCGAAGGTCCCACAAATTAGTAGTAGAGTTGGAGCTTCAACTTCATCACCAGTGACTTTAAGCATGTTGTACACCTTTCTTCTATATCCATATAATGGCCATGGAATGATAGGGTTTTGAGCATCTTGATTCAGAATATGGCTTGATGAATTGACCAAACTAAGATAAGTGAATAGTAGTTAAGAAAATAAGTTCCTTCAGACATGTTGTTACTCTAAAAATCTGAACTTTGCTTAAGAAAGATGGGCAAATACTGAATTGGAGGCAATATGAGTTTAGATCTCACTTGTTACTAAGCCACAGTAAAAAGTTAGTTAACTTCTTTTAGCTTCAGACTTTTCATTTATTAAATGGAGATTTTCTCCTTTTAGGTTGGCTTAAAGATGAGAGCTTATGTGTCTAGCACAGTACCAAATCCATAGTGGCTGGTTGTATTGGTTATTGTTAGAATCTTCTCAATGAATGAAAACTTTTTTTGAGGCCTTGAGTTCATTCTCTGACATGACCCACTCCCCATCCATCACCAAGATTAAGTCCTATTCTGCTGATAAGTATTTGTACAGCATTGAGTTCCTTTCCTTTATAGCAGTTATATTTTGACATTGTTTAATTATGTGATTATTTGATTAATATCTGCCTCCCCACACAAGATGGTTAGCTCCCTGCAATCAGAAGCCACGTCTGATTTTGTTCACCTTTGTCTGTGTGCACCGTGCCTGCCATATAGCAGGGCTTTAATAAATGTTAAGTGAAGGAAATGATTCTTAGTAGCAATACTACTACCTTGTGATAATGATGTCTGCTTCCTTCGAAGTCATGATGCTTTTCCTTGAATTTCAATACATGTCCTGTGATCAGCATAAACTCTCAGTATGTGAACTTACAGTCTTCTGTGGCCACATCTTGACTTTATGCTGACTGAACTCCTTAGAAATAGAGCACAGTAACGTATTTCATGACAGTTAGCATTTTGTCTTTTGTCTTTAGTTTGACTAGTCATGATTGAATTACCTTCGTACAATGTGTGTGCTACTGTGCAGAATTTAATTTCAACTTCTTGTTTACTTATTTCACTTCGCAGAAAATGTAATTGTTTCATGAAACTCTTACGCCTTAAGAAGGGGAAAATACTGGGTATTTCATGTCCCATCTTCAGTCTACCATCCATCTAAATATCATTTTCATTTGGCTTCTCTTATAAGGGGGAAGATGTCAACCGGACACTAGAAGGTGGAAGGAAGCCTCTTCATTATGCAGCAGACTGTGGGCAGCTTGAAATCCTGGAATTTCTGCTGCTGAAAGGAGCAGATATTAATGTATGTAAAGAACATTATCATTTTAGAAAAAAATCCTGTTGTATGCCTTGGGTAATTATTTTCTACAGACTTGTAAAATAAGAATATAGTCTGAAATTATACCAAATTTCCTGTAACTTAGAAATATATAACTGGAATTTTTTTTTTAAATAAGCAGCACAGACTTTTTTTTTAAGATTTTATTTAGTTTTTTGACAGAGAGAGACACAGCGAGCGAGGGAACACAAGCAGGGGGAGTGGAGAGGGAGAAGCAGGCTTCCGGTAGAGCAGGGAGCCTGATGCAGGGCTCGATCCCAGGACACTGGGATCATGACCTGAGCCAAAGGCAGACGCTTAACGACTGAGCCACCCAGGCGCCCCAACAAACAGACTTTTTAAAACTAACTATAGGTAACAAATTGCTGTCTTGCAGCGGAGGATAGGACTCTGCAGTGATAGGATAAATCCAAACTGCAGTTTTGGAGAAAGGTCAATAGGCAGAAGGTCAGACAGGAGCAGTCATCTCCTGCCTCTTGCCTTTTATAGCTTTTCAGAGTTTTGGACAAATGTTTAACCATGACAGCAAGTGCAATCCACTTTACACATTTCAGGGGACACCATGTCACCTGGCCCCATTGTGGCAGTCTTTTACCTCTTCAGCGGCTAATTTGTACCCACCTCTTCCCTTCCTGGACCTCACTGGCATTCCTACAATAGTGAGGAACTTGGGGCTCAAAAAGGTTAAATAGTACAGTAAGTGGCGGAGTCAAGGTCTGAGCTGAGGTCAAAGCCCTGCGCCCTCTACTTCACTGCACTGATACCCAAGGAGATACGGCTTATGGGTTTGGGTCTTGGCAGCTCTCTAAATGGCAGGAAACTTGAGTAGGGAAACATTGATAATTCTCTAAATAAATCTAGAAAGAAGGGAGAAATGAAAAATAAAGTGGTTTTTTATCTCATTATTTCATAGGCTCCAGATAAACATCATATTACCCCTCTTCTGTCTGCTGTCTATGAAGGGCATGTTTCCTGTGTGAAATTGCTTCTGTCAAAGGTGAGGTCAACTGCTAATTGTTTTAAGTTTTTATTTAAAATTCCACTTAGTTGATATACAGTGTAATATTAGCTTCAAGTGTACAATATAGCGATTCAACACTTGCATACAGTACCCGGTGCTCATCGCAACAAGTGCGCTCCTTCATCCCCATCACCTATTTCCCCCATCCTCCCCACTCTCCTCCCTTCTGGTAACCCATCAGTTTGTTCTCTATAGTTAAGAGTCTGTTTCTTGGTTTGCCTTTTTTTTCCCCCCTTTGCTCGTTTTAGTTTTGTTTCTTAAATTCCACAAATGAGTGAAATCATATGGTATTTGTCTTTCTCTGACTCATTGCACTTAGCATAATACTCTCTAACACCATCTATATTGTTGCAAATGGCAAGATTTAATTCTTTTTATGGCTGAGTAATATTCCTCTGTGGGTGTGTGTCTTCCTTATCCATTCTTCAGTTGATGGCTTGGGCTATTTCCATAATTCGGCTATTACAGATAATGCCACTGTAAACATCGGGGTGTATCACTTTGAATTATGTATTTTTGTATTCTTTGGGTAGATACCTAGTAGTGCAATTGCTGAATCATAGGGTAGTTGTATTTTTAACTTTTGAGGAACCTCCATATGGTTTTCTAGAGTGGCTGCACCAGTTTGCATTCCCACTAACAGTGTGCAAGGATTCCCATTTCTCCACATCCTCGCCAACACCTGTTGTTCCTTGTGTTGTTTTTTTAGCCATTCTGACAGGTGTGAGGTGATATCTCCTTATAGTTTTGATTTGCATTTCCCTGATGAAAAGATGTTTAACATCACCCATCATGTGTCTGTTGGCCATCTGGATGTCGTCTTTGGAAAAATGTCAGCTCATGGTCTTCCCATTTTTAGTCAGATTATTCGTTTTTGGGGTTTTAAGTTTTATAAGTTCTTTATATATTTTGGATACTGACTGATATTTATCAGTTAAGTCATTTGCAGATATTCTCCCATTCTGTAGGCTGCCTTTTAGTTTTGTTGATGGTTTCCTTTGCTGTGCAGAAGCTTTTTATTTTAATGTAGTCCCAATAGTTTATTTTTGCTTTTGTTTCCCTTGTGTCAGGAGACATATCTAGAAAGTTGCTATGGCCAATGTCAAAGAAATTACTGCCTGTGTTCTCTTTTAGGATTTTTATGGTTTCAGGTCTCACATTTAGGTCTTTCATCCCTTTTGAATTGATTTTGTGTGTATGGTATAATAAAGTGGTCCGGTTTCTTTTGCATGTTACTGTCCAGTTTTCCCAACACCATTTGTTGAAGACACGGTCTTTTTCCCATTGGATATCCTCTCTTGCTTTGTTGAAGTTTAATTGACCATATAGTTGTGGGTTCATTTCTGTGTTTTCTGTTCTGTTCCATCGATCTGTGTGTCTATTTTTGGGCCAGTACCATACTGTTTTGGTTACTACAGCTTTGTGAAATAACTTGAAGTCTGGAATTGTGGATGCCTCCAGCTTTGTGTTTCTTTTTCAGTGTTTCTTTGGCTAATTGGGGTCTTTCGTGGTTCCATACAATTTTTAGGATTCTTTGTTATAGCTCTGTGAATAATGCTGTTGGTACTTTGATAGGGATTGCATTGAATGGGTAGATTGCTTTGGGTAGTATAGACATTTCAACAATATCTGTCCTTCCAGTCCATGAGCATGGGATGTTTTGCCATTTCTTTGTGTCATCTTCGGTTTCTTTCATCAGTTTTATAGCTTTCAGAGTACAGGTCTTTCACCTCTTCTGTTAGATTTATTCCTAGGTGTCCTATTATTTTTTTGATACTCAAATTGCTAATTTTTATTGTTTTTTCCATTGTTTACGCTAAGTATTTGGTTGGTCAGTTAAATTGTGTGTGGCATCAGGGACAGAAAACTAGAGGCCATATTTAAAATTGAGGTCTAGAACAAGTGTTATTCCAAATAGCTGGTCCACAAACTGTTACCAGTTCATGATGGGTAAGAAGCTTGGGCTAGAATCTAAATCAGTCAAGTCTCCTTCATCAAGAATATCTTGCTATGAAAAAAGTTGGCTGGGGCGCCTGGGTGGCTCAGTTGGTTGGGCGACTGCCTTCAGCTCAGGTCATGGTCCCGGCGTCCTGGGATCGAGTTCCACATCGGGCTCCCGGCTCGGCGGGGAGCCTGCTTCTCCCCCTGACCCTCTCCCCTCTCATGCTGTTTCTCTCTCTCTCTCTCAAATAAATAAATAAATAAGATCTTTAAAAAAAAAAAAAAGAAAAGAAAAAAGTTGGCTGAACTAAGCATTGTACTTAGTGACATAGATAATGTCCTGTACTACTAATGGTGCCAGGTTCACAGACCATACTTTGAGTAGCCCTAGTATGAAATGTGGAAGCTTCATTTTCTGTAGTACATACCGAGTGAGATTATTAGGGACTGTTTGCTGTAAATAAGGGCCCTCCAAGTCATCTGGTGTCTTGATATGCTTGGGGTCCTGGTAAGTTTGGAATTGCCTAGTGTTAACTCTTAGATGGAGTTCAGATTCCAGTCTCAACAAACCAGTCAGTTGCAATCATTCTAGCTGTATTAGATGGAACCTGCAAATGATGGAAGACAAGAAATCTTTATAAAACAAGGCACCAATATTAATCCCAGGCTTATCATTTCACGGCATACTCTAGAAAATGCTGTTTATAGCATTTCACTTGGGATTTTAAAATAAGTCCTGCCAAAGGAAGAAAGATACAGAAATTAAATGAGTAAATGTATATAAAGCATTTTGCCACAGTATCTGACACATAAATGATCAATAAATAGCTCTTATTTTAACTAAGACTGAAGAGGATTTTATGCTTCTCGGATTTAGAAAAAATTAGGAAAGAAGGTTAGCACGTTTGTCTCTTAACTCTTTATTGATAATTTTTTTAAAGATTGAAACTGTTCTGAAAGCAGTTCAGGTTCTCTAAAACTGGGTTTTTTCCCCATAGCTGCATGTTAAACACCATTACTGAATTTCTTTAAGTGTATGGTTGTCACTGGTTTGGGGTTGGGTTTTTATTTTGGGAGAGGGGGTATAAATCAACAGTAATTTTTAGATACTATACATTATACTGATATGAATGATGTGGTTCTCCCAAAGCTAAAACAAATGAAAATATTATTCTTGGCCACTGTAGTGGACCCAGAATCTGTGGTAGGATGTGCTCACAAAGATTTCTCGTCACTCTGTCTTACTCCTCCCCCACACCCATGAAAAGATTTTTTTTAAAGCTCACAGCTTCCGGAAGTCTTCCTTTTATCACTATTCTGTGTTTCCACTTGCCCCACCTGCCTTTGAGTCTGCCAGAATGCAAGGCTTGGTGGCTGACTCCCTTGCTATGGGAAGCTCAGAATAAAAAAAACCTTTTTTTCTCCTCAAAAAAAAAAAATAAAGTACCTTCGAAAACTACTGGATCATTTCATCCCTGGGAGAATATTTTTGCTTACCATATTAAAAACTGGTTGTCACAGGCTACAAGTATTGATTTACAGTTTGTTAAAGATTTATGTAATTCCAGTATTTTATTAGTTAGAATTCTTTATATTGCATGTAACTAAACCCAGCTCAGATAGGCTTAAACAGTAAAAAGATCTTGTTGACTCACATAACTACAGTTGAGGCACACCGCCTGACCCTGTGCTTAAGTCATATTACCAGGATCTGATTTCTCTTCGCTACTCAGCTCTGTTCATCAGCATGGACTTAATTCCCCTGGCCTCAACCTGTCTGCTAAGTATATAGTAAAAGAAACAGTAATAATACCGTCTTATATATTTGAAAATTACTGAGTAAATCTTAAAAGTTCTCATCACAAGAAAAAAACTGTGAGGAGGCGATAGATGTTAACTTTATTGTGGTAATCATTTTGCAATATATGTATGTATCAAATCATAAACTAATACAAATTTTATGTCAATTACAGCCCAAAATACAAATTCATAAGTCAGAATAAAAGATAAAACAAGATTTGTTCCTCACCTTTGATATTATTCTACCCATCTGTTTTGGTCTCTGAAAATAAAAACCTAATATAAACCTAATTAAAAAAGCTAAAAAAGAATCCTTTTTAGCTTAGGCTCTGATCATTAAATGAGATGCTCCTAAGCATGCTCTTTCTTTTTAGCCATATCTCAAGGCTCTGTATTTCTTTCTGATAAGCCTCTCTTTCCTCACAGGACAAAGCAATTATTGTTACGCTAGAGAAGTCCCAAATCATCGTTGGTATTCCTTATTTCCAAAGCATGAT
Source organism: Leptonychotes weddellii (assembly GCF_054177405.1). Lineage (NCBI taxonomy): Eukaryota > Metazoa > Chordata > Mammalia > Carnivora > Phocidae > Leptonychotes > Leptonychotes weddellii. The sequence goes on from NC_138380.1 coordinate 15,352,309, forward strand.
GCTCCAGGTCATTGAGACATGACTGTAAGATTCCATTGTTAAAGAATCTTCTGCCTTGATCTGCATGTACATTAGGCCCTAATAGATTTTCTTAGAAGGGTCTCTGTAATTATATACACTGTTGCTACATTATTGATTGAGTTGTTTGACTTTTAACTAGCTTATTTTTTCTTTTATTTGTGTCTGAGCCTTGATTTTGGAAGCTAAGTGACATTCAGAGATGGCTCTGTTAATGGCAGATCAATTGTACCCATGCAGAGCTGTTATTTAACCTTTATGAAAGTGGCATAGTAAAATTTAGTTCTGTTTTTTTCAAAATTACTTTGATTTTTTATTATTGCATAAGCTTCTTTAATGGATACCCTACAGTTTTGTTAGCCAAATATTTTTTTTGGAAATTGATTGTGCTCTTTCAAAAATCCTTAGTTGCTAAAATAAGGCTGTTCCAGAGCACTTCGTTAACAATCAATGTCTGTATTATGAAATCTGGTTCTGCCTTTTATCAAAAGTTTGAATCCTTATGGATTATTATGAATTCATTTTAAAAGTACTTAGTTTGAAAAGTTTACCAAATTGACATTTTTAATATATTATCCAGCTGGTATAGCATTAGTATAGGAAAAAAGCCAAAGTAAACAAAGTTAAAAACTCAGTATGATTACAACTAATGGGGGTAAAAAGAAAAACCACAAAGACAAAAGAAAGAGGGTAACTAGAATATTCAAAATCAAACTATGTGATACGCTAGATCACTTACTGGCCAAGTTTTTGTTTTCAATTTCATGCAATGGAAGATGAAGTTTATGACACAAGTGGGAATTAAAAACATTTAATTCATCTGTGGAGAACATAATATGTACTAAGCACTTTGTTTATATTATCTCCTTTAATTTCTGTCAACCCAAATACATAGGTATAATCATCTTCATATTATAGATAAGGAAACCATTTGGCTCAGGGAGGTTAAGTATCTACCAAACGTCAAAGAAAATATAATGAAATTGAGATTTGTTCCAGAATTATGGCTCGTAAGTCCATGTTCTTTCCCTAGCAGAATTATAGTCAGGGACAGTTATGAGAAATGAAACACGTTTATTTCTGTAGGTAAAAGTTATTTGGCCTGATTTTTTTATTTTTGAGCTAGTAATTTTTTTAAAAAGATGAATACATGTAGAACTTCCACTTCAAGATTGAGGTATGAACACATGCCATGGTATCCCCTTTCTGCCCTCCTTTGACAGAAAAGTGGTTTTTAAAATGAATCAATACTTGCTTTGAAATATAAGAAGCAGTTCATTAGAGAAGAAATTATAATGAATCCTGAGACACAGAAAGCAGAGGGGATGGGGTTGAAGAAGAAAACATTCCCCAAAATGAGCAAAAGAGTTTTGTTAGAAAAGGTAGGAGCTGATCCAAGGCTGCTCCAAGCCCAGAAGTGGTCAGCACCCTGAGTAACAAGTGAAGATTTGGATGCACTTCAGGAAGAAACAAATTAAACCCAAAGAGAAAAACTGAGATGCAAGAAGAATAATAATCAAGAAATGAGTATGTGAATAAATCTAAATGAATATTAAAATACAAAACAAACACTAAAGTAAAAAAAAATAAACTACTATAGATTGTTAAATAACAACCTATAAGATGAAAAAAAGTACATGAAAAACATTATGTAAAACTGGGGAGAAGAGACAAGGGAAAGGACACACGTGAAACAGGTTAAAATGCAGGGTCAAGAAGCATCCTGGGAAATGTAGCAGCAGCAGAGGAGGAAGAAGCCCAAGCAAGAGTGTGAAACCGACTTCTGTGATAGAGAAGTGGACAAACTAGAGCAAGTACTGAAATCTGTATGGAATCACAGAAAACCTGAATAGCCAAGGCAGTCTTGAGAAAGAACAAAACTGGAGGCATCACAACTCCTGATTTCAAGATATATACTACAAAGCTATAATGAAACAGTATGTCAGAAATACATACATTCTGTTCAATGCAGCGGAATAGAGCCCAGAAACAAACCCATGCTTAATATGGTCAGTAAATCTATGACCAAGGAGGCAAGAATATACAATGAGGAAAAGAAAGTCTTTAATAAATGATGACAAGAAAACTGCACAATTACAAACAAAAGAGTAAAACTGGACCACTTTTACATCAAGTGCAAAAAATAAACTCAAAATGGAGTGAAGACCTGAAAGTGAGACCTAAAATAAATTTCCCAGAAAAAAAAAATAGTAATCTCTTTGACATTGGCCTTAGCAACATTTTTCTAAGGGAAACAAAAATAAACAGAACTACACCAAAATAAAAAGCCTTTGCACAGTGAAAGACCCTATTAACAAAATGAAAAGGCAGCCTACCAAATGAGAGATTTACAAATATGTTCAGTAAGGGGTTAATATCCAAATTATATAAACCTACAACTCAACACCAAAAACACCCAAATAATCAAATAGACATTTTCCCAAAGAACACATATAGATGGCCAAGAGGCACATGAAAGGATGCACAACATTACTAATCATTAGAGAAAGTAAATCAAAGCCACAATGAGATAAGAATACCTTATACCAGTCAGAATGGCTAGTATCAAAAAGATAAGGAATAACAAGTGTTGTCAAGGACATGGAAAAAAATAACTGTTGTGCACTGTTGGTGGGAACGTAAATCAATACAGCCATTGTAGAAAACAGTATGGAGGTTTCTTAGAAAAATTAAAAACAGAAATACCATACAATCCAATAATTCCACTACTGGGTATTTACCCAGAGAAGAATAAAACACTAATACGGAAAGGTATGTGCACTTCCATGTTTACTGCAGCATTATTTAGAATAGCCAAGATATGGAAGCAGTCTAGTGTCCATAGATAGATGAAATACACACACACACACACGTGTGTGTGCGCTATGGAATATTACTCAGCCATAAAAAGGAAAGAAATCTTGCCATTTGCAACAACATGGACAGATCTAGAGGGTATAATGGTAAGTGAAATCAGAGAAAGACAAATACCATATGATTCCACTTATGTGGAATCTAAGAAGCAAAACAAAAAGCATAAACAGACTCATAATTAACAGAGAACAAACTGGTGGTTGTCAGAGGGGATGGGGTAGGAGGATGGGCAAAATGGGTGAAGGGGAATCGGAGTACAAGCTTCCAGTTATGGAACATATACGTCATGGGGATGAAAGGTACAGCAAAGGAATATAGTCAGTGGCATTGTGGGGATAGGGTTGTATGGTGACAGATGGTAGCTACACTTGCAGTGAGCAAACCATGACGTATAGAGTTGTCCGATAACTGTTGTGTACCTGAAACTCATGGAACATTGTGTGTCAACTATAATTTTAAAAAGCTGCCATAGACGTTCAGAAATGACAAGCATGGCTGCATTCCAGTAAAACTTTACTTACAGAAACAAGCATCTGGGTCACAGTTTGCAGATTCCTCTTCTAGCTCGTGAATAGTTTGAAATTTATAGCACACATCGTCTTAAAACTCTAACCCTCAGTGGGAAAATGATCTTTCCTAAGTGATGCAAGTTGAGAATGTATCTTATCATTCTGGATGCTTTTATTCACCTGTGCTAATGCTTGCTTGTTGAAAAGTTTTATTATCAATGCAGCCAAACAAGAGCTTATAGGACAGTGATCTGGAATTTTCATTGTTTATTACTGAACTGATCTTCCTAAAATCTCATCTGCCTGAATAATAGCATTGTTTCATGAACACATTACTTAGAAGAGAGTTAATCACGAAATGATACTCTTGAATTATATTATTAGCCAGTGGACTCTCATAAGTCCAAAATTCATTTCTTTTTCCCAGCTACATGTATTTTGGTATACGTATAATTTGTTTTAAATCTAGTTTGTCTGTTGAAGATACAGTTCTTTGAAAGTTTGCCTGTAGCATTAATACACTATCATGTTAGACATTTCCTATATTGTTAGGATATGTATTATCTAACTTAAATCAACATTTCTATATGAATACTAAAATTCCTTATAATTATGTAATGCCTTATGATTTATATAATTGATAATTGGATTTTAAGAAGTATCCTTGTTTCCTGATCCTAAGAAAAACCACTTCTAAATAAACCAGTGTGGGGAAAAGGGAAATATTTAAATGTTTACTTCTACTCCTCTTTTAAAGATGTTACGTTTGCTATAATTTAGAATGTAGACAAGGTAAAACTGTGTCATCCACTCTGGTGTGTGTTCATATTCTGTCCCTATATAAGTACATACTGCTATTAAAAATGACCACTCAACTTCCTGTGAGAATGAGAATTCTTTTAAACAAATAGAAAAAGTTGGTACTCTAGCATGTGAGAATGAAAATCTTGTGAATTGAAAATTTAATCCAAGTTTGAAAACATGCTAATTACTGTTTTCCTAGATTAACAAACCTCCAGCATACTTCAGTTGTTATTATACATGGTCATTTGTTATTAGTGGTGTTTAGCACATTAGGCTGTATCTGAGACGAAGAAATCCAAAGAAACTTGGGCGTTTTTTGTTTTCCATTGTTTCTCTGCTTCACTGTGTCAAAGAAGTTCCCTCCTTAGCAAGTCTACTATAACCGTGTGACAAATAGGGGACCGCTGATTGTGCAGCACTAATTGTGGTGACTCCTGGCTGTTTCAGACAACTCTACGTTGCCTGCTCCTGTTTGAGTAGGATAATGTGAGATACCTTCCTTTTATAAAAAGGAAGTGAAACTATTAATGTTTAATGTACAATTGCTCTAAAGAGTAAAAAATACTAAACAGTTTAAGAAAATTTAGAAGACCATCTTATAACATCGATGTTTTGGCTAAATATATATATATATATTTTAAAGATTTTATTTATTTATTCGACAGAGAGAGAGACAGCAAGAGAGGGAACACAAGCAGAGGGAGTAGGAGAGGGAGAAGCAGGCTCTCCGCTGAGCAGGGAGCCCGATGCGGGGGCTCGATCCCAGGACCCTGGGATCATGACCTGAGCTGAAGGCAGACGCTTAACGACTGAGCCACCCAGGCGCCCTTTGCTAAACGTATTTGTGTTATATTTAAAAAATCAAGCAGCCAGTTAATGATAAAAACCAAATACCCTTCTCAAATAGCAACATCGTCAAATTCTGAAAGTGTCTGTGGTACAGATTTTGCTGCTTGAATGGAGAATCCAGTGGATAAGATCCAGAGATTGGGAAGTCCCCCTTCTCAGCATAAACAAGTACATGCTTGCAGGTAGAACCATTTTTCACTCTAATTACTCCCTACCCCACCCCAATAAAACCTAGACAGCTTTCCATACTCTCAAGCACAGATTTTATGATAGCTCAGAACCCCGAAGTTCTGTTCCATTTAACATAGGCAAGTCTGGTTTTAAAAATGTTTTAGGACAGGTGACTCTCAAAGAACTCAGCAGTGTCTTTCTGAATTGCTTTAAGGAGGAACTGCACTGTCAGGATTAATACAGCCACAAATCTTACCACCTCAGTAATGAAGCCAATTGTTACACTCTTTAAATGTTTCCCAAATCTCAGACACAGATAAGCCCATTGTAAGCTCCTTGTTTTTACCCATTTAGATCTTTTAGTCTGCAATCCTTATTAAATAGTTTTTGTCATGACATATACGGGGGGCTGTGGTGCCACACCAACCCCCCCCCCAACTTTAGTTCTCGGTTCTGCTTCTTAATAGCTCTGTGGTTTTGAGCAAGTTCCTTACCATGTAAGCCTAGGAAGTTTTCTCTTCTGCAGCAACAAGCCAGCACAGTAGTCCCCCCTCATCCAGAGTTGTGCATTTCACGGTGTCAGTTACCCTTGGTCAGCCACAGTCCAGATTCAGATGATCCTCCTCCTGACTATCCTCAGAAGGTCAGTAGTAGCCTAATGCTATGTGGCCATGCCTACATCATTCACCCCACTGCACCTCATCGTGTCAGCGTTTTATCATCTCATACCGCCACATTTCAAATGAGAAACCTGCAACTCACTCTTCATTTCCCTTGAACACTTAGAGGCCACTGTAGGGTTATTAATTGGCCCAATTTCATACTGTGTCTCAGGAATAGGGAGGCTGGAGGAGAGGGAGAGAGGGAACTGGCCAGTCAGTGGAACAGTCAGAATACGCATGTCATGTATCAATTAAGTTCGCCATCTTATATGGGTACAGTTCGTGGTGCCCCAAAACAATTACAGCGGGAACATCAAAGATCACAGATCACCAAAATGTAAAATGAAGAAAGTTTGAAATATTGCAAGAATTACCAAAATGTGACACAGAGACATGAAACGAGCAAATGCTATTGGAAAAATGGCACTGATAGGTTTGTTTGATCCCGGGTTCCCACAAACCTTCCATTTATTAAAATATGTATCTGTGAAGTGCAGTAAAGCGAAGCACATTAAAAGGAGGTATGCCTGTACTTACCACACTGAATTATGTTTGCATACGTGATCCTTTCCCTTGTCCTCTCTAGGTTGTGAAAATATGCAGAGAACCAGCCTCTTGTTCTCTTTAATTCCCCAGAATAGGAGTTGACAGACGATTTCTGTAAAGGACCAAATAATAAATATTTTAGGCCTTGCAGGTCACATGGTCTCTGTTACAACTGCTCACCTCTGCTGTTGTAGCAGAAAAGCAGCCATAAACAATATGTGGAAAAAAAAAAATGACTGTGTTCTAGTAAAACAATCAAAACTATGTCTAGCACTTAATAGAAACTTTATAAATGTTGAATACTCTTAGGAATTGGTTTCTGTAACAATGTTTTTAGCTTGAAAGTGTTCAACAGATGACACGTTGTATACATAATTGTATAAGGTTCTTCATTTTCCTGTAGGAGGCACAAAAATGTTGAGTATACCTAAGTTAATAAATTCTAGAATCTGAGTCTCACCCTAACATTTTTAGGGGAAAAGCCATAGGTCAGTTTTAACTAAAGACAGCATGGAACACAAGATGTACAGTCAGAAAGCTCTAGTTTCTTTAACTTGCTGACTGACTTTGGGCAAATTTCTTAACCTCTCTGAGCTTAAGTTAAATCTCTATTAAAACAGAGAACGGGGGCACCTGGGTGGCTCAGATGGTTAAGCGTCTGCCTTCAGCTCAGGTCATGATCCCGGGGTCCTGGGATCGAGCCCCTCATCGGGCTCCCTGCTCCATGGGGAGTCTGCTTCTCCCTCTGCCCCTCTCCCCCACTCCTGCTCTTTCTCTCTCTCAAAAATAAAATCTTTAAAAAAAAAAAAAAGTGCCTACTTTACAGGGCAGCTGTGAGAATAAAACGAAATGATATATCTATAGTATTAGGTTAAAAACTATAAAATTTAAGAAACATAACATTCACTGTGTTGACTATTGCATTAGATTCTTTGGGGTACCCAGAAATATTCTCTCTTGTATCAATATGTAAATTAAATGTGCTGTGAAATCCTGTACCAGTAAATAACATTACACAACATATGTAAATGTAGATATTTGAATAATTTTTTTAATGTTACTGTTTTTAGTAGATTCCAAAACTGAATTGTATAACTTTTATGGTAATGGTAGTATTTTAAATGTATCCTCAAACAATGGAAAGGTCCCAGGTTCGGAACACTTTATCATACTACCATGGAACTGTAAACAGATGCCCCAAATCATGAGATAATGGAGTTCTTAATGAGCAGTTTCTCGACTGTTCTAAAATGCATAGGGATTCAAAATAAATATTTTGCAGTATTCTTTCTAACAGTGATTTGGTATGTGTATACACAAGATGGTAGAAAAGGTAGTTTTTCCTTTTAATGTGGTGGATATGTATGATCACCAAGGGTAAGATTGATGTTAATAATATTCATTTGCACTGTGACCCACGTATAAAATTTTGTTGAGCATCTGCCATATACCAGGTATCATCCTACGTGTTAGAAGTACAGAGATGAATATAACAAGACCCTTGCCCTCGTGGATCCCAGCCTAATTTGGGGGAGACAGGTCTTTTAATGTAATTACAGACTATGGTAACTGCTTTAAGAGAAATAGAGTTCAGCTGTAACAAAAACTCCTCCTACAGTGATTTAAACAAGAAAGTGACTCAGAACAAGATGTCTGAGGTGTGCAGTCCAAGGCTGGGCAGCTGGCTGTGCTGTGTCATCAACATCCCACACTCCCTTCTCTTCCCCAGGCCTTATGGTCACAAGATGACTGCCGAACCTCCTGGCATTGTGTCTGTGTTTTGTGTAGGAACAAAAGGAAAGAGCTAAGGATTCTGCCCTGCTGGGGCTTTATTGAAGAAGGAGAGCCCTTCGTGGGAGAGGCCAAATTTGTGTCAGATGGCCATCTGTAGCTCTACAGGAGTCTGGGGATTCTATTTCTTCTCAACCCCTGAAGCAGAGGAAGTAAAGTCTAGTAGAGGGAGACAGGTACATAAAACCAGTACATTAAAGTGTTATGGCTGCGGTGGCAGGAGTTTATATGTGACACAGTAGGGATTTGAAGGAAGAGGTCAAGTGTGGTCCTGGAGGTCAAGGGGATGATGTTATAAATAAGGATGCCATTACAACTTCAGGCAGTGCAATTCATAAAGCAGTTGACACCTGAGCTGAATCTTAGAAACTTGTGTCCAGGAATCCAATAGAGAATTGGGAGACCATTCTAAACAGAAGCAACAATGTTAGAAAAGTCACAGGGACAAAGAGAAGCCATGATGCATTAGGGTAAGATAAAAAAAAAACTATTCACAGCTACAACATACACTAGAAAGGATTTAGCAAGAACTATGACTAGACAGGTAAATAGTGAGCAGATTATGCATTTGTCATACTATTTATCTTCACTCCCTTCTGTTAGGATGCCATTAAGGTTTTTTGGTAGGTGGGTAGTATGATCAGACTTGGATTTTAACAAACATCACCCAAATAGACGTATGAAATCTGAATTGAAATGGTGTAAGAAGTGAAAAAAAAGGTGTGCCTGGGTGGCTCAGTCAGTTAAACGCTGCCTTTGGCTCAGGTCATGACCCCAGAATCCTGGGATCAAGCCCCGTGTCGGGCTCCCCACTCAGCAGGGAGTCCGCTTCTCCCTCTGCCCCTCCCCCCACTTGTGCTCTCTCTCACCCCCCCATAAATAAAATCTTTTTTGAAAAAGTGAGAAAAGATAGGAAATTATTGAATTAGGATCTCTATGTAAAAATTCTGAGCTAAGAAAGTAATGGTAGCAAGGACAGCTGAGAAATGTTAAGAATAGTCTGGTCTAAAGACTTGGTGACTGATAATGTGGGAAGTAAACAAGAAAAACTGCGTGGTGTCTGCACATTTCCTGGAAGATGGTGGTGGTGTTTACCATAATAGAAAATACTGAAAAAGGAACAAGTCTGTAGGAAAAAATTATGGTGGAAGCAAATGTAGAAGATAGCCAGCTTGAGCCAGACGATGGGGACAATAACATGGGAAAAGGACCTAGATCCTTAAATGACCTTATAGGATAAAACCACCCTACCAACCTTAATACTCTTAGCACTACTGTTTGAGAGAATAATTTATATTGTTAAAACATACATAATACCCAAAATAATCAGCTAAGTCAGTGCAGTCCCTATCAAAATTCCAATGGCATTTTCACAGATACAGAAGAAACAATTCCCAGCTTTATATGTGGAACCACAGAAGATTCCAAATAGTCAAAGCAGTCTTGAGAAAGAAAAACAAAGCTGGATGCATCACACTTCATGATTTCAAAACCTATTACAAAGCTTATACTAATTAAAACAGTAATGTGTTAGCATAAAAACAGACACACACAGATGAGTGGGACAGAACAGAGCACCCAGAAATAAACCCCCATCTATATGGTCAACTCATTTATAACACAGGAACCAAGAATATACAGTGGGAAAATGACAGCCTCTTCAATAAATGGTGTTGGGAAAACTGGACAGCCACATGTAAAAGAATGAAACTGGACAACTATCTTACACCTTACATAAAAATCAACTAAAAATGGATTAAAGACTTGAACATAAGACCTGAAAACAGTAATATTCCTAGAAGAAAACATAGGGGTTAAGCTCCTTAACATCTGTGTTGGCAGTGTTTTTGGATTTGACACCAAAAGCAAAGACAAGAAAAGCAAAAATAGGTAGGTGGGACTACATCAAACAAAAAGCCTCTGTACGACAAAGGAAATTAACAAAAGACAACCAGTGTAATGAGAGAAAGGTTTGCAAATCTAGTATATAAGGGGTTAATATCCATACTATATAAAGAACTACAACTCAGTAGAGGAAAAAACACAATCTGATTATTAAAATACAGGTAGAGGACCTGAACATTTTTCCAAAGACCACGTACAGATGGCCAACTGGGTAAAGGTGCTTCCCTGATCATCAGGGAAATGCAAATCAAAACCACAATGAGATATCACCTCTCACCTGTTAGAATGGCTGTCATCAAAAAGACAAGACATAACCAATGTTGGTGAGGATATGAAGAAGAGGGAACCCTGTTGGTGAGAATCTAAACTGATGTAACCACCATGGAAAACAGTATGGAGTTCCCTGAAAAAAAATTAAAAACAGAACTTCCATATGACCCAGCAGTTCCACTTCTGGGTATTTGTCTGAAGGAAATGAGATCACCGTCTTGAGAAGACGTCTGCAGCCCCATGTTCATTGCAGCATTATCAGCAGTAGCCAAGACTTGCAAACAACCTGAGTGTCCATCAACAGATGGATAAAGAAAATGTGTATAATACACATGCACGTGTGCACACACACAGGAATATTATTCAGGCATTAAAAAAAGGAAATTCTGCCATTTGCAACAACATAGATGGGTCTTCAGGGCATTATGCTAAGTGAAATGAGAGAGAGACCAACACTATATAATGTCGCTTATATGCGGAATCTTTACACACACACACACACTGAACTCATAGATACAGTGAACAGATTGGTGGTTGTCAGAGGTGGGGGGTGTTGGGGGATGGACAAAATGAGTGAAGGTGGTCAAAAGATACACACTTAACAGTTGAAAGATAAAAACAGTCCTGGGGATGTAATACCGTGGTGACTTTGAGGGATAAAAAAGAATCAAACAGAGACGTTCTTACAGAACAGAATATAAAAGTTGATCTTGACAAAATAGAAAAGCTGGCAAGTTAAGAAGTACAGGAAGTGATGGGAGGGTAGAGAAAGTATCTTACAAAGTAGAGGGATGAGGTACTGTCAGAACTGATGGAACAAGAAATAAAGGTTTAAATAACGATCATTTAAATTTATAGAGAAACAAACTGGTATTTTAAATATAAGAAATGGGACAGTCTGAGGAAGAAGGTGGTAATGAGCTAAAGCCTCATCCATATAGCAGGAAGTAAGAAGATAATATCTAAACTTAATAATGCACACAGTAACGTGAGTATATTATTTAGAGCTATGAAAATAATCACTAAAATTAAAAACAAATGATTAAAGATGGTTTCCTCAAGGAAGGGGTGAAGCCAAATATACTGACTTATATAAACTTGTTAGTAACTGCATCAAGTACTAAAAAATGATTTTAATATTCTTACCCATATTAATAAAACTGGTTCATCATTTTCAGAATTGGTTTGACTTTGTTAGATTTATTTCTACATATTTTATTCTTTTTAATGCTATTATAAATAGAACTGTTTTCTCAGTTTCATTTTTGAAATTCGACCATTGAACTTTTTATCTTATGAAATGCCCCTCTTGTTGGTAATACTGGTTTATCTTTTCTGTTGTCTGATAGTCACCCTAGTTCTCCTAGGGTTACTCATTTATTTTTAAAAGAAATACGTGTATATGCATATTTAGAACAAAAGAGTAGACAAACACTAAAATGTTAATAAAAGTATCTGACCTATATAGAATTATGAGTTTTGTGGGGTTTTTGTGTATCTTGAGTTCTGTGATACATCTATTAAAATTAGGGGGGGAAAGTGACTTAATGTAAATCAGCTACATTTTTGTTGTTGTTGCTACAGATGGCAGCAATTGACTCTAACAGGTAGAAAAAGGAATTTTTCAAGATATTGGGACTAGTCATAGAACCAATAGGACAGCTGGAGGACCAGGCTCAGAAGAGGGAGGAGCTCTGGAAGCTACAGGCCTCAAGGTAGCAGAAACTCCTCAGCCGTCTCGTCTAGTTCATGCCACAGGAATAAATGAACTCTTTTTGTTCTCTATCAAGATTCAAAATCCAGAAGTGAGAGTCCTGCCTGAGTCAAATAAATCTTTGACACTTGATGAGGAAAATACATGGCACTTTCAGTTACATGGTCCCAGGACTCCACACAGTGGGACCAAAGAACCCCCAAAATGAAATTAGGTTGCTATTATCAAAAGAAGGGAAATGAATTCTGACAGCTAAAAAGCAAGCAATGTTCACTAAAATACTCAACTTTTTGTTAGTGCAGAATTATAGTTTATAATGCTAGTCATAAAAGCAGTGATCAAATAAGAAATGGTTTTGAGGGGTGCCTGGGTGGCTCAGTCGTTGAGCGTCTGCCTTCGGCTCAGGTCATGATCCCGGGGTCCTGGGATCGAGCCCCGCATCGGGCTCCCTGCTCCGCGGGAAGCCTGCTTCTCCCTCTCCCACTCCCCCTGCTTGTGTTCCCTCTCTCGCTGTGTCTCTCTCTGTCAAAATAAATAAATAAAATCTTTAAAAAAAAAAAGAAATGGTTTTGAATACAATGATCCCAGTTATTGTCCCACATCCCATAGAGGACTTACCACACTGAAGTTCTCCCTCAGATTTCTCTCCCACTTGACTATGAGTTGCCTGTGTTCCATGAAGCAGTTAAATTCAATTAGAAAATGAAGAAATAGAGATCTTTATAATCATATAGAAGACTTTGTAATAATGTAGCACTTCCTAGGATGTTATCTTCTTGGTTTACCTAATCATCTTGTGCTTACTCCTCAAGACTCAGCTCAAGCACTGCCTCATTCAGAAGCCTTTCTCCCTTACATCCTCCTATTGCGTCCCATTCTGGCTAAGAGACCTCTCATCCATGCGCATGACACTATTATTCTCATCCACCTCTGTCATATTGGATCATTTGTCTGTCTCCCACACTAGCCAGACTGGCAGACTATCTTGTTTTTCTTCGATTCTCCAGCTCCTTACACAGTGTCTACACATTCACTAAACACTTGTTGAATGATTGAATGAGTCTGCCGGAGCAAAGGAGTAAGGCGAACGTTCTGTCTAGAACCCAGCGTGTATAAAGACATGGCACATGGGATGTGAGCGTGATGAGAAGTTCCGTAGGATTAGAGCAGAGAGAGGTTAATGGGAGAAGAGACTGGTGAGTTTGACTAGAGTTGGTCTTTAAAGGACCATTTATATCAAGTTTAGAGAATTCTGTAGGCCTGAGAACAGTGGAGATTTGGCCAGGGGAGGAGGGCAGGACACTAGAGGCTGTTGGATGGCTAAACACTGGTTGGGGCTGGAACTAGGCAAAGAGAACCCTCAGGTGGGAGCAAATTCAGCTCCCAGACGCTAGGCACTTTCTAGGGACTGGGAATGCGGTAGTAAGTAATACAGAGATGTTCCCCCGGAGCTTCGTTCTAGTAAAGACAGATAAAGACAACAGATAGACACAAAGCTGTATGTACACATTCGCAAAACTGAAACGCCACATTGCAAGTAAAATCTTCCGGAATCACACTGTACAGGTAAAGCTTTGGAATAGGCCAGAGAGGCTCTCTCTCGCGTACAGAAGGGAACCTCCTTTTACAGCCCCCATGGCAAGCATTTACTGCTCAGTTTTTGTATGTACAGTGACCAGTATTACACAGCCTTAACTGGTCTCAAGTAAGCAGTTTGTAAGCTCTGAACTGTAGAAATACGTTTGTAGTATTTATGCACTCTCCACAAGGTGTTGCAAAGAAATAACGGTCACAGTAATACTTTCTTCTTTAGCAAAAGTGACTTTCCCATTTCATATTACACATAGGGATAATCTTTTCTAAAGCTTAATTGAATGCATGATACTATAAATGAAAGGCAGTCCTTGCATATATTATTGGCAAGTTGCGTTTGTAGCTTACAGTTTCTAGTGCCTGAAAAACAGTCTGGCATTTTTACGACTTCGTCTACAACCTTGCCAGATGTTTGGGGTTTCTTTTCAGTTGAAGGGAGCCCATTAGTCTTGATTCTCGACACACACATTAGACGCCTCTGCACGTGATGGCGGACTCCTTCAGTATTAATGGCTATTTCCTCTCTTTTCAGGGTGCTGATAAGACCGTGAAAGGTCCAGATGGACTAACTGCCTTTGAAGCCACTGACAACCAGGCAATCAAAGCCCTTCTTCAGTGATGGACGGATGGGCTGCCAGCTCTGGAAGAAGGGCTCTCCCGTGGCCTCACACTGCTGCCTGTCTGTCTGTCACTCTCTAGCTGCCAGCTTCTTCAGCTAAATACTTTAACAGGGGTGAGGGGAGAGAGAAATTCATAACCAGTCAGACCACCAGAAAAAAAACATGTTTGGGAAGAGAGGAAAAAACCGTGATCAGGCTTTTACTGGGACTCCTGATCAAGTCTGCCTCTTTTCCATTTCCAACAAAATACACAGCTTATGCCCAAGGGAGAGCAAAGACAAACCATAGCAGTACCATTTGACCCTTTCAGCTCCCTAGCTAGTTTATTCATGAGATCATGTCGAGGGCCTGATCCTACCGAGGCCAGCTCTCCGAGTGTGGTAGCCGTAACTGTGAGCAGCGGCGGCTGCTGGGACCTAACTCTGGGTGCTGAGATAAGCAATCAGCTCTAGCCTTCTGCCTTAAGACGCACTCTCCTGGGGGCCTCCTGGCATAGTTAAGAGCGCTGCCCGTGGTCGGCGACCAAATCTTCCCTCAGCGACTTTCAGCTTTACGTGAGAGCTCAGTTAAGGTGAGGGGGCACACTCCTAAATTGCTGGATGACTCAACTTTGGATTTCCTCTCCCCTTTCACATGGATTTCATGTATCTTTAGATAAAACTGACTAGTTTTATTTATAAAACCTTAAATTTTGGAAGCCTACAGGAGAAATCATTCCAGTGTGCGTGTTTTTTTCTCCTCTAGATTCAGACGTTTATATAACATTGAAACACTTTCAGACTCCTGCTGGTAGTAAAAGGGGATTTAAACATAGAATCATAGCCATAGCCTGTTAGTATCCTCTAGAGAACAGTTGTCTTAGTACCTATGGATTTTCTTCATTTGCTCTTTGAATGGATTGGCCTCGGTTATGTTTGGAGAATCAAGGAACATTCTTTGGAAATCCTCTCTCAGACCCACCTTGGATGCTGATTACTTACTGCACCAAAGCTATCACTGGGGTGAGATTTACGGTCTGGACAAATTGAGCCCTGTCCCTTCAAAAGTTTGCTCGTTACCAGGTTTCCCCAACTTGTCGATAGGCTTCTGCTGAACATATGCCAACCCATCTGCATAACCTATTTTTGTTTCTTTACTAAACCATGCATCACATTAAGTGTGACCCTTTCGAAATGTATTCTGTCTTCTTAAAATACAGTGCCCTACAAGGGGTGTTCTGACCTGCAGGAAATATTTAGACACATGTTCAAATGTTTATTTCATGAGCAGTACAATGAATTAAAACATACACCCTTAAATTTGCTATTTCACATTTAAAATATTGACTCCTTTGACTTGCCATCCATAAAAGCTTGCTAAAAATATTAGGGTTTTTCCTTAGCCAAATCATGCAATAATTGAATGTACCTCAAATTTTTAAAGGGGGGTTGGGTTAGGGGCTTGTATTCAGATTATGGATAACAAAGAATTATGATTTTTTAAGGCAATGTAGCATTCTAAAACAGGGTTAAACTAGTATCAAAAGTAGCCAGCTAATAACAAATCTTATTGATCGGTTTGTTATGGTGTGGGTTTATGCGTGTGTGTGCGTGCGCGAGTGTGTGTGTGTGTGTGTATTTTTCCCCATGAATCTTTTTTTTTTTTTTTAATCCTGTGGCTTTTTGCTTACAACTAGCCTAACCCTGTAATTTTCCTGCATCCAAGAAAACAATCACAAACAAAATGGTGGTTTAAATACTTTGATATATTTGGCTAATAATTCTGCTGTCTTAGTGCAGATTAGAGTTGGATTAGAAGTCAGTAAACAGTACTTTATTACATCACTGAATGGAAACAGAGCTATCCTCATTGAAGACGGAGGGCACTTTATCAGTCTGTATGTTGGTAGCAACAAGGTGTTTCTATATTTTCGTTTTCACCTCTTGGCTTGGATTTTTACCTTTCCTTTCAAACTGTTGTGTTGCAGTTGGCTATTGCAGAGAGTGCACTGTCCTATCATTCCTGAACTTGGTCTGCTTTCCACAGTCACCTGGTGGAGAAGCCACGTGATTCTTTGTACAGTTCATCCCGCTGTTCCTTGTATTGCAGTAGAGGCTACTTCGCCTTCCCTCTTTCTCAGCCATTTTGTAAGCCCCAGAATTATGGGGTGATTGCTTGAGAAAATAACGTAAACATAGAATAGACTGGCCGAGATGGTTTACAATTTCTGTTTTTTTTTAACTAGGTTATTTATAATGTATTTCCGAACCACTTGGCAGAGAAATTCACAACACTTAATGTCCATTTCTTGAGTAAAGGAAGCTAAAAACATGTCTGCTTTTTGGTACTACATGCATTAGTGAAGGGTTAAGTAAGTTTTGTTCTCCACTGAATATTTAACATCTCAGAAAAAATCTTGCATGTTCTGTAGTTTTTGTATTAAGTCAGTCATTTTGTATGCACTCTATCAAGTAAAAACAGGCGGTTTACCTGTTTACATTAGTATCCTAACAAATTCCGCCCCCTTGCAGCTTCAGACTGGCATCTGTATACTTAGAGTTCAAACACAGCACCCAAGAATACCCAAGTAGTTCTTCTAGGCATAGCTCACCTACACCCAGCGGGGCACAAAGGAGAGGTGGGTGGGTACAGTGTGTGCAAGCTGCAAGTAAGGCCCTTTACTCATTGATTTCTTTCCCCCCCCCGATAATGGATCTTAAATCTAGATGTACCGACTTTTTTTTCCTAAAACTTCAACGGAGCTGCTCTTTACTTCCATGCAATATTGTGTACTCGATTTTGTATAGAAGAAGCTGGTGAGAGTGCCCTCCTATATAAGCAATTGCAGTGTTTTGCATGCAAAATTTTAAGAATTTAAATCATCCTGATTCTATTTTGTAAATGGAGAAACAATCATATCTTTCTAAGCAGTAATGGAGGAAGACTAGTGCTTTGTGCATTTTGATATATTTGAGTTCATTTTTTCCATCATGTAATACTTTTGACACAATTGGGTTTCTCATATGATCCTAGTTCATGTACATCCGAATGCTAAATAATACCGTGTTTCAGTTTTGTGTTGCAAGAACAAATGGAATAAACTTGAATTGTGCTACAAGGAACGTGTCGGCAGCTTTTCCTCCCTCAGCTCCTGCGGCCTTCCTTTCCAAACCCTTTTCTCACAGCTTGACCCAGCCTCTGGTGGACTCCAGCTTTGGGTTCATCCAAATTTCCCTTCGTAACCCAATTCTAGGAAAAAATAAGTGGAAAGGAAATAAGACAGGAAAGATTTAATTGAAATAAACTGTACTACTCCTCATCTGGAAGTTTTGCTTTTGTATCGGTCTCCTGATACAGACTGGTTCACTTACGAACGTTCAGTAATCCTGGCTTCCTAAAAGCAAGGGCTAGCCAGCGTATCCTGGAGCATCCGGGTCAGAATCATGGGCAGCCGCTCAGATCTTTCCTATGTCAACTGAGGCTGCTGCACATCCCGAGGTTCACGTTTGCCCAACGTACTTGACCATGAGCGCTCTTTTAGAGTGTAGTTTTCAGAACAAATGTTCTGATGGAACATTAAATCACTCTGAACCTCAAAATCTGAACCAGATTATATTCAGCTTGATTCTGTTGTAATCTTGTCAACAACCTAAGGCAACTGTGTATTTTTCTTTTGAAATGGCCTATGAATAATACGTGCAGATGCGCAGTAAAAGAGAGCAAAAGCTATCTTTCAGGACCTTCATGTTGCCAACCAAGGTTTAAGCATGGGGTGGTAGCATGTAGGGGTGGATGTGAGTCTTCACAGGAGATTTTTTGATCAATGAAACTGCCATTTTAAGAATTGGGGTCTTATCAGGGGTTCCTGGGTGGCTCAGTTGCTTAAGTGTCTGACTCTTGATTTCAGCTCAGGTCATGATCTCAGGGTCCTGGGATGGAGCCCGCATCCAGCTCTGCACTCAGTGGGTAGTCGGCTTGAGATTCTCTCCCTCTGCCCCCTGCCTCTGCTCGCACACACTCTAATATCTTAAAAAAAAGAAGTGGGGTCCATCTAAGTGTTTAAATCTAGTTAAATACATGTTAAAGGGAACAGAGCATCTTCTATAATCATTGAACAAACCAGTTATTAGTCAACGGAAGGCACACATCTGGACAAAAAGCACTTAGAGTTACTGTGAAAATCTTTTGCGATTAGACACCAGCTATCACAGGACCCTGACGCAACACAGTAGATCAGATTGTTACTGCATTTTTTTTTTCCTTCTATGAGACCAGGGATTCTCAAAATGTCCCTGGCCTAGCCACATCACCGCCACCTGGAGACTTGATTGAGGTGCCCAGTCCGGGCCAACCGAATCCAAGCATGGGCTGAGCCCATCAGTCCATGTCGTAACAAACCCTCCGGGGCATTCTGATGCACACCTGAGTTTGAGGACCACTGTGAGCGACCATAAAGACAAAGAGTCTAAAAACCTGTAAATGGGAAGTCATCGAGGGTGGCTTCCTAGAGATGAAGTAAATGGAAGCCTTTAACACGGCAGACACAGCAAAAATGGACGCCCAAGAAAATCTTAAGATGAGCCTCAAAGTTACACTCTGGGCAAAAGAAGTGAAGGTAAGACGTCACAACGGCTCCAAAGATAAAACGCTGATGAGAAGGACCCTTTGTTATTAGGGTTTTTTCCCCTGCAGGACGTCCTGTCAACTGCTGTGGGTAGTATTTCCACAGGAGCCCAGGGTTAGAGTCCCCATGGGCGAATTGCTTGAGCCCTCCCCAAGTCCTTTCCTTGAATCCCCCAGAGGGGTGAGGAGGCATGCAAGGAATTTGGGAAGATAGGTCATGGGTCTCCTTGTCTTGTGCTTGGCACATTGCAGATCACTGCGATTGCTCCAGTCACTTAGCCGGGTCCCCGCTGGTTTCTGCCCCGCAATCCTACAGCAGGAGACAGCCACACTCGGAGGCCAGTTCTGCTTTCTCAACCCCAGTGCCCTGTGCTGTCGTTACTGCTGTGAATATGGATCCTTCTCTGTGGTGCGGGCACCACTAGATCGGAAACAGCCACCTGCCTGTCACCTAACCATGGTCTGTGTAGGGTCAACTACCCTGCCCAAATACTAGCCCCATCATCACTCATCAGCCATAGGACATTTTTCTTCAAGGCTATTTCATTGAAATAATAATTAACTGATTGAGAATAAAATTTATCAGCAGCTTTTATAGCACCTGCCACTTGGTAGACATACACTGTATTCGTTCTGAACTACTCACGTCAAATCATTATACAGTCAAATAGGAGATAAGCTTTGTTTTCAGTAAATCGTGACTAAAGAATCGCTGTTAGGACCGTGGGGCTACACCTAAGTGTCACTGTACCCAAATGTTGGCCCCATAGTGCTTTAAGTACTAGTGGGACCACAAACCCCAATCAGTGAAGTAAAGACAAACATCACAGTCACAACCACAACGATGCACTGAGGAATGCTGACCATGGGGTCAAATGCAGGTCACTGAGCCACTGTGGCAGATACCAAAGCACAGCCGTCAATAGCCAGACAAAGGACTGTCTGGCCACCCTAGCAACTTCTATGCATTCAGCAGCTGCCGCAGCAAGGACAGTCTTATTTACAGCTTGGATAGAATGATGGGTCACACGTCTGGCAACATCCACAGTCACGGCATCTTATTACACAAAGGAAAATAACGCATAGACAATTCCTGATCCCTGGGTGCTGGTTTTGAGGATAATACTAGATAACTAGAATCTTTTTTTTTTAAAGCAGCGATACTTTCCTAAGCTTTTAGTAACAAATCTGACAACGTATTACGTTATCTGTAGGTCCCTGCCTGGCCTCTAATACTGTTCCGTGTGTTCGTGCACATCCCCCGTGGCTGGCTACCAAGTCTCTCTGTGGCCACTGCATGGGATTTGCTAGTCAGATCTGAATACTTTCAATAGGCTTGCAAGTACTCAGATCTATGCTACCTTTTTTTTTTTTTTAAGATTTTACTTATTTATTTGGCAGAGAGAGACACCTAGAGAAGGAACACAAGCAGGGGGAGTGGGTGAGGGAGAAGGCTTCCCGCAGAGCAGGGAGCCCGATGCGGGCCTTGATCGCAGGCGTCCTGGGACCATGACCTGAGCCGAAAGCAGACACTTAACCGACTGAGCCACCCAGGCGCCCCAGATCTGTGCTACTTTTACCACTAAATTTTTTAATTAACATTTACTGCATGCAAGTTAGGAGCTAGGCATTGTGCAGAGGACTTTTTAACCACATGACCTTATCCAATCTTCACAATCATTGTTTTTAAAAAGGGAGACTAAGAAATGTTAAAGAACTTGCTCACAGTCAATAGCTCCCGAACGGTAAAATTTAGTTCTGATCTGAGTGCCCAAGCTCCTTCAAAGTAGGTGAAAATAAAAGGTGTTTTCCCCCAGATATCCAAAACCAACCACAGAACACTGCCCTGGTCTGCAGAGGAGACTGGGTGGCGCTCGTGCGGTCTTTCTCAACAGTAGGTCTCCAGAACGTACTTCACATGACCGAATCGTTGTCCCCTCCCCCTGGCCCTGGGCACCTGCCATTCTTCTGCTCTCTACTTATGGCAGTCTATTTTAGATTCCACATATAAGTGGGACCATGCAGTATTTGACCTTTGTCTGGCTTAGTTCACTTAGTGTGATACTCTCACCGTCTATTGATGTTGTAAATGGCACAATTTCCTTTTCCAAGGCTGAATAGGACCTCGTAGGTCTATAACCACAGGTTCTTTATCCAT
This sequence comes from Leptonychotes weddellii, assembly GCF_054177405.1. Classification (NCBI taxonomy): domain Eukaryota; kingdom Metazoa; phylum Chordata; class Mammalia; order Carnivora; family Phocidae; genus Leptonychotes; species Leptonychotes weddellii. The sequence continues at coordinate 15,373,395 of NC_138380.1, forward strand.
TTGCGTATCGACATTTAGGATGTTTCCTATCTCGGCTCCTGTGAATAACGCTGCAGGGAACATGGGAATGCAGATCAGATCTCTTTAAGATCTAGACTTCAACTCCTTTGGATATACACCCAGAAATAGGATTGCCGGTGTCTCAAGCACACCATAAAGGCGTACATCAGTGGTGTCTTTCCACAATGTCAGCTTTATTCAATCATAAAGCAAGGTTAACTATAATTGTCAAACAGGTTCAGGATTCCAAACTCAATGACCTATAACTTGGCTTCATACCTGTCACACAAAGTACAATACAAAGTCAACAACAAAGAAGATACAGGGAGGCCTAAGAAGTTAACACAGCAAACTCAAAGTCTGTCCGTGAGCAGGCAGCTGAGATGGGGACTCGGTCCAGTCCAGGTCAACGCTCAGCGCTGACTGCTAATTCTGTCTAAGCAGTGGAGGATCTTTATCATGGTCAAGATCTATTGGGCAGAGCCTTAACGTGCAGCTGCCTTTTCAGTGCGGTCAGTCGTGGAAGAGTCCACGTCGAGAGTTTGACAATATGTTATATCTGCTGCAAAAGTCATCCCTTCTTAAAGGAGTTTAATCAGTCTTGGGCCTTTGCAGGCCTCTTCTGGTTCTCATGATTACCAGCTCTCGGTTCTTCTAGGCTCTCTTGGCTTGGATGCTTTTACCAGCTCTGAGTGTCATCAGCCTGTGCAGGTTTTGGTGATAACTGGTCTTGGCTGCTACGCCCTTGGCTGCTTACGTCACTGCTTGACATGAATCACTGCTTGACATGAGGGACTCCATCTTGCTCTCTACGGCTTGATTAGATGTTAATTCTAGTTTTAGTATTTTGAGAAACCTCCACATTGTTTTCCATAGTAGCCACACTAATTTACATGCCCACCAACAATCTGGACAACAAAAGCTCCCTTTTTTCCACTTCCTTGCCAACACCTGTCCATTGTTCTTTTGATAATAGCCAACCTAACATATAGGAGGCAATAATTCATTGTGGTTCAGATTTGCATTTCCCTGAGGATTAGTGATATGGAACACAGTTTCATATTCCTGTTGGCCATTTGTAGGTCTTCTTGGAAAGCAAGGTCTTTTGGAAAGAAAAGGTCTCATTTTTTAAATTGAGTTACTTGGTTTGATTGCTATTGAGTTATAGGAGTTCGTTATAATAACTCCTCATCAGATAAATGGTCTGCACATATTTTCTCCCATTCCATATGTTGCCTTTTCATTTTGTTGACAACTTCCTTTGCTGTGCAGAAGCTTTTTAGTTTGATGTAATCCCACTTCATTTTTGCTTATGTTGCCTCTGCTTTCGGTGTCATATCAATGAAATCATTGTCCAGCCCAATTTCAGAAGCTTTTCCCTGTTTTTGTCTATGAGTTTTATTGTTTCAGGATTCACATTTAAGTCTTTAATCCATTTTGAATTGATTTTTCAATAAGGGTCCAATTTCATTATTTTTCCTGTGGATATCCAATTTTCCCCATACCCTTAAAACAAAGAGACTTTTTCCCATTGAGTATTCTTGGCTCCTTTGCCAAATATTGATTGACTGTGTATGTGAGGGCTTAATACACTGGCTCTCTATTCTGCTCCATTGGTCTATATAATATTATGCCAATACCGTATTGCTGATTGCTATAGCTTTGCAATCTCTCTTAAAATCAGGGAGTGTGATACCTCCCGCTTTTTCTTACTCAAAACTGTTTGGCTGTCCAGGGTCTTTGGTGGCTCCAAGTCAATTTTAGCAGTGTTTTCCTATTTCTACAAAAAGATCATTGGGATTTTGTTAAGGATTGCATTGAGTCTATGTACTGCTTTGGGAAGCATGGTCCCCGTTTTACCAATATCAATTCTTCTAATCCATGAACATGAGAGGCCCTTCCATTTGTGTTAGTTCTTCTGTCAATTTTTTATAATTTTCAGTAGACAACTCTGTCACCTCCTTGGTTAAGTATCATATTCCTTTGGATACTATTGTAAATGGATTTGTTTTAATTTTCTCTTTGGAGAGTTGTTAACAAGTGTATAGAAATACAACTGATTTTTGTATCCAGGGACTTACTGAGTTTTAGGTCTAACAAGTTCTTTTAACCATACCACAACACTATGAACCTGGAAACTGTCCTATACCTATGCTTATCAAAAAATTACTATTTAAGGGAGTTAGGGTTTCAGGATATTTTGATGTTTTACCATTTTAACTGAGCATTTACTATGATCTGGGCACCATTCTAGGTATTTTTGTGGACTGCTATGTTTAATCTTCATAATAACCCTACAAAGTAGGACTATCATCATCCCTATTTTCAGATGAGAAAACTAAAGCTCAGAGAAGTTAAGTAACTTGACTATGGTCACACAGCCAGTGACTGTTAGAACCGGGGCTTCAACTCAGGCAGCCTGACTGAAGTTTGCTCTCTATACCTTATTATTTTGCCTCTCCAACTTTCACTGAACCAACTCATGATATTTTAGTCTATTAACACAGCTTTTACCAAGTTCTTAAAAAGACACTTAGAAAACATTTTATGGATTTAGGATTTTAAACAATCAGGTAGAAAATATTATGTAACATGCACTGATCAATGACTTTTCATGGTGAAATCAAATTCTACAAAGACGACATTTAATTTTCAAGTTTGAGAAGCAGCAATATTTGAGTGTAACATACACTTTTTTTTTTTTTGGCAGTCTAAAAGATTGGGATACAGAACAAGAATCAGCAACCTACAGTCCGTAGGCCAAACCTGGCCCACCACCTGTTTTTGTAAATAAAGTTTTATTGGAACGCAGCCGTACCTACTCACTTACATATATGGCTGCTTCCACACTCCGCTGGCAGAACAAGCAGTTGTAGAGCGTATACGGCTGACAAAGCCTAAAATATTTACTCTATGGTCCTTCGCTGAAAATGTCCGCCAACTCCTGTTATAGAGGTTTAGACGAGCTAGATTGAGAAACACCCTCCAGGTTTGGCCAGGACCTAGTTATAGCGTGATTAACAGAGTCATGAGAGAATGTAATGCGTTCGCTGAAGCAACTGAAAAGTCAAGCCCATAAGTAATGCACCTCTTTCCAGCTGTGGGGAGACTGTTACAGTAAGCATCCCCAGTGACTCACGCCTCCCAGCATGGGTGCCCTAGTGTAACCCCTCTACACACGGACTCTTGAGCTTGGCCATGTGACTTGCTGGGGCCGAATGGGACAAATGTGAAACAACAGAAGCTTAAACAGGTACCTCCTCATAGAGTTCTCAGCATGAGAAAGATTACTCTTCAGGAGAGGCCACGTGGAGAACAGATGTATCCCACCCTACAGCTCCAGCTAACTGCCACCCATGTGACTGAGGCCATCTTGGGCTGCCCACTTCCAGGCATATGAGGGACACCAGGTGAGACCAGCAAAACACCACCGGCTAAACCCAGTCCAAACTGCAAAACTATGAACAGTGGTGGTTTTAAGCCACTAGGTTCTGGGTGCTGTTTTTTTGAGGGGTTTGTGTTTTTTTTTATGCAGAACAGATACCGGCCACGACACCCTAGCTGAAGGGCATCAGGACCAGTGGCCTCACCTGGGGATGAGAAAATAGGTCTGAATATCAAAGGGAAAGTGATCATACACCTACCACACGCAGGAAATACCAAATACCATTAAGGACCCAGGATTGCCTTTTCTTTCAACCTCTTGAAAGGAAGGAGAATAGATTAAAAGGCAAAAATCTTGGCCTTTCTGGTTAGGAAAGGTTAGGTGCTGTAAATAATAAACTCCCCTGTTTCTACAGAACCCTTACCCACTTTCTGTCTTCCTAGACAGAAAAGGAATCGCTCACAGCCCTGCAGGGGTTTCTTTTTGCCTCCGGGAGGAGTCAAAGGCTAGCGGGGGGATTTATGGTAGGAGCCAGATACCTCTGCCAAATCAGGGGCTGCAAGGCAAAAAAGCAAGCTGTGGTTCAAGCCGTGTGCGGGGGCGGGGGGGGGAGCTGGAAAAACAGGGCAGCTCAGAACAAAGGGGAGCCACAAGGGCTAAGACCCTCACCGGAGATTCCCACGCAAACTGCAGGGTGAGCCAGCGCCGGCTTGCTGCCCCAGCTGAAAGCCAGGAGGGCCCTCATTGCCGGCCAGAGAGGGGGGAGGGGGAGGGCAGAGGGGGCTGCTGACGCCTGCACCCAGGGCAGGAGCCTCTCACACTTCAGACTTTCACTTCTTGCAAGCACGCTCTCAACCCAGACTTGGGGAATCCTGTCAAAGCAGCCCTCTTGAGATCCATGCCAGCCTCCATGCACTGCCTCTGAGAACTCTAGAAGCTAAAAAATGCCTCTGATGCAGGCACAAGAAGGGAGGAGAAAGCTGCAGGTCAGGAGCGGGAGGGACAAGGTCACGTGGGACCTTGGGGGGGGGGCCGAGATGGGAGGGGGCCTCCTTGCTCCTGGGCGGCAAGCACCTGTGTCTTGCTCAGGTCTGTGCCCCTCCCGGTGTTGGTGCATTTGAATGAAGGGTTTTAGCTTCAGGTCAGCAAAGCTCCACGTGGTTAGACTTTTTCCACTTTTCACTCTATGGTCTTGTGTGATGCTGAGGCAGGCTAAGACATGGGGGCAGAGGTGGGGACCAGCACCATGGAGACCAGAGTAGGTGCTGAGCAGGCGCTCCAGGGGACTCGCCTGGTCCCCGCTAATGACCCTGCAGGGACGGGGGAGCGATGCTCCAATGCCATCTCTGCACTAGGAACATTCACTAAACTAGAGCCAGCAGCAACTCCCCCCCACTCCCCAGAGTGCTCTAGATCATCCTAATGGGACCACACAGGAGACAGAAGCCCAGCTTTCTCTGTAGGGAGCTAATAATGCTTCCCCCAAAATAGGAACATGGTCCCTAGGCCTTATCACCCCAAGGAGGATGGGTTTCTAATATCTACTCCTCACACTAAGCAGAGAAGCACTGGAGATTTGCTTTTCATCTTTTTCTTACTCCCTCTTTTTTTTCCTGAGTATGCCATTACATAATCCTATAGATCATCTCCATTCAGTAGCTAGGAATTTAAATCTTGTTTCGTGTCATTATTAGCAATTCTTTTCATAATGATAATAATAAAAACCCCAATTGAAACCTGGACATCAGGCACCCAGTTGCCCCAAGCAAATGAACCATTCGCTCAGAGGTATCACTGTGGTTTCATGGTGCAGAGGGAAATACAGGAATCCTTCTCTGAGGATAACCAGACCCAACACAAATGTTTTGGTTGTGTGACCTGGTGGATTATCTTTTAAACGTTTAAACTCGCTCATTTCAGAATATGCAAAGGGTAAGTCTTTAAAGGGCATCTTCCTGATTAAATCTAATACCTCTAGCCCAGAACTTTCATTTGAGTAAATCCCACTTCTTGAGATACTCACTCGAGTGTCAAATACATGATTTAATATGCTTGCTAAATTATGGAGTGTTGAACAAAGGGAAAAGATCTATTTTTTTTTTCTCTTGCCACCATTATTTATTTGGGTTAAAGATTGCCTTGTGCTTCCTGACATATGTTAAGAAAGAATTATGTTAGAGTTGTGTCATGTCATGAATCAACTTGACAATCTTTTCTGCCAAAACTTGCATCTCTACTTTTGGCGTCCCTCTCTTTGAAGTTGTCCTCTCTTTGCTAAGAAGAAATAGATGCTTTCATAAGCCTGTGGGCTAATTATGTCAAAGGGGAAGGTGGGGAAGCAGGCTCCAAATATAGGTTGATGGGCTGCATGAGGTTGAACTCACCCTGACCACTGCAGAGTAGCACTTCCTTCTTTCGCATTGTGTTATGTTCTCACCTGCACTCAATGAAAGACCGCAGTCCTGAGCCTTCAGATAAACTTGTACTCTACATGAACTTGTCCAGGTTTCTTGTGCTCACATTTGGCTGAGCTGAAATTGTTTCCCAGGATCCAGAAACACTTCTGACACCAATCACCTAGTCCCTTGTATCCATAAGTAAATCCGTCCAACGAAAATTGAATTAAAAGGTCCTCATTGCTCACTCTGCTTCCTCCCCCAATGCTTAATCGGTCTAATAAGATTCAGTTAAGACCACCCAAGCCTCCCCCAACTAACGCAGCAGCACGGTGAGCCAGATTTAAACCAATGACCAATGGAGTCAAAAACATCGATGGGTGATCAGGCAAGAAGAAAAGCATGGAGAGCACAGATACAACACCAATTTTGCAACACAAAAGGGTCATGAAATGATTCAAGGTGTTTAAAGACAATATTCTGAGAAAGCAGTTGTGCCGGGTTTTAGGAGATCTGAAAACATCCTGTTTCCAGTCCCAACAGTGAGGCTTCCAGGAGTATGGAGGCATGAACAAGAATACCGTGGAAATAAGAGTTTTAGCCCAACCTGATATAGTCCTTCTGCATCCTGACTCCTAAGCCACATTTATCTATTTGAGGAATCATTCCAAAAAGCCCACCACACCATCAACACAAGGCACCTGGGGTTCATTTGTTACCAAAGGAGTTGCACACAACCAGAAGAGTTTCTAACACAGATGCTCAGCATCAAAACAAGAACAGAAGCCAGGTCAGGGGTACAGGCAGTTAAGTCCAGGGCACCAGGAGCCCCACCACCCAGCCCCAGGGGAATGACTGCCAAACCCACACCTGTCCTGAAACCTCATTCGAACTCTGGGTCCTTCTCTCCAACTACCTTCTGCATCCAAAACTAAACTCACCAGCTTCACTGCCCACCCACATCCACAAAGAAAACATTTCTTTCCTTCCAAATATAAAGTGTATTATAATCAATTAACTGAACATATGCCACATCATTCTTTTAATCATGGAGATTTGAAACCCAAACTGGCTGGATTACACACGGTTTCATCCTCTCCTACTGTCATTTCTTCTATTAAAAGACCCTCCGTGGCCAAGCTGGACCCTCCATTCACACTACTGCCCCGTTACGAGTTGAATCAGGTCCCAAAAAAGAGATCTTGAAGTCCTAACCCCCAGTACCTCAGATTGTGACTTTCTTTGGAAATAGGATTGCAGATGCAATTAGTTCAGATGAGGTCATACTGGAGTAAAAATGGGCCCTTGATGTAATACAGCTGGTGTCCTTAGAGACTGTGAGGACAGAGATCGGAGTGACACAGCAGCAAGCCACAGAGCGCCAAGGACAGATGGCCGCCACCTGAAGCTCAGAAGAGGCAAGGAGGGTTCTACCGAGAGTCTCAGAGAGCTCGTGGCCCCACAGATACCTTGATTTCTGACCTCTATCTCCAGACCCCTGAGACAATATATGTCCATTAAGGGATCTAGCGTGTGGTACTCTGTTAGCCCTGGGAAACGAACACAACCCTCCTTCCCTTCTAAAAACCTTCCCTTCATGGCTTCCTGTTCCCTCATTATTTCTAGTTCTGTTCTTTGGCCGGGCTCCTGAGGCCTGCACCTGCCCAGCCCATCCTCCCTTTAAAAATGTACCTCCCACCATTTCTTCCTGACTTCTCTGAACTACAACCTAGGCCGACCACTCCCATCTTCAAAGTCTTGCTACCCCTGTTGTCACTAAAATATCCTTTCCCTCCACCAAGTGTGTTTATTTCTGCCTTCCCTACCAGTCCATAGCCCCTTGAGAAATGGGCGAGGACTTACTTTCTTTTGAATCTCCCCTGAGCACACAAATACTCTAGAAGGACTGGTAGATTAACTGATCTAGTCACCTTGGCACATGCTTTATCCTTGACCTGGGATATTGGGCAGGCCGTAAGCTACAAGCCAGGGACCACTGTTTTGCTTTTTGTGTCCCCAGTGCCTAGCCCAGTGTCTGACATTTCATAGACTTTCAAGAATTTTTTTTTACTTAATCCATTTTAAAGATCAAGCCTCAGGTAGATCTATTCCGGGTCCATCCCAGGTAGAACAGCATCCGCCTTCTTTTAAAGGACTCACTAATGAAATACCTTGAAGTTCTTCAGACAAAAGTGGCTGGAGAGGGAAGGAAATGCCATTCTTTCTCTCTCTGGTAACCTCACTAATAGGTCATTAAAAGAGCCCCAGCCTGGAGCCCCAGGAAGCCTTATTAGTCCCCATGACCCATCAGGGAGGGCAGCCTTCCTCCCAATTATCAGGCTTACTATTTATTAATACATGACAGGGCTTCTTCTCCCAGCCCATTGTTACCTATGTTTCCAGAGCCCTTTGAAAGCATAAATAAATGATCGCTGGCTGGTCTCCTTTCCCCAGGATGTTGTCAATGCTGAGAATCCCGACAGTTTTCCAAGACGTGATTTGCCACAAATGCCTAGTGCTCCTGTCTTCTCCTATTTACAGAGATACCTGATAATCCAAGGTGCCAACTCCTTCCAACAGAGACAGACTAATGCTGTCATAAGTCTGCAGGTCACAGAGCCGTGCTCCGGGCTTTTCAAAGAGCGCAAGGCTTGGCAGTGGAGAAGCCGTCAGCTCAGCAGGTCAGTCATTCAGATCCCCAAAACGCCAGACCCAGAGAGCCTGCAGGGGCCAGCGGGTGACTCTGGCCGGGGCCGAGCCCAGAGGAAGGTTACTGTTGTTCTGACGCCGCCTGTCGTTGCCCCTTTCCACCCCTCACCTCACCTCTTCTACCCACATTTCCCAAAACATTTGAATTAACCTCTGATAGTTATTCCCGTGGCCTAGATGTTGTCCCTCAAAATACAAAGCCCCTGGCCATCCGCTGGATGTTTAAAAGGTCTGGATGGGGAGGAGAGTCATAGTGGTGGGGGGGTGGAAGGGGTAGGGTCCAAACTCGGAAGGTAATTAGAAGCCAAAGAAAGAAGGGGGCGTTCAGTTTCCAGTTCCACATGAAAGGAGCTTGGGAGTCCCCACTCTGTCCCGGCAACAAGGAAAAAGCTGAACAGACTAAAAAACCAACAATTCTTCTTGGATTGGTTAGAGACATGAGGACACGGGGCAAACCACTGCCGCCGAGCCTGGAGAAGACAGACGGACACAGAGAGTCATGACTTACCAGAGCAGGAACCTCCGTGGGAACCCGTGTGGGGCAGGAAACCCTGAACGGTAATGGACAAACTGCTGGGGGCTCAGTGTGAACAAATCTGAGAGTTAAAAACTCCAGGCGGAATCCAATTATGGGAAACCCCCCAAATACTGGGAGGTTTACCTCTAGGAGCTCGACCAGATTCCCACAGTAAGTAAGTGAGGAAAAACTCCCTTGAGCTTCCAACAAGGGTAGGGGGGAGGAACCATTTTTCAGTACACCAGAGCATGCTGTTCTCAACAAGGCCTGCCCTCAGCTGAAACCAGTTAACCAGAGGCTAAGCTGGTGGGGAATTTCAGAGCCTAATTGACCTGGGGTAGAGAAATACCCAACTCCAGCTGGCTCTAGCCATCTCGTCCCACCTAAGGGAAGAGAAAAAACTAAGAAACACCTGTGAAGCTCACAGTGGCGAGGCAGACTCACTAAAAGCCTGAAACTATACAACACACCCCTCCCCACACCTCACCAACACATTACCAAAGACCTATTTACAGCAGTCCCTCTTACCTGATATATTATGTCCAGCTATCAAGAGAAAATTACAAGGCACACCAAAAGGTAAAAACACAATTTAAAGAAGCCAACATCAGAACCAGAACCAGACAGGGATGTTGGAATTATCAGTTGAGAATTTAAACAACTATGACTAATATGCTAAGGGCTCTAGGGGCACCTGGGTGGCTCAGTCGGTTAAGCATCCGACTCTTAATTTCAGCTCAGGTCATGATCTCAGGGTTGTAGGATTGAGCCCCAAGTCAGGCTTCATGCTCAGCAGAGAGTCTACTTCTCTCTCTCTCTTTCTACCTCTGCGCCCCGCCCCACTCACACACAGGCACGTGCTCTCTAATAAATAAATCTTTTTAAAAATATATGCTAAGGGCTCTAAGGGATAAAGTAGACAGCATGCAGGAATCAATGGGCAATGTAAATAGAGAGATGAATATCCTAAGAACGGGAAAAAAAAATGCTAGCTTAAAAAACACTGTAACAGAAATGAAGAATGGCTTTGATGGGTTCATTAGCAGATTGGATGTGGCTGAGGAAAGAATCTCTGATCTAGAGGATATATCAGTATAATCCTCAAAGACCATAAAAAGGAGAACAAAGACGGGGGACGGGGCGGGGGGGAGAAGCGGAATACCCAAGTCTACGGAACAACTGCAAAAGGTATTATATATGCATAATATGGATATCAGAAGAAGAAAAAGAGGAAGAGAAGAAATATTTGAAACAATGACTATTTTCCCAAATTAATATTAAATACCAAGCCGCAGATCCAGGAAACTCAGAGATCACATGGGATAAATGCCACCAAAAAAAGTACAGCTGGGCATATCATTTTTAAATTACAGGAAATGAACCATAAAGAAAAATTTTGGAAAAAGGCTAGAGGAAAAGAAACACCTTGCCTACAAAGGAACAAAGATAAGAATAACATCTGATTTCTTCTCAGAAACGATGCAAGCAAGAAGAGAGTGAAGTGAGATATTTAAAATATTGAGAGAGAGAAAAAAAAAAAAAACACCAAACTAGAATTCTGTACCCTAAGAAATTATCCTTCAAAACTGAAGGAGAAATAGACTCTCTCAAACAAACAAAAATTGAGGGAATTTGTTGGGGCGCCTGGGTGGTTTAGTGGATTAAGCGTCTGCCCTTGGCTCAGGTCATAATCTCTGGGTCTTGGGATCAAGCCCCGTGTCAGGTATCCTGCTCAGCAGGGAGTCTGCTTCTCTCTCCCTCTCCCTCTGCGCCTCCCCATTGCTCGTTCTCTCTCTCTCAAATAAATAAATAAAATCTTAAAAAAAAAATTGAGGGAATTTGTTGCCAGTAGATCTGCCTTGCAAGAAATGTTGAAAGAAATTCTTTAGGAAGAAGGAAAATAATATAGGTCGGAAACTTGGATCTACATAAGAAAAAGAGCATTAAAGAAGGAATAAGTGAAGGCAAAATAATAACTTTCACTGTTTTATTCTTAATTGATCCAACAGATAAGTTTGTTCATAATAATAGCAATAATAAATTCAATTAGGTATACTTATGTATGTAAGTTATGTATATCTTATATGCGTATATTTTATACTTATGTATATATCTTGTATTTATTTGTGTATGCTTATGTATGATAGCAATGATAGGAGGAAACAATTAGGGTTATTTTGTTATTATAAGTTGCTCATACTACCCATGAATTGGCATAGTGCTATTTGAAAGTGGATTTGGATTAGTTGTAAATGTATCTTATAAACTCTAGGGCAACCACTAAAAAGTTCAAAAAGAGAAAGTATAACTGATATGCTAAGAGAGGAGAGAAACTGGGGTCATATAAAATGCTCATTTAAAACTACACAAAGCAGAAAAGAGTGGAAGACAAAAATAGTAACAAAGAACAGAAAACCGTAATGAATATGTTAGATATTAACCCAGATATATCAGTGATCACTTTGAATGTCAGTAGTCCAAATGCATTGATTAAAGGGCAGAGATTGTCCGAGTAGATCAAAAAACAAGATCTAACTATATGTTGTCTTCATGAAATCCACTTTAACTATAAAGACCCACATAGATTAAAAATAAATGGATGGAGAAAACTATACCATGCTAACACTAAGAACAAAGGGAGTGTAGATTATCAGAAAAGCTTATGATTGATCAAATGCACTTTTGAGTGAAGAAAGGAAACAAGATCAATTAAAGAATCAGAATTATATGAGGAGGGCAAATAAGACACAGAATTTTGCGAGGGAACACATTTAGAAAGTGGGTATCTAGGCTTATGGTGGCTTGAAATGAGTTATTGAACTTATTCCGTAGGTATTTTTGCCAGTTCTCAGCAACTTTGTGACCCCAAATACTCAAAATACTGTGTACGTTCCTAAAACAGAGTGAAGGAGTCCCACTCCCTGTCTAGGAAATGTAAAAATGTGAAATGCAGGATAGATCTGGCCTTGGGGATGTGTCGGAGTGAGCTGTAACAGCTGTAGGTGAACACCCACCGTCTCTTCAATTTCCCTCCTTGTCAGAGGTGTCATGGCTGTCCTCAGCCATGGGCTAGTCCTGGGCCTCCTTCACAAGGAGCCTGCTTTGATGAAGGCTCGTGTTACATCATCAAATCATCTTACAATCCAGAAATGTTTGCATTTTAACTGAGCACCGAACAACCTTCCAGACCCAACTGTCTCTCTCTAAGGTAGCTGAAGTGTAGCAGGATGACTTATTTTCAATCATGCAGTTTTCTAGAAGTCTCAAAACTCCAGGCACTATGGCAAATGGGAGCAGAGAAAACTATGGAAGGAAAAATGTCCCTTTATTATTGGCACCCCAGTAGTAACAAGCACACCCACCACCCAGATCTTGGTTTCTAAATACCATTATCCAACAAAAGGAAACAGGGCTCCTTGAAGAAGTAGTTGATTCCAGGTCTGGGCAAGAAAAACACTAGGTGATCCTGGGGCATCTTGTGATGCCAGAAAGTAAGGAAGTACTCACAAAGGATGAGGGCTTCCTGAAGGAGCATAGAAGCCAACCAAAGAGTTCCCAATGACCAAAGCTGGAAGAAGTTGAGCAATAAAAAAAAATAATATTTAACTGCAATCCATAGAATAAAGTAAACATGCATGAGTCTATTCTGACATTTAAAAATAATTGAACAAATAAGTACACTTAGCAATAAGGCATAGCTCGTCCTTACAAAAATAAAATTTAATAAGCGTAGAAGGAAAGAAGGAATATAAAATCGCCATTAGAACTCCACAATAACAATTCCTGTGGGAAAAACAATCCACCAATGGCTGCTAAAATTAGTGGTCGAGAGTTTGAGGAAAAGTGGAGTATTTATATATGATCTAAAAGCACCTTTCCCAAGATACATATTAATTGTAGAAGGAAACACAGTAACTTTACATTTAATCCCTTCAGACATACCTGAACTGAATGACAGAGGAAAAAGCACCAGTAATAAGAACTACTGATATCCTGTACCCCTGATATCAGATCAGGACCCCACACCTAGGACCTCATTTAAACTAAGTACCTCTTTAAAGGCCCTATCTCCAAGTACATTGGGGTTTAGGGTTTCAGCATATGGATTTGGAAGGGAGAACAATTCATAGCACTTGAGAACCTTGAGAACCACAATCTAATCATGAAAATACATTAGACAAACCCAAATCATCCATGAATCCACTTGTAAGTACTCTTCAAAAGTGTCAAAGTCATGAAAGACAGACGAACGAACTGTCATAGGTTGAAGGATATTAAGAGACATGACAATTAAATGCAACATGGGATCTGGGATTGAATCCTGTGACAGAAAAAGGACATGAATGGGGAAATGGATTAAATCTGAATAAAGTCTCCAGTTTAGTTACTATTATTGTATCAACGTTAATTTCTTGGTTTTGATCATTGTGCAATGGTGGTATAAAATGTTAACATTACGGCAGCTGGGTGAAGGGTACACTGAAATGCTCTGTGCTGTTTTTACAACTTTACTCTAAAATTACTTCAAAATAAAAAGTTTTTTTTAAATGTCCCTTCAAATCACACCCCTCGCAATGTGGTGGGAGTAGAGAATAGACCCTCGAGCGTCTTCTCTTTTTTGTGGGGGGAAGGGTTGGGGAGACAACGCAGATAACTGCACAATTTCCCCACCACCCTCCCAGAAGTGACAGAGAGCAGGAGACAGGAAGATTCAAAGTGAAAGACAGATTTTTAAAAGCCGGTTTCATGGAGGCAGATGTGGAGCATGGAATCTGCAATAAGAGAGATGGCGGCTGGCCTACTTCCAGGTGTCCAGCTCAGAGACCGATCATGAACCTTTATTTTAAGACTGTCAGCTGTGTGTGTCCACCAAAGAAAAAGAGAGGACTCTGTTTCCACACAAACAGCCCAGTGGACGACGACCACTGGCTGCTCACCCTCCCAGCTAGTTGATTCTGTGGCTCTGAGAGCCCCGAGGCTGATTATTGTAGGGATTAGCACCTGACAGCCTGCACAACCCAGATAATTCCTTTTATTTAGGACTATCCACAACAAAGTGTATGGCCAACCCCTCACCCCCCTCCCACTCTCCCGGCCATCTTTCAGCTTTGTGGTTCTAAGCATTTTTGTTCTCATTCATTTTGCAAAGGCTTTTTTTTTTTTTTTTTCTGAGTACCTACCTTGTTTAAGACATCAGTAAGCCCAGAAGATAGAAAATAACTCTTAGATAAGAATGGAGTTGGGGCGCCTGGGTGGCTCAGTTGCTTAAGCGACTGCCTCCGGCTCAGGTCATGATCCTGGAGTCCCTGGATTGAGTCCCGCATAGGGCTCCCTGCTCTGCAGGGAGTCTACTTCTCCCTCTGACCCTCCCCCCTCTCATGTGCTCTCTCTCAAATAAATAAATAAAATCTTTAAAAAAAAAAAAAAAAGAATGGAGTGCTAACACATAGTAGGCTCACCAGAAAGAGTTTGCTGAATTGACTTCGATGCCTCCTGTGGATTACATCCAGAAAGCTTTTCTATACTTAGATTGTGATCTTTCTGGCCATAAGCTCTCCTATGCACAGTGGCCAGAATAGAATATAAATTGCTGGGCCGAGGTGTAGCTACAAAGGTTTCTAAAGATGTACTCTTTAACATAGTTGACTCCTCTCTACAAGATGCACTGTGAACCCTGGATAAAAAATAAAAATAGAAATAATAATAATAATAATAATAATAATAATAGTGATCAGCTGTCATCGGGTGTTTACCATGTGCCATGTATGTAAAGCTCCCAACAACAACCCTAGTAGGTAGGAGCTAGTACAAGTTTGCAGATGGCTATTAAAAAAGAGGCTTAGACACAAGCCAAGCATCCGGACTGGAGTCCATGCTCTAAACCAGCGGGCTCCACTTCCCTTCCCATTCCTTAATTCTGCTCTAGCCTTACTGCGGGACTTCGGGCAAGTCTTTACAATTCCCTGGGCCCCTGCTTACCTGCCGATAATATGGGGATAATAATCCCATCTTGCCTACTTCAAAGAGTCAATTACACAAGCAACACAACAAAAGTTGAATATCTAGTAGATCACAATAGACAAAGGGGATCACGAGTACACTTAATGTGATGAGCACTGAGAAATGTATATAATTGTTCAATCATTATACTGTACACGTGAAAATAATATAATACTGTATGTTAATTATACTTCAGTTAAAAAAAAAGTTCTCTAAAATATCTAGGGCTCTGGGGCACATGGGTGGCTCAGCCAGTTAAGCATCTGACTCTTGATTTTGGCTCAGGTCATGATCTCAGCGTCGTAAGATCCAGCCCCAGATCCGACTCTGAGTTCAGCGGGGAGCCTGCTTCTCCCTCTGTCTGCTGCTCCCCCCCACCAACAAATAAATAAATAAAATCTTAAAAAAAAAAAAAAGAAGATACTTGAAATTTGTTTTAAATTAATGTGCTCATAAATAAGCCATGGGTTAAAGAAATTAAGTCTCATTAAAACAACAGATTTAAAAAAAAAAGATATAAATCCACAAAATCTAATTCCTAAGCTGCAGTGAAGAAAACTGAGAGGCAGCCTATTTTTTCCCTTCAGGACTCCCGAAAGATTTGGCCATTTTAGGAACCAGGAACCTCTGGAAGCAAGGATGGTGAAAGGTCTGAAAATAGGAAGACTGGCTGGAAATGAGTGTAGGAAGCACTTAGACCTCAGGGTGCCTTCCCTCAGCACAACCCAGTGACAGCCCCTCTGTGCATTTGCTGGAGAGTAAGGCAGGGGTCTCTGGTCCAGCGCACACCAGGCATGGCTGAATCTTGTTGTTTTGTTTTGTTTTGTTTTGTTTTAAGTAGGCTCCACACCTAGCACAGAGCCCAACACGAGACTCAAATCCACGACCCTGAGGTCAAGACCTGAGCCAAGAGTCCCGCATCGGGCTCCCTGCTCTTCTCCCTCTGACCCTCCCGACCCTCCCCCCTCTCATGCTCTCTCTCTCTCAGTCTCTCTCTCTCAAATAAATAAATAAAATCTTTAAGGGGCGCCTGGGTGGCTCAGTTGGTTAAGCGACTGCCTTCGGCTCAGGTCATGATCCCGGAGTCCTGGGATCGAGTCCCACATCGGGCTCCCTGCTCAGCGGGGAGTCTGCTTCTCCCTCTGACCCTATCCCCTCATGCTGTTTCTCTCTCTCTCAAATAAATAAATAAAAAATTAAAAAAAAAAAAAAAAGACCTGAGCCAAGATCAAGAGTCGTAGGCCCAACCCACTGAGCATCCAGGTGCCCCATGGCTGAAGTTTTTAACCATCCTAATAAAAAGAACAGACTCAGTGGGAACTTATCCTGAATAGCGACAATCTCCTCTCCCAACCTTCTTCCCTGACTTACTGTCAAACTGGCAGCCAGGTTTGTATGCTTCAGGTAAGACCTTCAGAGAGACTTCACTGCGGGATCTCAGGATTCTGAAATCCAGGGTCCCCCAGGATCTGGCCCAGCCAGACTCCTTACAGGGACACTCACAGTCCATAAGCCCTACCAATGGGCTCAAGGCTGCCAATCACTTTTTTCCCTATTGTGGTAAAATACGTGTCTCATAAAACATGCCATCTCGACCATTTTTAATTTCACAGTTCAGTGGCATTAAGTACATTCACCATGTTGTGCAAGCACCACCACCATCTAGTTCCACAACTTTTCATCACCCCAAACAGAAACTCTGTACCCATTAAGCAATAACTCCCAGTCCACCTCCCTCCAGCCCCTGGTGACCTCCATTCAACTTTCTGTCTCCATGAATTGGCCCTACTCTAGATATTTCAGGTAAGTGGAATCATGCAATATTAGTTCTTCTGTGTTTGGCTCATGTCACTTAGTATAATACTTTCAGGATTCAATCACATGGTAGCATGTTATCAGAATTTCACTCCTTTTAAAGCTGGATAATATTCCCTTGGATGTTTAGATGTCATTTTGTTTATCCACGCTTCTGCTGACAGACACTGAGGTCGTTTCCACCTTTTGGGCCACTATGAATAATGCTGCTGTGAATACTGACAGCGCAAGTATCTGAGTCCCTCTCCTCAATTCTTTTGGGTATTCTCTATTCTCATCACTTTTTAATTCCTTGTCATCATGAAGTGACAAACCAGGGATCCCCCAACTATTAGAGGACAAGCATTTAGGATGAAAGACAGAACACGAACAGGAAAAAAAATTTTGTTTTTCAACTTAGAGGAAACAAAGACTATACAGAGAGAAGAAAACAATGCAAAACAAAACAAAACAAAAAAAATAATGTGTATCCTAAGATAAAAAGGAGATAACAGCATCTAGAAAATAAGAAGAGTATGCTTTAAAAATAAAACTTTCAGAGAACCAGAAAAGTTCTTTGTAAATAAATGTCTGAGATCTAGAAATAAAAAGCTCAATAAATACATGCGTTAAGAGTTGAGGGAAAAAAAGAGTTGAGGGAATCAGAAATCACTCAGGAAACAGAAATGAAGACAAAGAGGAGGAATAGAGAGGCACCTGAAGAGAACAGCTAGCGCCTGAACTAATAAAAGCTCTATAGATGAGAGAGAAAACAGAAAATAATAAAATTGTAAAGCAAAAATAATGATAAAATAATAATAACATAAGAGAAAATAACAAAATTATTATTATACTCAGGAAGAGTTCCCCAAGTCCTTGCACACTATTGGTGGGATTGAAAACTGATCCAGCCACTATGGAGAAAAGCATGGAATCTCCTCTAAAATCAAAACTAGAACTACCATACTGTCCAGCAATCCTGCTGCTGGGTCTATCTCCAAAGGAGATGAAAACAGGGGACCAAGAGACATATGGGCTCCCATGCCCACCACAGCGCTATTCACAGCAGCCAAGATATGGAAACCACCTATGTGTCTGTCAACGGACGATTGGCTAAAGAAGAGGTGGTACATATACACAATGGAACACTACTCAGCCTTGAGAGAAGGAAATGCTGCCATGTGGGACAACATGGATGAGCCTTGAGGACATTATGCTAAGTGAGGTAAGTTAGAGAAAGACAAATACTGCATGGTATCACTTATATGTGGAATCTTTACAAAACAAAAAACCAAACAAACCAATTGTAAAAGCAGAGTAAAATGGTGGTTCCCAGGGACTGAGGGGTGGGAGAATGGGAGCGATGTTCAAGGGTACAAACCAGCAACTAATAAATAATTAAGTCCTGGAGACCTTACACAGTACAGTGATTATAGACAACACAACTGTATTATAATCATTGAATTTGCTATGAGATTAGATCTTAATTGTTCCCAGTGGAAGAAGTGATCATTATGTGACATCACAGAGATATTCGCTAACATTACAATGGCAATCATCCTGCAATATAAATGTATCAAATCAATCTGTTGTACACCTTAAACTTACACAATGTGGTATGTCAAATATATCTCAATTTAAAAAAAAAAAAAGAAGGAGATATCCCAGAGCTAATACACATAAGAAAAGGCCCACCATGTGTCCAGCACACAGGATGAAAACTGGCCCATGCCAACATACATCATCATGGAACTTCGGAGCTCTGAGGACTAACAGAAGACCCTAGAAGCTTCCAGAGAGAGAAAAACAAAATCATGTATAAAGGGTCTAAAGTCAAGGTGACTTCTGACTTCTTCCCAGCACTTGGGAAGCCAGAAGACAATGGAGTAATGTCTTCAAAATGCTTAGGAACAAAGATTTCTGACCTAGAAATCTCTATTATTAAGTGCATTTGTAGTCCACACACCCAGACATGAGATTTCACTGTGGCAGCATTTTCCCCAAACTTCAAAAATTCACGTACTATCTTCATGACTTTTGCCTTAACCACAACGACTTCTACTATTTTTTTATTATTTTTTTTTTCTTAAATGGTGTCATTTTTTTTTTACTTAAAAATTTATGGAATTTGTTATGGAAAACTGGCTATCGCTTGTGATGAATAAAAAGTAAATATGGAAATAAATTCAATCAAAGCAATGATTTCAAGTTCTGACTGGTTCCCATTGGTTTCCGAGGGTTCAGCCTCGTGCCCTTCTCTGCTTGAGAAAGGAAGGTTAGCAAGGGTAAGAAGGCTGTTAAAGACCTACACTGCCTGATAGGTCTTTTGATGTAATCAAAAGGATTGAAAGAGATTTGAAAGGTATGAGTCAACCTTCTATAATGCTACCTCAGTGCACCTCCTACACCCCCACACCCCCAACCATTCCACCAGCATCTCATCTTGGAAATACTGCACTGCAAGGACACACAGAGGCCATGTCCCACTCGCTGGCAAGTCTCAGAGCTGACAAGGTGGCCTGTGTCTCCGTAGAGAAAAGCATGAAGGGCCTTGAGACCCCATCACGATCAACGGCTAAGATCAGACAAGAAGACTAAACCCTGTTTTGGTTTTAAAAACCTGTCTGTCTCTGCTCTTCAAAGCTCAGAAACCAAAGGGGGCCTTCCTGCAAAAGGGCAGGTCTCGTCTGTGAGCTCAAACCAGGTCTTGCTTTAACCAACCCCCCACCTGCATCTCCAAGTTTACTTAAATCATCTTAATTTGCCATTTCACAACAGAGTGGCCTCTGCAGGCAGTCTCCTCCCCCCACCCCACCCCCGCAGGGTTGGGCTATGTGTGAATGGCAGCTTCATGGTCTTCTCCAGGCCTCAGGCAACGTTTGTGGTTTTCCTCTGTGTTAACACAACCACTGAGGCTGGTCTCCAGAGACACAAAGACTTGCTGGTCCCTGACTGAGATGGGCAGCTTCATAACTACGTAGGCTAAGTGTGCTTAGCACACTCTCTGGCAAGGCCAAGCCAGGTCTCAGACTCCAAGACTCTGTGTGGCCAGCACTGTCTACTGTCCATGACCCATTCCAGCCATGAGACAAGTAGGAGCAAGGTCGAGTAGTCAGTGACCAAGCAGAAGTTCTAGCAGTTGTAGCTATATTAAGTCAACAAGAAACCAAAACATTACTCCTGGCCTAATAACAATAACCACCTCAGCTCAAGATTATACTTTGCAGGCCCATGAGGAGTGTGACCCCTAGTGCCCCCTTTCATCTGGATTTTTTTCTGTAAATGTTGGAGAAGCCCAGAGTTCCTCCTTAGACAGTCTCTCACTTTTTCCATTTACCCTCTCTCCCTTGTCATATCGTCCAGGCTCATGGTTCAAATAAAATCTATATGCCGATGGCTCCCACATTCATATCTGCATACCAGAACTTCTCACCTGACATCCAGACTTGCATATTCCCATGCTTACTCGATACTTCCATTTAGAATTTTTATAGACATCTCAAACACAGCATATCCCAAATTGAGTTCCTCGTGTTCCCCCAAAGAACCGTCTCCCCTCCGGTCTTCCCATCTCAATAAATGGCCACCCCTTGGTTCCATTTGCTAACCTTGCAGTTAGCTTTGAGGGTTTTTTTGCTCTCACACTCTCTCCACCATCTTGTGAGTTCTACCTCCAAAATATGTCCAGAGTGTGACCACTTCTTACCACCCGCACTGCTCTCACTCTGGTCCCCGTGGTTATAGCAGTGGCCTCTGTTCCTGCCCTAACCCCAGTCTATTTCAGTGCAGTGGTCATAGTTCTCCTGTAAGACAGACCACATCACTCCTGTGGCTTCCATCCCCCTAGAAGGAGAAGACAAATCTTCACCATGACAATCGCATACAATCTGCCCTCTTACCTCTATGACTTCTTCTCCTCCCCCTCTCTTCCTTTTCACTTGGCTCCAGCCACATTGGCTTCCTCACTGTTTGTGAAATAAACCAGGTATGTTTCTACTCAGGGCCTTTGCACCTGCTGTTCCCTTGGCCTGGAACACTCTTTCCCCAGATAGTCACATGCTGGCTCCTTCACCTCCTTCAAGCCTTTATTCAAAAGTGACACATCAGTAAGGCTTTTCCTTGCCACCTATTATGGGCTGAATTGTGCCCCCACCAGCCCACCCTCACCCCAACAAATTCATATGCTGAAGTCCTAACCCCCAGGAGCTCAGAATGTGACTGTATTTGGAGATAGGGTCTTTAAAGAGGTAATTAAGTTTAAATGAGGTCATTCGGGTAGGCTCTATTCCAATAGGACTGGTGTGCCTAGAAGAGGAGGAGATTGGCCCAGAGGGAAGACCATGAGAAGACAGAGCGAGAAGGGCCCCATCTACAAGCAAGGAGAGAGACCTCAGAGAAAACCCCTCTGCCAACACCCTGACCTCAGACTTCTAGCCTCCAGAATTGTGAGGAAATAAATTTCTGCTATTTAAGCTTCCCAGTCTGTGGTACTTTATTACAACAGCCTGAGCAAACTAATACATTACCCCATCTACAATGCCCAGTGCCCTCCTCCAACACTGCATATTCATATTCCCCTTCTGTGCTTTCTTCCTTTCTCTCTAGCATTTGCCACTGTTAAATATGCTATAGATCTTTCTTATTTCATTTATTATCTGTTTTCACATTAGAATGTGGTTACCTCCAGGAAGATAGAGATTTTTATCTGTTTTTCTCCCCAGAAGTAGAATGGAGCCCAGCGCATAGTAGGCACTCTGTAATCATTAGCTGAATTCTCCAATTTTCCTGCTCCCTGCACCCTGTGAATGTGAGCTTGTGTTTGCATGCAGAATCATGGGGGGCAAGGGAGGGCTGGGCCACCCTGTGGTTGGCCCCACAGCTATGCATTCTTCAAGGTTTGAGGAGTACCCACTCTCTAGAAGATGGACATTTTAAATTCAACACTGAAGTAGACAGTGGCCATAATTTGGTCAGGAAGATGGGAGTATATCAAGCAATTATTGATACAGACACAAACAGCTTGGTCTCTGGTTCTAATGGGAACCAAAAACCTTGATGGAGAGCTTGCCACACTGTGCCACACACTAGGCTGCATGCTTGACTTCCTCTTAATCCCCCCAATCACTTAGGGAAGCAAATCTTATTCTTATTATTCCCTTTTACACAGGAGGCACCAGGCTTATAGAGGAAGGTTGAGTCGCTTGATCAAGGTCACCTATCGACAAAATGGCCACACATTAAGCTGGAGTCCATCTGGTGTCAAAGCCTATGCTCTTAACCACTATTCCCGAAAGATGTAACTGAGTCTTTGGGGTCTTACATCAATCCAGCGTAGCCAACCCTCTGGGCTGCCCTTGGGTATTCTGCTTTGATGGACTCTTTTGACCTTCCCCACCCAACAAGGAGAAGATCCAGCTGAGCTTCAACTCCAGTAACGTAGCCTCTCCTACTCAGCACCCTCCACGCTCTGCCCTACCACCAGGCTGGGTGAGCAGCATTGCTGCTGCCAGTCCTCATTCCCCAGCAGGCAAGGGCCAGTGAGTCTAGAACAGCCATCAGAGTCTAGAACAGCCATCAGAGTCTAGAACAGCCATCAGAGTCTAGAACAGCCATCAGAGTCTAGAATAGCCATCTCATCCCAAGGGTGTGCTGGCACTGAGAGCCAACAGCAGGCCCCAGTGGAGACTGACTGAGGTCAGGAGCAGATATATTCACAGGATTTCACAGTGGCTCTGGGGTAGGAGGCCCCCAGTTATCTTGAAATAATTTTTGGTGACATCTGTGGCCAAACCAAAGTGTCACAGTGAGGAGTGCCAGTCAGCAAAACATGTCCAGCTTTTCAGAGCTAGTGAGGTCTGTTGTTTGACACCTTCTGTGTGTTGGTCAACAGTGCCATGAGTCATGATTGGGTACAGGAAGCAATGCAGGAGCACCAGATATGTATTTAATCTCTGTTGACTCCTAAAATTTTAAATGAAACTTATGTTTAATGGGGACCTATTAAGTGCCAGGCACCTTATTGGTGCCCTTCATCCCCATAACCTATGAGATAGGTATTGATATCCTCATTTTGCAAATGAGAAAACAAGGCTCAGAGAGCTTGCAAGTCATGAGGTCCAGCTTCAAATAGAGCCTGTCCATATCCTAAGCTCGGTGTGAACTTCCTGCTATACAAATGTGCCTTGTGGAAGAGAAGAGCCCTTTCTCTCTAGAAGGACTTTATATCTCAGGAAAGTAACATCTTTCTAACCAGATATGCCCACAGCACTATCCAAGTTCCAGAACAACAACAACAAAACAACTTACCTAACTGGAAAAAAGGAGTTTCCATTGGAGAGCTCTGAACTTGGAGCAGAAGAATGGCCCGAGGAAGGGTGGGGGGTACATGGCGGCAAGAAAACCTTTCTCCACTCTAGGAAGCTTCCCTAATGGTCCTTCTCCACACCCAGAAGGTGTTCCTTTAGGTTAAGATGTTTATGACTGCAAGAGCTCCTGCAAAGTTCTCCTGCTAGCCTGACCCCTGGGAAGAAATTAATTTAATTGCTTCCTAACTGCTACAGCTGCTGGTAGGAACTAGGGCAGTGACAGGAATGGGGGGAGTGGATCTTGAGGAGATCTGAAGCAGTCATCAAAATTGCTCTTGTCCTACCTCCTAAATTTTCCTGTTCACAGCTCTGCCAACAATTCACTGTGTCACATTTGCAACTCGGTGAGTGCTGTGTCTCAGGTCCACCATCTCTATGTGGAAGAAGCCTGCAGAAGCAATCCAGTTTGTCCCCCAACTCCAGGGGCCACCACCACTCTCCAACTGGTTAAACAGGGAACCATTCTTGAAGGTGATTTCTCAGCTCTGCTCTAAGTACCTCCCAGGGACTGATCATCCCACAAAGAAATTCTTCCTTATATCTGATTTCAATTTCTCCAGGGAAATTCCAGCTCCTTTGGTTCTCTTTGAAGATGGAAAACCCTTTGCACAAAAGATTTAAATATATTCAAACAACATGGGGCACCTGGGTGGCTTGGTTGGTTAAGCATCTGCCTTTAGCTCAGGTCATGATCTTGGGGTCCTGGGATGGAGCCCCACGGCAGGCTCCTTGCTCAGTGAGGAGTCTGCTTCTCCTTCTGCCTCTGCCCCTCCCCCCACTCATTCTCTCTCTCTCTCTCAAATAAATTTTAAAAACATTTAATATATTTAAACATTACAAAAGTCAGGAAAATTTGTAAATTATTCAGTTGTAATCCTTCCAGCCTACCTTAATTTTCATTTCTCTGTATCCCTTTCTGAAGTTTATCCTTATAAATATTTCCAATAATTATAATCCTAACATGGGCACCATTTTGTAGACTCCCCTTCTCATTAAAACACTTCTTCACACACTATCTAATTTTCATCCCCCTCTTTCATGCAAAGGGTCATTAATGTGCTATCTTTCCTGCACAGATTATTCCTGGGGTCCTCATCCATACTCCAGAAACGATAGAATGATTGTTTCTACTTGAGGAGTGTATATGTCTGCCCATTAATAGGTTGGGACTCACTGAGCCAGTTTACCTAGTCTTGCCGTATCTCCCTTGAGCCCAGTAACACTCAGATATGAGATGGATGGTTGAGGGTTATGTGAAGGTTTTCTTACATTTGGGTAAGTGTTCCTGTTTCTTGACTCTTTGATATAGACCTATAATTCACCTGCTTAGTTTCCAGTGACCATGAACCTTAATAGCTGCTCCATGCTGTTCTGCAAAAGGGTCGAAGAACTACAGGCAATGTATTATACCAGACTTTCTGCCCAGTCTTCACCAAAACAGTTAGTGCTTGGCATCTAAAACAGCTCCCTCTTGACATTACAGGTCTGCTAAACTCTGGGTCTATTGGTGCTTCACTGAGGACTGGACCCTACCTGACACCGATGTCCCCTTGAGGAGGCAGAATATGTACAAAACACCCTTTGTACTTCCAAGTTCTTACAGTTAAACAGCATACACTCTATGGCCAGGGGACAAGATTGTTCTGAGTATAACTCACTGGCTGCTACAAAATGGAATACTTGACCTCCATTGTTCTTTCAATTAGAGTTAACTAAGACTAAAATAGGAGTCCCTCTCGGAGCATATCCCAGGAACAAGATTTTTTTTTTAACAAAGGCAGAAAAATTAGAGTGCTAGCCCTCAGAAATAGCAACAAGAGATGAATGCATACCTGTAGGAAAGAGATGCCAGCCCAGAATTAAAAGCTGATTTCAGTTAATGAGCATAAGAGAAACTGGAGAGACTCCACTGATCATCCTATAGAACCCCACCTCACTCCCGAACTTCCTTCCACCTGGCACATGGGAAAAGACTCCATCTCTCTACTTGGAACAATTCTTATTGGCAATCCAATTTCTGCATGTCATTGTGTGCCCTTCGACAAGCATAAGAGGATGATGACTTTCTGGCAGAAGGCCCTGGGAGAGTTGTCAGACATCCTGATAAACAGGAAGCATTCCTATTCTCGGTGTTTGACCACACATTTCACTGCCAATCTTCTACAATTGTCTCATGTCCACACTGACTTTTCCCAATAGCCAGGCAAGAAGCCAGGAAAATGAGTGAGCATCTCTGCCCCTGACCGTCAAGTCCTGCTTCTCTCAGAATAATGGACAAGGAGGCTTATTCACACGGGTGTGGAGCCAGCTCATAGCAGCTCATGAGAGCTGACTGTTACATCTTCAGGAATTTTGTGAGCAGGTGGACATCAGCTCAAAGGCTGGAAATCAGTCCTGATGAGATGATGTATACCACATAAATTAACAAATACTACAAATCAGTGCCAGTTGTTAAACATTGACCAGCACACCATTGCTCATTATTGAATCCCTGGGATTATAAGACATTCAGAAAGGGTCAGAACTTGAGCTATTTCATTTTTTTTGATTCTCCCCAGAAAAGACCAGGAAAGATAGAGACAGAGAGTCCTAAAATGTTGGCATGAGAAGGGATGCTAGAGGTCACCTGGTGAAAATACTATGACCAAGTGACAAGAATGTCACGCTGCCAGGTTCCAGACAAAGGACAAGACCCAGATCCCTGTGTCCCCATCACTGTTCTTTGGAAAGTCCCACCCAGATGCTATAATAAGAGCAAACCAAGACTTGCTTTCACCCCATCGTTCTGGGAGCAAATTTTCACACCCTGAAAATGAAGCATATGATTTTCACCATGACCTTCCTCGACCTGAGAAGCAGGTGGGCCAAGCATTTCCCAAGCGTTTTATGGAAAAGAGCCACTTCCCGCTTCACTTGCAATTTCAGGCAAGGGGTGAGAGCGATTCTGAGCAGGTGAAGTATCTGCCCCCAGGGGATGGTCATAGTCAGTAGGGCTGCTGGACTGAGTGACTTAATAAACAACAACCATTTCTTTCCTGAAGTTCTGGACGTTGGAAATCTGAGATCCGGGGGCCAGCCCATTTGGGTTCTGGTGAAGACTCTCCCCCAAGTTGCAGACTGCTGACTTCCCATCGTCTCTTCACACGGTGACAAGGCGGCAAGAGAACTCTCTGGGCACCAGTCTCATTCACGAGGGCTGCACCCTCATGGCCTCATCAGCTCCCAAAGGCCCTGCCTCCAAATACCACCACAGTGAGAGTTAGGATTTCAACATATGAATTTGGGGACAACACATTCAGTCTCTTGGAAGGCTAGTTAAGGTTGCTGGGGTCTGAAGAGCTACCACCAAAGAGACACCCGTGAGGTCAAAGCACCACAGAATTCCGTGAGCTCCTAGCGGTGCTGAGGAGACACGGTCCCTGTCCCTGGTACAGCCACCCTCCAGCTCTGCTGAGGACCACCCATGCCTGGGACGCAGAGTGACCAGAGTGTCAGCACCTGGGCAGCATGTCAGAATTTCCTGCCTGTGAGAGCCCCGAATCTTCATCAGTCTGAGGACCTGAGAAGCCAGGAAGTTCAACGGGCCATTATTCCCACTTTGTGGTTTGGGGCAGGAGAGCCGCAGCCCCTGAACTCGTGGGCGTTCATAAAAAGACAAGGCAAAACTGGGAACTTTTGACCTTATGGGTTTATTTCGGCTGAAAAATAACTGAGAGCATCTCAAAGGAGAACAGTGAAGTGTTAATGAGCTAATTAGCACTTGTGCATTCGTTGCTAGCAGTCCATGTGTGGACACAGAGTACCTGCCTTTGGTACTTAGAAGTTTGTTCTCGACACTTAATTAGAGGATTACCTATTCAAAGGAAAGAAGTTAGGTGTTAGGTTATATGGGTGACTTTACAAAAAATTAGAGTACTCTATAAGAAGAGTGCTTCTGAATCAATTCAGTCTGAAATTGCTGATACCCTAGCTCCTAGGCTGGAAGTAAATGTAACCACTGGTCCTGTGTTACTTGAAGCAGATGTCACCAGCCAGGCAGGGACAGACACGTTCAGTGCATCCATAACATCCAGTAGGGTTTAATCCATCTCCATGAAGCTGACTTTGTGACTTTGGTCTATTTTGACAAAAGGAGATCACTGTTGAGCTCTGAGGAGTCTGGATCGGGTTGCTGATCCTGTTCGACAGTCAATGAGAACCTACTGTCCACAGGACCCAAGCCAGCTTCTCAAAACTGTCAGGTGCATAGGAGTCCCCGGAGGGACCTTGCTGCTAAAATGCAAATTCAAACAAGCTCCCAGGTGATGCTTCTGCTGCTGGTCCAAGGCCCAAATTTCCACTGGCATGGCAACAAGACAATGGAATTACAATGATCAACAAGACAAAGCCTTTGCATCTTAGGAGCCCACATACACAGGTGATTTCAATACATCATAGCATTGTGATAGAGACACCACATGCCCACATGCTGGGGCGGAACCAAGAGGCATCTAACAGCTAGAGAAGTCTTCTGGTGAGAAAAACAGAAACAAGCCAGGGATGGCCTTGCATCTGTGGCTACAGTTGTTTAGAATTGATCACCAGTGAGGAACCCCGGAGGGTTCTTGAACAGTGGAAGCAATATGGCTTGAGCTGTGTTTAGAAAATCACTCTGGAGCCACTGATGGAGGATGAAGAAGACATCCTGATTCTTTCAAGTCTTAGGGATTCCACATCCAGATGATATTCCAATTCCATCTGCTTCTTTCCATCTCCACTGCTGCCCCCTTCGGCCAGACATCACCTTTTCTCATCTGGAATAATACAATCACCTCCTAACTACTTCCAGGTGTGCTCCTGCAACCTATTTTCCATGCAGCAACCAGAGCACTCTGCTCTGGAAGTACACCAGACCATGTCACCTGCCAGTGAAAGTCCTCCAATGGCTTCCTGTCAGACTCGAGATTCCCAAACCCGTCCCATGGCCTGTAAGGCTTAACACAATCCTACCTCACCCCGGGCTATTCTTCCCTCAGCTGATATCCTCCAAACATGCACCCACTCAGAGCCCTTCTACATGCTGTTCTCCCCACCCCGGATGCTCTTCTTCATCAGGTCTCTGCTCAAATGTCACCTACTCAAAGAGGCCTACTTTGAATATCCAAATTTAATCCACTCCATCAGTCAGCTTCAATCCTATTATCTTGTCTATGGCACACTTACTGGTATCTGGAATTATTTAATGTAGATTAAAACACACACACACTCACATATTACCATAGTATAAGCTTAGTGACAGCAAAGGACATGACTATTCTCCTTACCACTATCTCCCCCACCCCCCAGATCAGTGCATATGGTAGGTGCTCTCTGAATATTGTGTTGAGTGAATGGGTTTGTGGGAGGTAAGATGGGTGCCAGGGATACCTATTAGGAAGCTTTTGGAGTCATCCAGCAAGAATCAAGGAAGTCTTCACTAAGGTGTTAGTAAAAGAGTTGGAGAGATAATAGCTTGAGGAATATTTAGGAAGTAGAATCAAAAGGACTTGGTGATTGAAGAGAGATGGAACATGTGAATGAAGGAAGAAATAAAGATGATTTGAAGACTTCTATCTTCCACATCTAGTGACTGGCAGTGCAACTCAATGAGATAGAGAAACTCAGAAGTAGAAAATGATGAATTCAGTTGGATATGATCAACTGGAGGTTCTTCCGGAACATCCAGATGGAGATGAATATATGAGTCTGGAGCTTGGGACAGATGTCCGCACTGAAGATAGAAACTGAGGATTGACTGGTATCCAGATAGTGCTGCTCAGAGAGAACATATAGAATAAGACAATGAATACACAATAGGTAAAATCTTGGGGTACACCAACAGTCAGATGGTGGGTGAAGAAAGAGGAGCCCACGTGGGACAGAGATGAGGAGAACCAGGGCATTTTTCTGTGTCATGGAAGCCAAGGGGAATTTCCCAGGAAGCAGGAGTGATTAATGGTGTTAGATGTAGCAGACAGGTCAGAGAAGATAATGAATAGAAGAAAGTGCCCATTGGATTTGCAATTAGGTGTTCATAGGCGCCTTCCATTCAATAGAACTGTGTAGGTGGAAGTCAAATTGCAGTATAATGAAGAAGGAACGGGAGGTGGGGAGATGATTAAAAGCAAGTCTTTCAAGAAGTTTGAATGAGAATGGAAGGAGAAAGAGCAGCAGCTAGGAGGTCACAGGAAGGTTCTGTTGAACATTTTTTAATGATGGGAGAGACAATGTCTTTGTGTGCTAAGGGTAAGAAGCAGGAGGTTGAACACAGGAGGAGAGAGAGAAGTGATGGGCAAGCCCCTGGAGATGGGATCCAGGACACAGGCTGTGGCATCAGCCTTCAGCAGGAAGAGGGCTACTTTATTCTCTGAGGCAAGAGAGAAGAAGGGAAAGGTGGAGCAAGGTAAGTACATGAGATTAAGTGAATGGCCTCAACTTTCTCAATAAAATAGGCGATAAGACAGTTTAGATTTTTTTTAACACAAGCAGCAGCATAAAAAAAAAAAAAAATGGGAGCCAAGGTCATGAACTGGCAGCCTGTGCATAACATACTGTCACAAGTGGGATGGAGGCAGGGAGGCCTGGGAGGAGGCTGTTTTGCACCAGCATGAACAGACGTAAATAAGAACCAAGACGACTCACGATGTGAGGGAGGCAGAGTGCGGCGCACATCACATCATCCCATGGGGGCCCATATACTGTCGTATCATGAAGACTTAATATTCATACAAGACCCAAAATCGCCCTTGCCTTTATGTCCTGCCCTATCATGCCTTTTCCCTTGTTTGGACGTCTCAGAGTAGGGGTATGTGTAGAAAAGAGTTAACATAGCAGGTCTGAGATTGCTACCCTTAGAAAAGTCTCCTTGCATGGTTGGCATCTGGGAACCAGACACTCAGAAGGTTCCCTGAATGATAAGGGAGGTTTACAGTGCCTGGACTACTCGTACAAACAACATGATTTATGCTAAACACCTGCTTTCCTTCTGGGAGCCTAAAATTTTGGTACTAGCTATGCAATCGGTGCCTACATGACCAGCCCCCAAGAAAAACCTTGAGCTCTGAGTCTCAAATAGAATTCCCTAGGCAGAAACATCACACATGGAAAGGAGTGAGCATTTTGCAACCCCTCATGGGAGGAATAGAGCATAAGGAAGTCTGCATATAGATTCCTCCAGACTCTGCCTGTGTCTTTTCCCCTTATGATTAGATGTACACCCTTATTGCATTAGTGTAATAAATCTTAGCAATGAGTACAATTACCCGCCAAGTCTGGGAATGCTTCTAACATATTGCTGAACATGGAAGAACTCAGATACCCCTGACGCATGGGCCATACTTGCCACCCACTTTGTTTTCCCTCCCACTTACTCTGCCACCAAATACGATCCAGTTTCTACCTATAACACTTCACAGAAACAGGGCTTACTGTGCACATCTCCAGTAAACAACACTACAAGAGTTGTGAGCCTCGGGGTGCCACAGACACGTCATGAGTGTCAGTGTGGTCAGTCCCGGCATGCCTTTCCAACCTTCTGGATCGTGTACTTTCGTGTATGATTCAAAACATGGCTCAAGCAGTTTCTTCAGAAACCCAGATGGCTTTTATTAGCAGTCCCATTATCTAAAGGCTGAAGTGTAGCTTCAACTTCAATGAATGCTGCCTAATAGATTCAACCCTAGAGCAGGAGTCCGCAAGCTATCGCCCGGAGGCCAAATTCAGCCCAATGCTTGTTCCTGTAAATAAAGTTTTATTGGAACACAGCCATGCCCATGTGTTTCCATGGTGTCCCTGGCTGCTTTGACACTACAACAGCCAGGTGAGTAGTTTAGAAAGGGAACCGATTGCCCAGAAAGCCTAAAATATTTACTACCTGGACCTTTACAAAAAAACACTTGCTGACTCTCGCATTAGATGAATAAAGTTCTGTGGAAAGAACAGAAAAAAAAAAAAAGAGGAGAAGCTAAAGACAAATTTTCCCATTGACAAGTTTGCCTCAGCCTGGATTTTTGAGCCTTATTCCAAAATTTTCTGGAGTATGTGACTCACAAATGTGATCTTAAGCAAGAGAGGAAGTCACAGAGATTGGGAGAAGCCTCTTCATTAGCTTGGGGAAAAGGTCTTGCTCCAACAAGTAGGAACTGCCACATTTTTTAAGAAAAAAATTTTATTTTTTTATTTTATTTTAAAATTAAAAAATTATTTATTTTTAATTTTTCCAACAATTTTGATTCTATTTAAGCTTTAGAAATATACTTTCACATTGTATAACATAATAAAAAAAATAACTAAAATTCTCTGTACCACCCTTTAAATTACTTCTTGAAGTTTTCATTTTAATTCCAGTTAGTTAACATACAGTGTAATATTAGTTTCATGTGTCCAATATAGTGATTCAACACTTCGCTACCTCACTGGGTGCTCATCACAGCAAGTGCCCTCCTTAATCCCCATCACCTGTTTCACCCATCCGCCCACCTACCTCCCCCCTGGTAACCATCAGTTTGTTCTCTGTAGTTAAGAGTCTGTTTCTTGGTTTGTCTTCCTATTTTTTTCTGCTTTGCTCATTTGTTTTGTTCCTTAAATTCCACATGAGTGAAATCATATGGTATTTGTCTTTCTCTGACTGACTTATTTCACTTAGCATTAAACTCTCTAGCTCAGTCCACGTCATCACAAATGGCAAGATTTCATTCTTTTTTTATGGCTGAGTATTCCATTGTGTGTATGTATATCATTTTATCCATTCATCAGTTGATGGACACTTGGGCTGCTTCCATAATTTAGCTATTGTAAATAATGCTGCTTTAAACATAGGGGTGCATATACCCCTTCAAACCAGTGTTTTTGTATTCTTTGGGTAAATAGCCAGTAGTGCAACTGCTGGAGCCACATTTTAAATTTATTGATTTGATAAATGTCTACAGAGCAGCAAGTTTGTATGTTTTGCAACTATCTCCCTGTATATGACCCAGTCTTTTCACTGTCATAGTGATGGCTTTAAAAAATATTTCTTGAGCATGTCCAATTAATTCGTTTTTTAATTTGTGTCCTATTTTAGAATCCTTGTCAAATTTAAGGTTGCTAAGATCTTCTCATACGTCTTCTGCTGGAAACTTCATAGTTTCACTTCTCCTATGTGGGTTTCTGATGCCTGTCAAGTTACTTTTTGTAGGTTATGTGAGGCAAGGGTTAAGGTGCTTTTTGATGGTTTGGTTTTGGTTTTTTACATCTGGCCCTCTAGTTTTCCCAGTACTGTTTGTTGCAAAGATTCTCCTTTCCCAGTTGAATTGCCCTGGCACCTTTATTGAAGAGCAATTGATATATACGTGGAGGTCTATTTCTGGACTTCTGATTGTGTTGCTTAGGTCTATTTTTATGCCAATACCATACTATCTTTATGATTATACTTTTTAATCTTGAAGTCAAGCAATTTAAGTCCTCCCACTTTGTCCTTCTTTGTAAAAGTTGTTTGGCCTAGTCAATGTTCTTTGAATACCCTTGTAAGTTTTGAATTGGCTTGTCAATTTCTACACACACACATACAGGAAAAGTTCTGCTAGGATTTTAATTAGGTTTGCTTTGATCTATAGATCAATTTCAGGAGAACTGATATCTTAACATATCAGTTCTTCTAATTCACGAACATGACCTCTCTCTCCATTTACTTAGGCGTTCTTTAGTTTCTCACAGCTACGTTTTGTAGTTTTCAGTGTACAGGTCTTTCATGTGTTTTGTCAAATTTGCTCCTCAATATTTCATATTTTTGAGGCTATTGGCAGTGGTAATTTTCATTTCAATGTCTAACTGCTAGTGTATAGAAATAGAATTTATACATTGGTCTTGTATCCTGCAAATATAAGATATTAGTTCTAGGAGCTTTATTTTGTAGATGCTTCGGGTTTCCTACATAGAAGATCATGTTGTCTGGGTATAAAGACAGTTTTACTTCATCTAATCCGCATGTCTTTTCTTTCTTTTACTTGCCTTATTGTACCACCTAGAACCTCCAGTACATTGTTGAATAGGAATGGTGACAGCAGGTATTCTTGCCTGGTTCCTTATCTTAAGGAGAAAGCATTCAGTCTTTCACCAGTAAGTATGATGTTAGCTATAGGTTTTTTGTTGATTATAGGTTTGTGTTAGGCTTAAGAAGTTTCTTTCTATTCCTGGTTTGCTTAGAGTTTTTATTTTAATGGTTATTGGTTTCATGAATCTATTGTTTTATCCTTATGTATTTGCAATTTCCATTGGTAAACCACCATAAAAATTTTTCATTAGAAAGGAATTTGTTACTCATAAAAGATAGTTAATTTTCAATATTGTTAGTATTCTTTGTAGGGTTTAAGGAGAGCAGACAAGTCAAATGGGAATTTTAAATTGTGACTTAGCATCCACATATTTGATTTTATGTGATTGACTGCTCTATTGTCTGAGTCATGAGCATTTTTAAAAGCTTTGTATAGCATTCTGGTAAATAATGGTTTATTAAATACTAATTTTGACCCTTGAAAGAAAGGATTCTGATAAGAGAGGAATAGGAAAAGAACACAATTGGATATGCAGAGCTTATGAGTTATTGCCCATAAAACTGCACTGGTCTTTAAGTTTCTGGACTGTATGAGAGTCTCAAGCACATATCAAGTACTGCTTTCTCTCATTTCTTGCTAGTTCATAGAAAATTTAATTCTCAAAGCTCTACTATACCAAAAAACTCACCGGGGTAAGATTGGGTCAGGCTTGCATAAGATCCAAAGAACCTTGAATACCTTATATAAATCTTTCAGATTAGTTTTCTTTGGAAGAGAGAGATTGTCTGGGGTCAAAAGTAAAATTAATTTGATCCTCAAGATTTTTAAATTTATTCTGTCATCTAAAGAGCATATCTAGATCTGGCAAGATGCCTCCTTATCTTGCTGGGGACTCAGTCTACAGCGATAAAATAAAAATGATTCATACTCATAAGCATTCAGGAGCCTGCAGAGAGTTGCCACGACAGCAAATAAACGAAATGTCCATTTCCCGCAGCTGGGTGGTTATGTGAATGCAAGAAAGAAAAGCCTTGGTCCCGTGGTCCCTTCTTTCCTCTCATCTAGATAACACCAGCCATCTTTAAGGCTCAGCCTTCACTTGCCTAGGGAAGATGATATAAAACCCTGGGAAGGTATCTGTCCCTACTCCAAAAATTTACTCCACCCACAGGCTGCCCTCTGGGATTTCACTCATGGATAGCCTTGATCATTTGGACTGGAATCCCCTTGACAGCCATCCTTCTGACAGCCCACTGCATCTTTGGGCAGTTCTGATTCAAAGAACAGCCATCTTGGGGCGCCTGGCTGGCTCAGTCGGTAGAGCGTGTGACTTTTGATCTTGGGGTCATGAGTTCAAGCCCCACATTGGGTGCAGAGCTTACTTTATAACAAAACAAAACAAAACCTCCATGTACGTTTCACCCAGTGGTCCTAGTTTCACCCTTGGCAATATGATGTTGAACAAATCTACCCCCTTCCTAGAAGACATCCCTCATGAGAGTAGAGGAAAGCTCTCCAGGCCTTGCTGAACCTCCTCTTTACTCCTTACTAATCCAAATGTATCCCATTATGTCCATGTGTTTCTTCAAGCTAGGAGTCCAAAACTATATGTGAAAACTCCAAGAGAAATCTGATGCCCATGGAGTCACATTGGAATATATACGCATCCTCATGCTTCATTTTGTGTTCACATTAACCCAGCTTTCTTGGGGAAGTCACATCATACCCTTATTTTTTTCTTACAATTTGCATAGGATAGCCCAACTAAATATATCATTCCCCTAAAAAGCAATGCTTCTAAAATGCAAACATCTCGGGAAGAGTTTGCAAAGAACTCTGTAGAGAGAAACATATTATGAATTGATTCCTCAGATCTATTTCCTCTGTGGGAAGTCTGACAATCGGGCACCAAGAGAATACTCAATTTGAGGGAAGAAGAGGTAAATTTATGAGAACTGAGGAAGCCAGGCCTGGGGCGGGGGGGTGTCACAGCGGCTGAATGAAGGGTAGGGGAGAGAGGACACAAAAAGAGGAGGTGGGATTGTGTCAAGGACCAAGTCCAACTGTTTTATAGTTTTTCCAGGGTTTAAAATTGCCGAAAACAGCAAGCCTGCTCTTCCCCCTTTGCTTCCAGACAGCAAGCCTGCTCTTCCCCCTTTCCTTCCAGCGAATTCTCTAAGAACAAAAATTCTGTCAGTCAGCCTTCTCACATGGGGAAGGGATCATTCCCATCGCTGTGCTCAGCAATTTCAAGTTCTTCACCCTCCTCTGGAAGGTTCTAGTCCACCCCACTTTCCTTTTAAGGCTTTTTATAATGATCTCTAGTTTTCTCCTAATCAATATATTCATAAATGACCGCATGGCTCTTTAGCCAAGAAGTGATTGTGGCACGGGTGGGGGTCACGGGACAAACCCAACAAACCACCCAAAGAACAGCTGTGATATCACGGTCAGAGTGTTATGGAAATAAAAGAACATCTGAGTCATCAAACAGCTGGATTCCCATTTCACACCAACACCTAGGAACAGAGTGCAGGGGGGTGGGATGACTGCAGAGAGCTGGCAACCAATCACTGCAGAGTCAGGGAGGGAGGGAGGGAAGAAAGGAGTATCTCTTGAATACCTTCAGACACAGGGTGGGGGTTTCGCCCATATTTAACACACCCACGCCAACCTTGTGGAGTATGCATTACAATGTCCACGTTACAGGTGAACTCACAGAGGTTAAGCTCGCAGACCTTGCCCAAGGCCACATGGCTCGTGGATGGATGACTAAGATCTGGGCCACGCAAAGTCCATCATATTTCCACCTGCCTACACAGACCCCTGGAACTCAAGAGAAGTGCATCTGAAACCATGTGTCCCACTTGATTCTTGGTTGTCAAACTTGAAGGCTACACGCTGGAAATAGACACAACTATGTGATCCTGTAACACTGAGAAAGAACGATGTCCAAGGTCATAGGAGGCCCCAGTTCTGATTTCAGCCCATGAGGCAGAATCGCAAATGGCTGTGGAGGCTGTAACAGTTTGCCTCTGCTAAGAAGCCACCAGTGGGTGAGCAGAGGGAGGAGACCCACAGTTCTGTACGTATCGCGTCCAGGTGCATCTGCTTTATGTGGGCACCATCAGTACTATCATCTCTCACTTCAAAAGCAGTGATGTTACGTCAACAGACATTCACATTCACCAACAATACATTACTGTGGCTTAGTTTCCCAACCTGAGTCTCCTTTAGGTCCATAAAAAAGATGCAACTTTGCCATTTCTGCCTGGGAGGGTCACGCTGGGAGTTGGTGGTAATGTGGAAAGAGAAACACTAGGAGCTGGAGTGAACTGTGGTTGAAGAGATGCCATGATCTGTAGATGGGGGATGAAGAAAGGCAAAGGAGTGGCTGACGGCCTCCCCCAGGATGATCTGCTTAAGTACTGATTCATGGGCGCCTGGGTGGCTCAGTTGGTTAAGCGACTGCCTTCAGCTCAGGTCATGATCCTGGAGTCCCGGGATCGAGTCCCGCATCGGGCTCCCCCTGCTCGGTGGGGAGTCTGCTTCTCCCTCTCCCGCTCCCCCGTCTTGTGCTCTTTCTCTCTCTCAAATAAATAAATAAAATCTTTAAAAAAAAAAAAAAGTACTGATTCATAGTGGATCTTGGAATAATTAGTAACTATGAAGTAGTAGCCAGTTGATTCCAAATGCTCTGCTCACAAGAAAAAAAAAAAAAAGCAATTCAGTAAGGCCACTGAATCTCTAATTTCTAGGGCAAAATTAAACAGCACATCTGTCTCCATGTGATTCTTTCTTACTAGAAATCACAAAAGATCTCAAACAGTGTGCACACATTTGATGTACTCCCTAGCTCACCCCACAGTAGGTAAAATATGTTAAAAAAAAAAAAAAAAAGAAATGCTAAAAGTCATAGTTGGACTCAAAAATAAAATAAACATTCCTGTGGAGCAGCTGCAAAGCAAAGTGATCAGGACTAGAGACAGGATACAGGCTACTGAGCCCCAAAGCAGGCAGGGGCAACAATGGTTTGGTCACCCTGAAGGAAGGTGTGTTAGTCTCCTCGGGCTTCCATAACACAATACCATAGACCAGGTGGCCTGAACAACAGACACTTATTTTCTTACAGTTCTAGATGCTGGAGGTCCCACATCAAGGTCCAATGGCTTCAGTTTCTGGAGAGAGGTCTCTTCTTGACTTATGGATGCTCACCTTCTCAGGATGTCCTCATATAGCCTTTCCTCTATGCACAAGCGTGCACGCACATACGTACACAGAAGGAGGTAAGGAGGGAGGGAGTTCTCCCCTGTCCCTTCATATAAGGGCCCCACCCTCACCACCTCATTTAACCTACTTCCTTAGAGGCCCCATCTCCAAATACAGCCATGGTTGGGGTTAAACTTCAACATAGGAATTTGGAAAGGAGCACCAACTTTCAGTCTATAACAAGGGAATTAGCCTCAGATTGACTATTAGAGGCCACCGTTGGGAGGCGACAGGGGGAGAGGGAAGATGAGCATTTCTTGCCTCATGGAAACCAGCTGAGAAGTAGGCTGTGGACCTGAGAGGAGCCTCCTGATCAGGAGTTAAGATACTGATCTGTATCTTCCCAGCATTTCCATGGAGCAGGAACGCCAAAATACCATCACGAAACTTGATTCTGGACTAAAAGCCTGAGAGGCCAAATGGAAGCATCTTCAAAAATCATAAAACTCTAGATATGAAGACAGAGAAAAGAGACATGAATCTCCACTGAAGGTGACCATACTGGCATCTTTAGTGAATATTTATATTTGATTTGTTGCCACCACTGCTGCTTCTACCTTCTTGAAATGGGTACTTAGCTTATTGATTTTCAGCCTTCTTTTTAAATATGTGCATGTAAATGTGCTGTAAGTTTCCCCTTAAGCAAGACTGAAACTGCATCCACAAGTTTTCATCTGCCATAGTTTCATTATGATTCAGTTCAAAATATCTTAACATTTTTATTGTGACTTTTTTTGATGCATAAGTTATTTATGAGAGTATTACTAAATTTCCAAATATAAAGGATTTTGAGTCTTTTGTTGTTGGTGGTGGTGATTTTTAGCTTAATTACACTGGATTAGAAAGCACATTCTTTATGATCTCAATATTCTTAAATGTGCTGAGATTTTTTTTAAGCCCTGTGATAAAGTTTTAACAAACAACAGCTCATATGTTTGAAACTTAAAATGTACTCTTAAATCATGCTCAGATTAAAGAGATAATCATCAATGAAACTGCAAAATATTTTGACCTGAACCACAATGAAACTGATGCATATTTAAATTTCTGGGTGCAGTTTAGATTGTAGTTAGCAATTTAGAGCTTTAAACAATGTCTTCAAAATTAAAAATAAAGAAAAAGATTGAAAAGAAAAAATTCAACTCAAGGAACTAGAAAAAGAATGTCAGGATAAGATTTTAAGAAGTAGAAGAAAATACAACAAACACAAACAGATATATATAGTAATGTTTGCTGCAGGATTCTCTATAAAAGCCAAAAAAAAAGTAACTTTTAATTACCAGACACCAGATTCAGAATTGACAGCTGAAAACGGTTTCCCTTTAGTTATATAAATTGTGGTATGCCCATTCACTGGAATATTATGCAGCCATTATACATGTATCTGTGACTCTATTTATTGACCTGGGAAAATGCCCAAAACACATCATTAAGTAGACAAGGTTGGAAAGCAGCAAATACTGTATTCACTAAGTTTCTTCAGGATGTAAAGAATTGCTTCTGGCTGGACTAGGAGAGACAGAAGGAGAAAAAGAAAGGGAGGGAGGGAGGGCATGGCTTCACATGTTGGAAAATTTCATGGGATTAAAGAATAAAACAACTAAGAATGAGGAAAGGGCTGAAACCAGCATAGTTTCATGGATCTCAGTAGAAAAAAAAAAATTCCAAA
Source organism: Leptonychotes weddellii (assembly GCF_054177405.1). Classification (NCBI taxonomy): domain Eukaryota; kingdom Metazoa; phylum Chordata; class Mammalia; order Carnivora; family Phocidae; genus Leptonychotes; species Leptonychotes weddellii. The sequence goes on from NC_138380.1 coordinate 15,412,548, forward strand.
GAACATTTTTTGAGTTGGTGTAGATTAGTCTAGGTTGGATCTGATGTCTACACCAAAGCCAAGCAGCTTTGGTTTATCAAATAATGAAACCCTGATTATTAAGATGGCCCCAGAGTAAGAAAAATTATTGTGCGTGTACCCAGGATGTGTCTATCACCAGTAGGATCCCTTTTTTCTAATATAATATGTGTGGGTATGTGTGTATGTGTGTATCAGATGGTAATGGGATAGCAAGTGATGGTCACTCCCTTCTATACTTTTCGATGTACCTCAATGAATATGTTCACTCCCTTCTATACTTTTCGATGTACCTCAATGAATATGTATTACTTTTATATTTTTTTTAAAAATGCAATTTTCTGTTTGAGAAAGAAAAACTCACTTCAGAATATGCTAGCATATTTGATGAGATTCTGGACAGACCTGACAGCCAGAGGGTACAAAGCTTTCATCAAATAGTCCTAAGAAAGCAAAGTGACCACCAGCTCCATCTTCCTCTCAGCTGTCTGCCCACCTCCGCTTCCCTGTCACTCACCCAAATCTGTTCCCTGATTTGAGAACAAAAAAGAAAAGGTTATTAGCCTGTAGGATATAGGGCAAAAGCAAGGACAATAGACCCAAATCATCCCAACAGAAGGAAACAGTTTTCAGCTGTCAATTCTGAGATCATCATCTGGTAATTTCATGCTCTGCAAAATCTGGAGTCTTTGATGGAGGCTGCATCTTTTTCTGCTATTGATTCACAGAGGATGGGCTTTGGTTGCTCTTTCCTCCCTTTTTCCTTTATATGTACACATTGCAGGAGGAAAAAAAATGCAGGTATTCTTTTAAAATCTTTTCAGCCCCTCTTGTGTCTCCAGCACTGCCTGTCTGGGCATTTTCATGCACATATCACAAATGAATATTCATTTGACAAACACTGACCAACATCTCCTCAAGACAAAACAGCTCAGGCTTTGGCATCAGCATTCCCTGGGTTTGAATTTTGGCTTTTTTTTTCTTTTACTATTTGCATGTCTGAAAGATATCATAGGGCTGCCATAAGCCTTTGTTTCCTAACCTGTGGAAGGATTTTGTGAGGAGTAACTGAGGCAGATGAGCATCCTAGCTTCTAACCCACACTTGTCTATAGCACCCTCTAGACTATCCAGTTAAGGGAAAGAATTACAGCTTCTTCATCTTTGTTTGCCAAGACCCAGGACAGTGCCCACAGAAACAAGGACTACCACTTGTTGAGCTATTATACTAGGCACTACACTAAACATATACCCTTATCAAATCCTTTTACTTGTCTGTGCCCCAAACTGTACCCCAACCATGTTTTAGCAATCTCCTATACCTTTTGTGTTCCTAGAATGGCACCAGGTGCTTTAGCAGGACTCCCATAATTATTTGTAGAATTAATGCATGTAGCCAACCAGCAACACACCCTTATATTTAATCAACATCTCTCCTCATATCAAAGGTCTCTTCCCGACAGACACAAAGGCGGCGAGAAGTCACATGTTAATGTTGATGTTGAACCATTGAACTGAGGCACAAAGATATTAAGTGGCTCATCCACCATCAGTCAATGGTATAATGTCTTTCTACGTTCCCATATCCATTCCCTACTCAGTCTCCAAGTAAGAAAAGAACAGAAAGTCCCTGGGTGTGAGACAAGGAGATAGCTCCCATGCCTGAGGATGAGCATAAGAACAAAGGAGGCCATTCACCAACCTTCACAGAACATAGAGCTTCAAGGTGAGAAAAGAAACCTTCCAAAATGGGGGTGGAAATCACTACTCAGGAACCCCATATTTAACCTAAAAAGCCAAAAAGTGAATTGCCCTGTTGGCGAGAAATCCCAAGAAGTGAATGGTGAACACCTGTCTGGGGTCTCCCAAATGTATCCGTCTTCAAAGGCACCTTCTGCTCCCAGAGGGTGACCACCATGGGCATCAGTGAACACTTGTGCTTTCCTCTCGGGTACAACAAATAGAACTGATTTATTTCTCAGATGAGCCTGTTTCTATAATTCCAGAACGTGCTCAGACTGCCCAAGGGTGTTGTGTCAAAATGCAGGTCCTGTTTGATTCCAGAGCAGAGGCTGCTCTTCTTTTTACCAAGTATAAGAACAAAACAAAAAATAAAGATGGCAGAAAGTGATCAAAATCTTGTTGGCTCCTTTGATGGAAGAAAAACTCACTTGAAAAGTAAGAAAACCAAGGGGACGATGTAGAAGTAAGTGCTGCCAATTAAATTTAGGATCAAGAGTGCCAGCAGATACACTTCCTGCTCAGAACCATGAGCATCCCATCAGAACAGTATCTTGGTCACAGATTGCACCCCAATCCTGATGGCTCCTTCACCGATCTACACCAGTAACACAAGGCAACAGGTAGGTTTTTGTTACCTGGACTCACACTGGAAAAACAACCCAAAGTATCATCTTCCCAAATAAGGGCAAAACATAAATAACGGGCCAGCAAAGCAGACCCTCCATGGTTCTGGCAAAGAGCTCCGTGGCTCCATTTGGTGCCATGTATGAAGCACTGGGCATCAGGGATTGTGTTCCAGGGCTGGGATGAGGTTGCAACAAGTCCTGAAAAGTTCAGGACTTCAGGTAAATAATATTCAGATGCAATATTTTTTAAAAAATTAATGCAAAAGCTGCTGTAGAAAATAGTTGGAAGCTTCCTCAAAAAATTAAATATAGAATTACCACATGATCCAGCAATTCCACTTCTGGGGATGTACCCAAAGAGAACTGAAAGAGAGACTTGAATCCCCACATCCATCACAGCCTTATTCACATTAGCCAGGAAGCAGAAACAACCCAAATATCCATCGATGGATGAATGAATAAGCAAGATGTGTTGTATACCTACAATGGAATATTATTCAGCCTTTAAAAAGAAGGAAATTCTGACACATGCTACAACATAGATGGACCTAGGGGCACCTCAGTGTCTCAGTTGGTTAAGCGTCCAACTCTTAGTTTTGGCTCAGGTCATGATCTCAGTGTTGTGAGATCAAGTCCTGAAGTCAGGCTTGCTGAGTGTGGAGCCTGCTTAAGATTCTCTCTCTCCCTCTCCCTCTGCCCCTCTCCTGCCCCCACTCACACACTTTCTCTCTTTCTCCAAAAAACGAAACAAAACAAATAAGCAAAAAAACATGGATGGATCTTAAGGACATTCCGCTAAGTGAAATAGGCCAGTCGCAAAAAGACAAATACTGTCTGATTGATTCCACTTACAGGAGAAGCCAAGAGCAGTCAAATTCATAGAAACACACAGTAGAATGGCAGTTGCCAGGGGCTGGGGGAGGGGTGGATGGAGAGTTAGTGTTTCTTGGGGACAGACTTTCAGTTGGGAAAGAGGAAAGGACTTCTGGAAATGGATGGTGGTGATGGATGTCTAACAGTGTGAACACTCTTAATGCCTCTCAACGGTGCACTTGAAAATAGTTAAAATGATAACTTTTGTGTTATACATACTTTACCACAATAAAAAATGGGAAAAAATGGAAAAAGCTTCATGATGAACAAAATGCAAACATTTTAAATAAAGATGGGATCGGTACTACTGATTTTTCCTTTTGCCTGAGGCTCCAATATGGCTCCATATGGCCGGTATCCAGGTCGGTATCCTGTTCACTACAGATTATTTTTGAATTGTGATTTTTGCAAATATTGCCCTGAAACATTTCATGCCTTGATTTCTGAGATCTGGGGCTCCCCCATTAAATTCTGTGACCCAGGAAAGTGCCTCCCTCTCCTTCCCTGCCTCTCCCTGAGCCCCGTATCTTTCCATTGCTTTCCCTTGACATCCAAGACCTCTGCATTTCCATTTAGACTCCAGCCTCTCTCCGTTGTGTCTGGAGAAAAAGAAGGGACCCATAAGCTGGTGCCTCTGGATCATCAAAGTCATGTTTTCATCTGTCAACCTTCCTGATGCTCCCTGGGCTCATCACGGACTATAATTTGCGTGTATTCACACGCCAGTTCCCCCTTGCCCTAATCCCGTCATCACCTGGAACCTGTCAGCCCATGACCCCGCATTACCTTTAGCAGAAGGCCCTGCGGAGCTCCTGTGCCAGCTGGTTTTCCTCTTCTGGAAGAATCGATTCCTCGTGATCCTCTGAGCTGTAATCTCATCAGGCTGGAATAACTTGACACTCCCATTCGACCGAAACCCAAGTCGTTTGTCTTCCAAACCTCAGAGCTGGAGTTGTTGGGAATTCCACCCACTGGCCTCCTCTTAGGGGACTGTGACCACCTCATCAGCTGCTTCTGCCTTGCCTCTGAGAGAGCAGGGGCTAGGAAAGACGAGAAAATTCCTGAGCAGCACGGCATGAGGCTGCCAGCAAAGACTGTTCTGGGTGAGAGCACCTCCCATCCTTAGAGGGAGCCTGGCTCACACAGCCTGGCCTGGCGGCCGGGACAGAGCTCAGACAGGGTTCTACAAACTCCACAGGAGGCACAACTGTCCACAGCGATGCTGGATCTTGGGTGAATTCTTCTTCATAGCAACACATGTCAAGAAGCTGCACAACAGTCCATGGAGCACCAGGTGAAGGGTAAGGGAAGCTAGGGCCAAGGCCAACCCTGCCCCATAGCAGCTGTGTGACCTCAGGCCCTTTGGGCCTCAGTGGCTTGACTCCATGATGGGGATAAAAATGGCCTGGGCTATTTCAGAGGAGGCCAACACAATAAAATGAGTTCCTCATTGTGGAAGTGTTTGAAAACTCTCTAGTGCCAAACAAATATAATAGGTCATTTTGATAGTTATCTAACCAAATGCAATGACTAAGCACTTTTCCAAATGAAACCCGAAACAAGGGATTGAGCCCTTGTGATACACCAGGCAACATGGGCCAGAGTTTTGAGAGGACTCATGCTGGGGCAGTGGAGACCCCAGGAAGCATGAGTAAGGCTCCAGCTCCTTGTGTCTTACACCCTTTTGCTTCATGGGACTGCAGACCAACTACGGGCTGAGTATGGAGAGATCTGAGCCATGGGGCAGGAGAAGCATCATGACCCAGAGCACCCCGGAGGAGCCTGGGGTGCTGTCCTGAGGACAGCCAAGAGAGCATGCAACAGAAACAACACGGATCCAGCATCTCTTCCAGACTCATCCCAAAGCCTGCAGAAGAGAAAGGGGTCCAAGAGCATCCCGCTTAGAGTAGAGGAGGTACAATAAATAGTGGTCCCATGGAGCCAAAGCTGACCAGAAAGTTCCCATGTACCTAGGCACGCCCCAGGTGACATGTGAGAGCATATACATCTGCAGAGCACGCACCCAAGTGTCGTGAACATTTTTCTTTTTTGGTTACTCAGCAATGAGTATCCTCCCTTGTTTATAGCATATCCGCCTCGTGCTTCTCTGTAGAAAGCAGAGCCAAATAGTTTTTTTCCTAGGCTCCCTTGCAGCTCAGCAAAGGCAAAAGGCTGGACTTCGAGTCTGGCCTTAGTACAACATGCAAAAGAGGCAGAGCATCCTTCCGGCAGTGTGGCAGTGGCCATGACAGCAGCTTGGCACTTCCAGGGGCAGGAATGTCCAGTGCCCTGGGCCAGCAGCAGAGGTGACATAAGTGGACATGCCCAGTGCTCAGGGATGGCAAAAGCAGGATCTTGGGTGAATGTGTCTCCATAGGAGCTCCTCCCCAGCTGTAGTCTGGAATGCGATTGGGGTTGTGGTCCTCGTTGACGACATGTCTCTTATTCATGCCTGCTTTCCAAACCTAGTTCTAGAACCTTCCCTAAAGGATTTTTGGCCTATCTAATTTCTGGTCAATAAACCTCTTTACTATTATATAAACAGAAGTAGTATCTCTTGTTTACCTTGATGAGTTCCGGGTGGTACGCCAAGTAAAACAAGTATCACAGGCCAACACCCGCCAATCCCTGACACATGCTAGGAACACCCCCAGCAACCCACAGCTTCTCAGGGGCCCTGAAACCCAGGGCACTGGTGCAAGGAATGTGCCCCACTGCTCAAGTCACATAAGGCAAGATGAAAACCTCCCTCAGATGAGGAACAAAATCACAAATATTTAGTTCATGTCAAAAGCTTAAAGAAATTTCAGATTTTTTGATCTTATGTTTCAGTGGGTTTTATCTTAATAAAAGAATTCTTCTCTGTAGTGACTTTGGCCAGAACCTGGATTAAGAGAACTTTCAGAAGTTAGAATGTATTCCTGGCACCACCTACCTTAGAGTGAATAAATGAGGACTTGGCTTGCTAATTCAGGAGGGTTGCCAATTCCTGAGTTTGGAAAATGCCAAAATCTTATGGCCATTGCACAGAAAGAAGGTTCAGCAGAAGAGGCCTGGCTCCAGGCCAGCCACCTCCTCAGCACTAGGCCTAATCCTCAACTTAGTCATCACTGACACACAGAACTCCAGGTACGTACAGACTCCCCAGGCCCCAGCTTTACTCCTCAAGAAAGGAGGCAAACGGCGTCTTCATCATCTCTTAGGCTCTCTGTACAGAATGTGGACCACGGAAAATGGCATGATTTCTTTTGAGATAACAGCATAAAATCTAGTATAATCACAGAATTCTGAAGCTGGAGATGGTGTGTACAGGTAAATACTTAACAACCAACTCTCCAAAAGGAAAAAAAAGGACAAATGGGTGAATGCATGTATAAGGATACTACAGATTTTGCTGATATAACATGCATTTACAATACACAATTTCTAGATTGTAATAAAATACCCAACTGAAGATTCCACAGTTAATTTTTGCTGAACCCTTGTATTCGTGGTCAAATTACGGTCATAATTCCACCATGATTTGACAAATAGAATTGCATATCAGTCTGCTAAGTCTCTTCCCAATAAATGTACTGTTATTAAATAGGATGAGATCCACCGATACACTCACTTTTGTACAAATTATGTTCATTGAACTAATTCCTCTCTCCCCTTCAGCTCTGGTCATGACAGACTTTTAAGTCTAATGTGCATTATTAATATTTTCTCCTTTACTTTAAGTCTAGAATATAATAAATCAAGCACAGATTTATAGCATTTGACCATTTCCTTGGTGTAAATACTCCCATCACAATCAATGTCAAGCAACCAAGCGCTGTCACGAACCACTGAGTTGAGGAGGGATGGCCAGTAGCTCACCGTTATGTAGTATTTCCATGATACAGATACGATTGATGTAAAAAACTCAAAGACATAAATAAAATGTACTGTAATAATTAGACAGTGATGTGTTTTGAATATTTATTACCTTTGTTTTTAGTAAAGATGTGATTTTTAAATTTATATAATTCTCAATAATCGCTATAGTTAACAACCAGCTCCCTAAATTCCTAAGAACCTAATCAGCCTTCAAACACTGGTACAAGTGGACTCCAACACACCCCTCGCTGGAGGAGACCTGAAGAGATCTACTTCTACATCTGTGTCTCCACATATACAAAATATCTGGAGAAGGGAGGTAGGGAAGGGGAATACTGGGATTAGGAAATCGAACTGCTCACAAGATGTCCTTTGCGTTCGTAAGAAGTTCTGGATGTTAAAAGGGTAGAGTCTGAGTTCTGGTATGGTTGCCCTGGCATGACGCCTCCAGCGCCTCAATGCCTTTATGGATCTGACCTATTTTCACACCAAAAAAAAAAAAAAAAAAAAAAGGGCTGATTATTCTCCAGTTGCCAACTTTGGCTACTGGTTGCACAGACCTTGGTCTATCCCTGCAGACACACCCTTGGTTTTGACAGCATTTCCCGTAACTGGGCAGTTCCAGAAGAATGACACAGCTGGAGATGATTTGGAAGACAATTAAAGCTAACAAGCTGACCCAGCAAAAGCAGCGAAGAAGACAGGAAATGGCTCTGGCTAGAGGAGAGTTTTGCCGAGATCGCTGGGAAGAGACCATTTAGGAAGGAAAAATGGGAGGTCTGCTTTACCAACAAAAATTAGGATTTGCTTAACCACTCCTTGACAAAAATTAGGATTTGCTTAACCACGCCTTGACCGTAGCTGAAATGGAGGGTGTGCTTTTGGCGGTGCTGTGGGGACCCGGGCACTTTTCTGTCCTGTTGATAGAAGCATAAATCCGCACAGCCTGTATGGAAGTGTTTGACAGTGACTCTCAGGGTTTTAAGGGCACATTCTCTATGACCAGATACTCAAGGATTTGCATTGCAACACTGTTTGAATGAATAATGACACTGGATTAGAAACAAACTCCAAGTCTATTGACAGGTGGTTTGCTAAATGTATAAACGACAACAGATCCAGGTATAGGAATACTATACAACCACTAAAAAGAATAGGGCAGCTTTTTATTACCTGTTGAATGATCAGAAATATGCCGTTAACTGAAAAAAAGGGGAGGAGCACTGGATGCTACCATTTGGATGCTTTAAATAATGTATTTATACACTTAAATGAGTATAAAACACCTTTGGAAGGATACGCAAAGAAACTGGGCACAGTTTGCCTCTGAAGAAGAGAATGGAGAGAGGCCAAGAGTGGAAAAAGACTTACCCTACAACATGTTTTAATTTTATATCATGGATGATCTCATTTTTTAAAATTATTTTTTAATTTTACTTCCAATATAATTAACATAGCGTTAGCCACAGATGTACAATATAGTGATTCAACAATTCTGTACATCACTCGGTGCTCATCGTGATAAATGTACTCTTAATCCCCATCACCTATTTCACCCATCCCCCCCTCAATTTTCTAATCAAATAAATAATAAAGTGTGTGGCTATTTTTAAAACAGCAATAGCAACTACACTTCGATGGGTCTTAACCACTGTCCTGAGCTCCCTTGAGTTTTTTTTTTTCAGTCACATTCTAAAGGGACCCCTCCCCTGCAGTCTGCCTGGACCCTCCTGGTCCGGGCCTAGGAAGTCCGTGTCCGGGGAAACTACAATGGTTGGTCACGCTGTTCCCCTCCCATATCCACGTGGTCCCTAAGGTGAGCTGACCACGGTGTCCACCCCAATGGGCTTCTTCTCCCTGTCTCCCGCCAGTACTTCCCGATGGCCAAGTCCAGCCAGAAACCAGGGAGCAGGGAGCCATTGGTGGAGTCCAAGCAGGTCAGCCTCCTGGGCCCTGTGTAGCGGGGAGGCTGGGGAGGAGGCCTGGAGGGGCCTGGCTTCTCCAAGAGTTCTTACTTTGATGACCTGGAACAAGGACAAGTAGGGACTAAAACATGGGTTCTAGTTTTAGTTTAAGATTTATTTAGTTTAAGATTTTATTTGAGAGAGAGAGAGAGCAGGGGGAGGGGCAGAGGGAGAGAGAGAAGCAGGTTCCCCACTGAGCAGGGAGCTCATCGCAGCCCAATCCCAGGACCCTGATCATGACCTGAGCAGAAGGCAGACGCTTAACTGACTCAGCCACCCAGGTGCCCCTAGCTTCAAATCTTTCATGACCTTCGGTCACCTTCCAGGGTCTCAATGGTCTCATTCGTAAAATGAGGGGGAAAGCAGGCCCCCACAGTGGCCTTGGCTGCACACATCCCTGACCTCTCAGCCCCACATGCAGGCATGATGTGAGCACTCACTCATGTCCCATGCTCTCCCACAGAATAACCCAAACCTCTGGACTCTCCATGCAGACTGCCTTCACAGACAGGAACCGGAAGTTTCTACCCAGAAAAGCTACCCATTGTCCTTCAGGATCCAAAGGAAAGTTGCCTTCTCTCAAAGTAATATTTCTTAGTTCAAAATGTCAATCCACAGGCCCCACCCCCGGAGACTCTGATTCAGTGGGTCTAGGGTAGGAGTGGGAGAGTTCTCCTTGTACCACACTTTGAAACCCACGGTCTTAATGAACAATACTGCATCATCGAGTAAGAATTGTCAAGTTCATTTCCCTTTCAGTGAAAACAAGCTATTATTCTGTAATGGTTATTTTTTAAAAACAACAATAAGAGCTTTGGGACAACCAATCCACTTAATGTTTTGCAGCATGGAAGTGCACACTAAATAGTAAAACTGCATTTCAAAACATGATCAAACATCAGCCTAATCAGCCAGGTGTTAGCTGCTCAATCACAAGCCTCAAAACACATAATCAAGTATCAGTAAGCAGGTGTTTTAAGTGAAGATTGAGATAAACAGTTGCCTTTGTGGGTATTTAGGAGGTTTTGCAACATTAAAATGGAGTACCTCACACTCAAGCCAGCAGACGTCAGAAGCTTCACGGCTGAATAAATCCAGGCAATAATTAGCACTGGAGATTTTCACTGGATTGCAATCAAAAGCTCTGAGCCTTATTGAGGAAATCTGTGTCCTTCCTTTATTTCCACTACCCGTAAGGAATTGCCCTTGAGGGTGGTGATGCTTTTAAAAAAAATCATGAGGACACATTTCACTTTGTTCAGACTGAAGATTTTGATCCCGTTGAGAGAAAATTGTGTGCAGATCACATACACACATTCAGGGCCACCATGCCAAGGACCCATCCCACCTGTTTCTTCAATGTGACAAGTTTAAGCCAGGGAGGTCGGAAGAAATAGCAAAATTTCTCTTTAGAAATTAATTTTTGTTTTCACACACATTCCAAATGGCTTCCCAGTGGCCCTCTAACTAATCCAACATAGCCTCGCAAAAATCACTGGGGACAATTTCAAGTGACCATCCTCAGTTGAAGTGCCATTTTAAAAACCAGTGTTAACAAGACCAGCTTGTCATGTAAGCATAGTAGTTTGTCCCTGGGTTTGTTTTTTTTGTTTTTTGTTTTTTTTTTTTTTAGGAAATGCCAAGCAGGAGTGCCTGCTTAAAACAGGGACAAACTATTCCTACTCTTTTCTGGTAAAAGTAAACTTTGTCTATGCATGGCCTCAACAGGAACACCATTGTGTCATTTTCTAATGGTCTTCATTTGGCCATATATTTTTTTAAGATTTTATTTATTTATTTGAGAGCAAGAGAGTGAGAGAGAGAGACCACAAGCAGAGGGGAGGAGTAGAGGGAGAAGCAGACTCCCTGTTGAGCAAGTAGCCCGATGTGGGGCTCGATCCCAGGACCCGGAGACCATGACCAGAGCTGAAGGCAGATGCTTAACTGACTGAGTCACCAGGCATCCCTGAGAGGATTTCTTAAGCTTCGTTTTCTATTTCTTTTCTCTCTTCCCCGGCCTTGAGTTGCCACCAAAATAATAATTTCAGTTCTTATAATTTTATCTCCTACAGTTGAAGGAGCGGTGGCTCCACATTTGGTCATACATGACACCAACTTATAGTCCCAATCATCCTTACCATTCAGCAGATATAAAGGTATGTAAGACATCAGAAAGTTTCATTGTCGATCCTGGACACCAACACACTCCTCTGAAACAAAATCAAGAGAGTTTTATCAGGGCTTTTGAGCCTGTGGATTCTGAGTCTGAATAAGCCCAAAGAACTTCATTCTTCCCTCCCACCAGTTCCCAAAACCTGTCAGTAATTGCTGACCACATTAGGACTGGTCTTTCTTATCCTCTTCCTCTTTCAAGCTGTAGGAGTCAGCGGGGTGCTGGTTAGTGTGTAGTTGGGGCTTCTGTGACTCAGGACATTCAATCCTGAACTTTGAGTCTATTTGCAAAGATAAAAGGTTTCCTCTCTAAACCAGGGAGTCTGGCTATCTTTGGACTTTTCTGGTGCTCCTTTGTCCTGTGATCCGTACTCTTTGGTATACGTACTCTCTCATCTCTCCTCTCCCAACAGCGTCAGCCAGGGGAGTATTAACCTCCACTTACCCATAGGCAAGAGGAGCTCTTCCGCCCTGTCAGCAGCCTGAGCCAGGGCAGAAGGTGCTGTAAGTTTAAGCTGGACTGGAAATTCCCTCAGAAGTCCTGAGGGAATCATACAAATGATTCAGACCAGTTCAATCATGATTTTTCCTCTTCTCTGTCCTTCAATAAACCTCTGGCCTCCTGTTTCATGGAGAAACTAGAAATCATTGAATGGAAGTTCCATTAATTCCTTGCCCGTCTCCTCTCATCTAAGAACTGCCCTCTCCTGTCCCTCCTGTCTCCTTTCCCCCTAGACCGATTCCCCACCAAGGCTTTGGACCCCAACTCTGTCAGCCGCTCTCCTTGTCTTCAGCTTCTCCCTCTGTTTCAGCGCGGGCTCATCACCATGTGTATATAACAAAGTGTTAAATTAGAAGTTGGGACTGAAGCACCGGGATAGAATAAAGATTATTATTCCAAAGGCCGCATTAGATCATATGTGAAATCTCAAAGCCAGATAACCAAGATCCAGTATTTTGACTTTTAAATTCCCTCACTCACATGGAGGATAAAAAGAGTCAGAGGAGGAGGGATTGCAAGGATTTTAGAGCAGAGCCAGTAGAAAGCTATAGTTCTCATCCTCCAAGGACAGAAGGATGAAGGGGATGTTCTGCCTTCTCCTCATGCCCAGTGAGAGAGCTTTAATAGAACCCGTTGGAGAAATTAATGTGTGTCCCCCAGAGTTGGGGGGCTGGAGGGACCGGGACCTAGTTCATGCCTGAGAAAGCCAGACCAGCCTGTGGCAGCAGGCAGAAGCCCAGCTCTAAGGCGGAAGTTGGCTCCTGGAGACCAAATGGAAGAATCCGGCTCAGGAAAAGGCCACCTATAAAAGAGGACCCTAGAAGTAAGAGGCAGAGCAGGAGTTGGGTGGGCAGGTGGGGTTTGACAGTGAGCCAGGTGGACAGGGCCAGCAAAAGCGTTGCCACTAGAAGGCCCTACCAGGTGAGAGGCTCAAGGAACCCATGGAAATGCCCAGTGAGCATCTACGATACACCTGCTGACCCAGAGAGGGCAAAGCCTGCTCACCTCTTGTCCTCCCAGCTCTGGCCCTGACTCCCTCATTAGCAGTTGGTTACCAGCTCGGAGCAGACATTCTAAATTAACTAACATGATTCAGAACCTTCTTTTACGTAAGAGGAAACAGAGAAATGCCCGATGCCTGATACAGATTTGAAGGGACAGGAGAAGGGGCGCCTGAGTGGTTCAGTTGGTTAAGCTGCCGACTTTTGATCTCAGCTCAGGTCTCAATCTCGGGGTCGTGAGTTCAAGCCCCATATTGGGCTCCACAGTGGACATGGAGCCAACTTAAAAAAAAAAAAAAAAAGGACAGTGGAAGACAAAAATAAGACTGCTTTCAGGAAAACTCAGCCTGCGTGCTGATATTCCACACATACAGACAGACACCTTAGAAGAGAAAGCACAAACCTCCCCTTGACTCTACATCAACTTCTAGCTTTGCCAAATCTTTTCCCTCCCCCTCCCCCAAGGTTATTCAAGGAAAGTTGCCCTCCCCCTGCCTCTGCTTCATCAGGTCCACAGCCATTCTGCTTCTGCCCTTTTATTTCTGCTCAGAAACATCTCTTGGAAAAGGTCACCATTGATATCTTTTTATTTTTTCTTATTTTCTCAAAATAATTTTTTTTTATTGTAAAAGCAAATATGCATATTACAGAAAAATCAGAAACTTTAAGTACCTAAAATGAGCATTCAAAAATAAAATCTGGGGCACCTGGGTGTCTCAGTCAGTTAAGAATCTGACTTCAGCTCAGGTCATGATCTTGGGGTCCTGGGATCAAGCTCTATGTCAGATCCCACATCAGGTTCCTCAGGGAGCCTGCTTCAACTTCTCCCTCTGCCCCTCCCCCTGCTTGTGCTCACTCCCTAATAAAATCTTAAAAAAATAAAAAAAAATTTTAAGTAAATAAAATCCATAAACCCATCCACACCAGGTCAACCACTGTTAGCGGGTTGATGCAGATCCTAGACTACTCTGTGCATGTGTAGATACACACACACACACACATAAACCGTCCGAGTTGTTTTGAGTGTTTCATTATTACAGCCATGCTGATTTAAAGGAGCTTGAATGCATATATAGACATATATCCCACTTAAAATACATATATATGTACATGCACAAATTTGATATGTATTTTTGTAAGTATTTAGCAGGTTCAAATAGAAGTCTCACAAACAAGCAAAAACAGGATTATGGGAGATGCAAATAATTTACACAGGTACATTCCTTACCCAGAACTATCTTTTTACATAGTGAGCTTATAAAATAGTATCGTCTACAGCTATATTTCCTTCACTCAGTCTTTTGCTGTTTTATCTTTGCATATCTTATGTAAATCAAAACTGTTTTATTCTTTCTGCTGCTTCTGTGTTTTCCAAAGATTTAGGAAGACATTGGCTTTTATTAAAGAAAGAACTCTGTGAAAAGTTGTCACATCCATTTACATGTCAGAAAACAGTGGGAGGTAAAGGATGTGTTTTTAACACTTTATCCAATAGTAAGACATCATTTCATTTCTTTTTCAATTATATACACTGGGATGTTAAGATAGGAAAAAACAATGGTGAAAATTCTGGGCAGATTATTTTTTTTAAAGGTGCACTTTTATTTTGTTTTTTTTTTAAGTACACTCTATCCCCCAGTGTGGGGCTCCAACTCATGACCCCAAGATCAAGAGTTGCATGCTCTACTGACTAAGACAGCCAGGTGCTTCACAGGCAGATGATTCTGACATAGGAAATATCTTTTACACTTATAATCATGTGAAGTCTACTTCTGTCAATATGTCAATATATAATTTATATTACCATTTATGTATTTATATACACATACCACTTTGTTGTTTATACACATACCACTGTTAAAAATAAATAATAAAAATTTAAAAATTGCATCTAAAAATCTCACTCCCTGGAAAAGACAACACTGAAGAATATTGTGTCTTTCAGACCTTTTCCTAAACAAATATAGATGTAAACCACCCCCTTTATTTAGAGAAAGAGAGAGAGAGCATGCACACACATGCGAGTGAGTGGGGGGGGCAGGCAGAGGAAGAGGGAGAGAGACCATCTCAAGCAGACTCCATGCTGAGTGTGGAGCCTGATGTGGGGCTTGATCTCACAACCCTGAGATCATAACCTGAGCTGAAATCAAGAGTCGGACACTCAACTGACTGAGCCACCCAGGCGCCCCACCATAACCCATTTTATTTAGTTATTTTTACAAAATGAGAGATCATGCAAGACTGTCCTACAACTTGCTTCTTTTACTTAACAATGCCATGAATGATTTTTCAAATCAAGACAGACTGACCTCCTGCCTTTTAACAGTTGTATATTGTTTCGTTGCATGTTATAGCCCACAATTTATTTAAGCATGTCCTTGTGGAGAAACATTTATTTCAAAGAATTTATTTTCACTGATAGTACAGCTCTGCACATCTTGTACCTTTATCTCCAAACAGTTGTCTAATCATTCATGTAGGCTAAGTAGTCAAAGGTGAACTTGGTTGGTCAGAAAATAAGCACATTCAAATTTCAGTGGTACCATATTATACTCTAGAAAGATTGCACCAATTTACTCTCTCTTGCCCTCTTCAAAAATGGGTATTATTGATTTTTCTTTTGCCGATCTGATAGGTATAAATGAACACATTGTTTCCATTAGCATTTTTTTTCATAGTTAGGGAGACTGTACTTCTCATCCTTGATTGGCTGTCTTATTTCTTCCAGGAATTGCTTATTCCTGTCTTTGTCCATCTTTCTGCTGGGTTATTTGTCTTTTCTAGCAATCTATAAAATCTCTTCAGCTAATAGAGATATTAACTCTATCATGCTGATTGCAAATAATTTTTTTTTAAAGATTTTATTTATTTATTTGAGACAGAGAGAATGAGAGACAGAGAGTATGAGAGGGAGGAGGGTCAGAGGGAGAAGCAGACTCCCCGCCGAGCAGGGAGCCCGATGCGGGACTCGATCCCGGGACTCCAGGATCATGACCTGAGCAGAAGCCAGTCGCTTAACTAACTGAGCCACCCAGGCGCCCTGATTGCAAATAATTTTTCCCAGTTCTTCTCTTTGGTTTGTCTATGGGTTTCCCCCCTACAAGAAGTGTAACTTTTCCTACAGTCAAGTATATCCATCTTTTCCTCTTGGTTTCTGATTTTAACATCATGTTATGCAAGGTCTCTCTACTCTTCTAATAGTCACCCATGTTTTTCTTCTAGTATTTCTAGAATTTCACTTCCATACTTGTTACATCATAGAGTATATGTTTTGGTATAAACGGTGGAATTAGAATCCAACAGTATCATACTCTGCATATTTTGACATCCTTTTTTCACTTAGTGCATTGTGATCATATTTCCATGTTCACAGATTTATTCTGTAATATCATTCTATACTGGTTCCCTAACTTATTTAGTCTTATTTAATTGGATAATTAGGATGTTTGCAATTATTTAAAACAGCTGTGTGATAAACATGATGGATGCTAAGCCCTTACCCATCACCTAATGGTCCCCTTAGTATGCAAGTCAAACTCTTTAGATCTTCTCTAAATAAAGCTTGCCCTGCCTTTGTATCATAGTGAACTGTACCCCCACCCATCCTATTGCTCAAACCAAAATCTTAGTAGTGACTTTTGTTTCCTCACTTTCTCTCAACCTTCAAACCTAATCCATCAGAAAAATTCCACCAACTCTACTTAATTGTCCAACTGTCCCCTGTTCTCCTCCTCACCTGGATGACTGTCTCTGTATGCAGCTCCAGTGTCATTTTAGAATGTAAATCAGATCAAGTCACTTCCCTGCTTACATCCCTCTAATGGTTTCCCATTGTGTTGGAAAGTAAAATATAAACCCCTTACCAAGCCCTGGAAGGCCTCGGTCATCTGCCCCTGCCAGGCTGCCTCTCGGACTCAGGTCCCACCACCCACCCCCGGACACTGACCTTTCTGCTTTTTTTTTTTCTTTTTTCTTTTTTTTAAGTAAGCTCCACACCCAGTTTGAAGCCCAACACAGGGCTTGAACTCATGACCCTGAGATCAAAACCTAAGGTCAAGAGTCAGACGCCTAACTGACTGGGCCACCCAGGCCGCCCGCCCTTCCGCTCTTTAAATGGACCAGACTTGTTCCTGATTTGAGGCAGGGTTTCTTACTCTTGGCACTGGTGACATTTGGAACCAGGTAATTCTTTGTTGCAGGGACTGTCCTGTGCATGGCAGGGTGTTTACCAGCATCCCTGGCCTCTACCCCCCCAACAGACGTCGGTCGCACTCCCCATCCCTCCTGATTTGTGACAACCAAAAACGTCTCCAGACACTGCCAATTGTCCCCTGGAGGGCACAGTTACCCGCACTTGAGAATCTCTGACTTAGGGCCTTTGTATAAGCTCTTCCGTCTACCTGGAACAGTCTGCCCCCTGGATCTTTATGCAAATGTTTCTTCTCATTCAGGATTCCAATCACAAGTCACCTCCTCAGAAAGGCCTTTCCTGTCCATCCAATCTGCATAAGCTCCCGCCCATCACCAGTTGCCCACTGTACCTGTCCCTCTGTTTGGTTTTTTAATAGCTCTTACCACTGAAAAAGCCTCACTCAGTTATTGGTTTATTTGTCTGTTGTTTGTCCCTCTTAATAGACTATAAGCCTCGGGCCAAGAGCAGGGTCTTATGTGATAAGCAACGTTCGGGGAATATTTGTTGATTGAAAAAAAAAAAAGTAAATTCCCAAAAGTGGACACCAAAGTTCTCTTTGTTGCTAAATCCGGTAGGTACTTTAAGGTTCGTCTATGAATTCTCTCCAACATTGGACATTCCTAATGCCCTGCTCTTTAAGTCATCACTTCCCTTGGTTTCCATGACCCTGTGCTGCCCTAGGTGACCCTCGTCTCTTGGACTCTTCTTTCCGGTTTCCTTCAAGAGCTCCTCTTCCTCAGCCCATCCCCGAGATACTGCTCCTCAGGGAGTTCCATCCTGGGCCACCTTCTCTTCCATTTCCTTATCATCTAGCAAGGAGACCTCAGCACTCAAGTGCATACCTCATCAGTTACTGTCTATTTGCTCATGACTCCCAAATTCCTACCTCTACCCCATGTGCACGAGGCCACTGGGACATCCCACAGGCCCCTCAATATTCCCCAAAGTCAGCATTTCTACCAACCCCAAGCCCCCCAACTCAACAATCCCCACCACTGGACACAGCTTAGCCTGCTGCCCCTGAAGCTCTAGTTTCTGCAGTGAAATTATTCTGCTGGATTGCTGCAGTGCCCTTGAACGGTCTCCAGACCACCAGCCCTGGTCCCAGGCAACACATTCTCCTTGCTTTGCTGCTTGAGACGCTCAATGGCTTCCCATTGCCCTAAGCCTAAGATACAATTCCTTCCTATACCTTTTTTTTTTTTTTAAGATTTTATTTATTTGAGGGCGCCTGGGTGGCTCAGTTGGTTAAGCGACTGCCTTCGGCTCAGGTCATGATCCTGGAGTCCCAGGATCGAGTCCCGCATCGGGCTCCCTGCTCGGCAGGGAGTCTGCTTCTCCCTCTGACCCTCCTCCCTCTCGTGCTCTCTGTCTCTCATTCTCTCTGTCTCAAATAAATAAATAAATAAAATCTTTAAAAAA
>NC_138380.1:15431020-15474771 GCF_054177405.1 Leptonychotes weddellii
ATGATAAAAAAAAAAAAAAAAAGATTTTATTTATTTGAGAGAGAGAGAGTGAGCGAGAGATAGAGAGCATGAGCAAGGGGAGCGGCAGAGGGAGAGGGAGAAGTGGACTGCCTGCTGAGCAGAGAGCCCAACATGGGACTCAATCCCAGGACCCTGGGATCACGACCTGAGCTGAAGGCAGACGCTTAACCAACTGAGCCACCCAGGTGCCCCCTTCCCATTCAAGAGCCTTTGTAAACTGGCTGTTCATTACCCCAACCACCTAAACCATGCTCTCCCTTCACCTCCAGGGCTACAGAGGTGCTTCTTCCTAGGTCAGAAACACTTCTGCCTCCACCTCTCTGTGCCAGGATTTAGACGATATTTGTAAAATCAACAGGTAATTTCCATTCCCCCGTTCTTGAGTCATTATGTCTTTGGTCTGGGTCTCATGAGACTTTGAACCTCCTTTAAAAATAGACCCGAATACTCTTTCCTCCATTGCCAGTCCCCACATGGCCTTTGCTTCAAATGCAAAGAGGTGTCAGATGCAGCCCAAGACACCTCTTTGAAATCACCTGTAGGGTTTTTATATCCTATCTATCGTACTTCCCAGGCCCTAATCCTAGTTTTTATATCCCTCCCTCTGTTCTGCACCACAAGAGACATCCTAACAACTTCTGTGAGGGTCTGGGTTAATGAGTAACTAGAATTTGCATCTTCCAGCTAAGAATCTAGCCCAAGATTTACATGCTGCTAACACTGTACACTTGGTAACAGCGACCAAGAATTCCGGCAGCTCTCGAATCGTATAAAAGAAAATCAGAGATAACATAATTGATTATCAAGAACTAATCAGAAAGCAACGTGTTATAAATAAAATGCAGATTAAGAAGTCACAGATCAAAACCAGCGTGCAGAAGGAGCAGCAAACTGCTATCTGCTCAGGTGTCACCATTCAGCCTCTGCGATCTGTCACTGTCGGCTCCTGGGCTTCAATTTGACGTTCTGTGTGGATGAACTGTCGGCTGGGCCCCTCTAAAGGAAGACAGACCCACAGCTGTCAGGCTACCCAACTTCGCCATCAGGCCAGCCCGAGACACATCCCCCAAAGGATCATATTCCTCTTAGTTTACCCTAAATATTACTGTCAGAGTGGACCAAGTGACCCTGGGATCCACAAGAACCATTGGCTCTTGCCCGTGGTATGTGCTGTTTTCCCCAGCTGTGCAGGGGTAGGAGAAGAGCAGCAACATGTGACAGTGCCCAGACCACGTCCCCGCCAGGCCATCTCCTGGGGCAGTGAGCAGGGAATGCAGGTTATTGACAGCTAGTGCTCACCAGGAGCCTTGCCCTCCTCCGCAGGGAGCCACAGGAGCCTACATGATGTGACCCTGAACTGCAGCTTCGAGAAAACACAGCCAAGCTCCCCGACATCCCTTCACTCATCTGGGCTCGGTGACATGGGACTCTCTTGGTGTTAAGAGCCCATCGTGCCCAATTTCCCAAGCTGGGCCACAGAGAGGCATTGAGAGGCCCGTGTGAGTCTGAGAGTGACCGTGGAAGCCAGAGAGAAACAGGTTCCCAAAGCTGGGGAAGGAGCCTCCTAACGATTGCCGACAACGAAATGTATTCATGTTGCAATATATTAAAATAAGCCAACTGGCCCTAGCGCTCAACCCTGCGCTCAGCGCAATGAGGAAATTACAAAAGGGAAATCCCTACCCTAGAGGCCATTGTGGCCTAGTTAAAGAAGAAAGATCTTTGCATGCAAAGTAATACCTTATGCTGGGGCTTCTGGCCCCCCTGGCCCCAGTCATACTCGATAGGTCAGGGACCCACGGATGTGTTTTAATTTCTTTTAACATCAGAAGGAAAAACATAAGTATAACCCAATCTGGATTGCATTCACCTTTACACCAATGCAATCATAAAATATCAATTTTAATACTTTTTAAGGCAGGAGGAGGCCCATGCCAGACCAAACAGTTTCAGAGGCCCGTGGAAGTCATCACGCAGCCCTGAGCAGAAGGGAAACCAAACAAGCAGCTACACAAAAATGCCCGATTCCTATTCTGCCCTTGCACCTGCCAGCTGAGCAAGAAACATACAAACCCTCTCTGCTTCTCTCTCTAGAGCCCCGGAGCTAGTCCTGAGTAGCCATTCAGCTCACAGGCATCTGGGCCCTGCCCTCAGCCCAGAAACGAAATAGGTATCGGAGTGATGATGGTGATGTTATTGGTGCCCATTGAACGATCGCTTACGTATGCGTCAGATTCAGCGCTACAGGCTTTCCGTGCTTGGTCTCATTTCATCACCCCTGCAGCCTTGGAAGGCAAACAACATCCTGACATTTTATAGATCAAGAAGCCACAACTCAAACAACCTAAGTAACAAGTCCTGGCCACAGGCTCTGCCTTGACCACGCCGCGGGGGATGCCATCCACATTATAGTTCCGGTAAATGATGGCCGGCCAAGGTCACCCGTGTGCTTTGAATCTTTACTCCACTGCCTCTAGAATTACAGATTTTTCCCGTGCCAAAGATGAGAGACGTGTTGTATCTGTTTGCCGGGGCCACTGTTAAAGCACCAGAAACTGGAGGACACCAACAATCCAAGTTCATGATCTCCCAGTTCTAGACGCTAGGAGTTTGAGAGCAAGGTGTCTGCAGGGCTGATGTCTTCTGAGCTGTGAGGGAGAATCTGTCCCCTACCTGATGGTTCGCTAGCAATCTTTGGGTTTCCTTGATGTATGGCAGCATCGCCCTGATCCCTGCCTTCGTGCTCACATGGCATTCTCCCTGTGTATGTGTCTGGGTCCAAATCTCTCCCCTTTATAAGGACACTAGTCCTGGCACTAGGGCCCACCCTAATGACCTCATTTTAACTTCACTGCTTCTATACAAACCGTATCTGCAAATACAGCCACATGGTACTGGGGTTTAGGACTTAACATGTGAATTTGGGGGTAGGGGGTACATATTCAATCCATAAGACACACCAAAGGGGGAAAAAAATCTCTAAGAGATCAGTTTTTCTTCCTCACACTGTAAACACCAGAAGTCAGCTGGGTGGGATCTCCACTCATGTCTTCTGAGGTTGATGATGGTTGCAATTTACTGGAGGCAGATGCAGTTAATTGTCGGATGAAAGAGGACTGGTACTGGATCAAGGGACTTGCATTGAAGTCCCCGCTCTGTTACAAAGCAGCTATGTAACTTTAGTTTCCTCATCTGAAGAACACAGAAGATTGTTATGTCATGATGGTGAGATTATTGTCAAGACACACCCTAACCTGCTGTATTCCTCTGGTGACTTGGTCCCATGGCAGAGGTATACATGTGGTAGGAGAGACTGTGACCCAGGTTCAAAGACTCTAGGGGACAAATAGTCAAGGAAAAGGTGTGCCCTGACATGGCTCTGCTGTTCCTCACCCAACATTAGCTCAATCTTCCTTTTTGTTTTCTTCTTATAATAGAGATAAGCTTTCAAGACTTTAGTATACATTGGAACCACTGAAGGACTTGTTAAAACACAGATTTCCTGAACCCGCCCCCAGAGCTCCTGATCCAGTAGATCTGCAGTGGGACCTGAGATTTTCCATATCCAAAATGTTTCCAGGAAATGCTGGGCTATGGACCATACTCTGAGAACCACTCTGCAGAGTTATGCACACCCTCACTTTCTCCTCTTCATGACCAATGATAAATGTTTGAGGAGCAATTAGCCAAGGTTCAGGGTACAGTCTGTGACCACAGAATGTAATTGTCCTTGCAACTGTTTGTTGAGGATCCAGTTCAAGATCTCTTGGCCTTATTAGCTTTGTGCTATAACCAATTGAATTAAGTGGACTCAATTTTTAAATTCTTCCAGGATCTAAATCCATGAAGTCATAAGATACTTACCCAATTCTGACAAGGTGAGAATTATTTGATTTTTGTGGGTGGTCATTTAAAACTAGCTCTCAAACTTTGGCACAGAGGCCCACTCAGAAGCTCCATAAATTCGATTTAATGAGCAAATGAGCAAGACATTGAGGCAACACCAATATGGAGGAAAGAGCATGTGGTATTGGATCAAGGGACTTGCATTGAAGTCCCTGCTCTGTTACGAAGCAGCTATGTAACTTTACTTTCCTCATCTGAAGAACACAGAAGATTGTTAGAATTATAACTCAATTAGCGTATTATATAGTAGATGGATTTCCCCCTTCCGTCCGAAGGCCCTTTCCACTCCTATTTGCCTCTCAGGATTTTTTAGTATAAAATGGGATAAAATGTGGGGAAATGCTTCCTTTGACCCAAAAGTACAACCTCAAGGTATTATAGAAAAAGTCCCACACGAACACAAAGAATCATGCTCATTGCAATATTGACTTTAAAGAGCCAAAGTTGGAAAATTATAAAGGACCATAAATTATAGTATATCCATACTAAATAATGCTACACAGGGATTTCAAAGAAGGTACAAACATGGGATAGGTATATTAAGAGAAAAGAAGGAAATTGCAAAACAATACCTACCAAATTATCTAGTTCATGTTTTTTAAAACCCACAGAGATATGTACAACTGCGTGGAAAGGGTCTGGAATAATGCATAACAAGCTCTTAAGAGCAGTCCTTTCTGGGGAGGGGAGGTAAATGAGACAAGGATTATCTCAGTTGCCCATACGAGCAAGAGTCAGCTTTTGGCTCCTGCCGAGGCAGAAAGTATGGGGCTTGGCTGAGCCCACAGAGGTTATGGGTCCCCAGCAGCTGTTGAAGAATCTGGTGACACAGCCTGGGTATAAGCTTTAACCAACGACAGACCAGAGAGGATGAGGCTCCCTTGGATGGAACGGTTTCCTTGATGGTGTCCCACATGACCCAAACCATCTGAGTTTCCTCATTTTCTTGGCCAACTTAGTGACACCTGCCTTGTCTTACCTTCCTCTGTCCTGGCCTACTGTGCCCGTCTCTCTCAAATCTCGATTCCCTGGGATTCTGGCCCCCACCCCCCAAGTATTAGCACAAGAAGCTCGGCCTCTTGCTCATTTTCCTAGGGAGTCTGGACTAAGACAATAGATTTTTGTATTCTCCGAACTTTATAGAGTGAGAACATATTCAGATACTACTTGCAGAAGAATAAAAGATTAAGAGGAGAAAGGTGCTCCTCTTATTGTAAAGAGCAACACAAAGGTCGTGGTAATTGAAGGGGTTTTGCTGGAAAGAGGCCTAGGTGGAAGGATTGCTGGCACCGTCATCTTCCAGGTCTTCCCAGAGGAGCCTGGGAGCCAAATGCTCCTGTTTGACGAGCAGTGTTTTCCTTGCCCTTCACAGAGTCCTAATGTTCTTCCAGTCGGCCGTTGGGTCAGCCAGGTCATACCCTCCAGGTATTATCCCCTTCTCCAAAACCTCAGAACCAGCCCCCTTGCCTCTTCAGCCTTCCTTCCGTGCTTGTGAAAATGACGTGTGTGTGTGTGTGTGTGTGTGATTTCAGTTGTTTCAAATTAATTGAACCAAGGGCTCAAGAAGTGCTATCTATCAGCACACTTTCTTCTATTTGCTCAGCACTCAAGAGAAACTGGGGCTCTTTCAGATTTGAGAAACAGGATGGGAGCAGGAGAAGCAGAAACCCAGACGTGGAGTTTCGCGGGACCTGCCGGCCTCCCCCACCTCCCATCAAAAGCCCCAGAAGCAGAAGACACTACAGAGATCAAGATCTCCGGGTCATACAAGAGTGGGAGTTAGGGGAAGTTTTCCCCAAAAATCCATTAACAATCAAGTTCATAGACTTTAGCACCCCAAGAAATTGGGTTTCCAGGAGTCAGACTTTAAGCACAAGAAGGAGCCAATAACAAAATCCTGCTGGTTCCCCGTGCTCCTGCTTCAGAGGACTGGGGCTTGGTGCTGACTTACAAGGCGGGACGGGCTGAAGACTCAGTTTGCCTTGGCCAAGTCGTGCTGGGTACAATTAAAGAAGTTTAACCTGCGGGGCAGGGCCTGGGGGTGCTTTGCAAGCGATACAGAAGAACGGAGCTTTTCTCTGGCATTGTTCCTTTCGTCCCAGAAAAATCACCCTCTATTCTGAGTCAGGAATTGTTTGAAAAGACAAAACAACTAGAGGCTGAGGGTAACTGAGCCCTGCTTTTTAGGGGAGAGAGGATTTGGTCTCTCTGACACCAGGATCCTGAGAGTCCGATACTCTACAACGTGGCAGGCTTGCCATAGGAATTTCACTGGGGGATTAGTCGAAGGGCAAAGTTTAACCAAAAGAAGTGAAAACAAGAAAAAGCCTTGGGTTTTGATATAAAATGATAAAGGTCCAGATGAACTGCTCTGAAACAGGTGCTCCTTCCTTAAAGTCAGCCCTGGCTGGCTCAGTGGGGAGAGCGTGCGACTCTTGATCTCAGGGTCATGAGTTCGAGCTTCACATTGGGTGTAGAGAGGACTAAAAACAAACAAACTTTAAAGCCAGCCCTGATTGCAGGTGAGGAATGAACTAAGAACTGAGAGTTGGCCGGGATCAGAAGAGGCAGCCCACTGGGCCTCCCCTTTGTCTGATGGGACGCTGTTCCTGTTGACAACTCTTACCGACTCAAGGTTTGCCTGGGTATCATCAAGCCTGCCCAGAGAGTCTATGCTTACAGACTCCTTTTTCCACTCAAGCACGCCCAAGGAAGAACATTCCATCCTACAACAATATTATTTCGTTCGCCATATTTACAACTCTTCCTGTATTTTCTATGGGTTTGTTCAGGAACTTGACAAGGACTCCACTGCAAAGCTTTTCCTTAAAATCTCTAGTCTTCAATTCCAAGGTCACCTTCATCCTGCTGATATCTGGCTCCCCTCCACCCCCACCGCTTGGTCCTACCTGTTGTTGCCCTTCCCTGACAGCCTCAGCCTCACCGAGTTGGGAGCCAGTTCTGACCAAGGCAGGAAAGAGATGCTGAGCCGCAGGCCCACAGAAGATGGAACCTGGAGCCTTGTGCCCATCCCAGGGAGGCCCGACCCTCCTCACCAGGTCATATCCTTCTACCAATCCTTGCCACACACCCGGCTTCCCCCATAAGCACTGAGGCCCTGATACCCGGCCTGCTCATAATGCGTCTTCTCTTCAGGGGGAATGGAACGGACCCTGTAACCCCAGTCAGGGCTTGGGAGCTTTTTAACTGGACAGAACATCTAGAGGCCACAAGCACCACCTGCTGCCACAGTGGCCGATAACATGCTTATCCTCCACGTGCCCACGGACAGCCACTCCCAACGCACCACGCCAAACACCCCACAGCTCAGGGGCTCTCCAACTCCAGGGCTGTAAGAATACCTGGGAGACTGTTAAAAAGGAGAAGTCCTAGCCCACCGTTGGAGATTCTGATCCAGGCCCCGCCCCTCCACTCATCGCCTGAACTGGGTGATTCTAATGGAAAAGCTCTGTGAGCCCCATCTTGTATAAGCCTGTTGTGGGTGAACCAAACCCCTAGCCCAAGTCCCACACAGCTCTGGAAGCCTCCCCTGCTGTGGACCACCACTGACCCCACTTCTTCATATCCCCGCCTGCTTTGTGGCCCTATCCACCTGTCATCTATAACCTTTCCACATGTGTTATATTGCATGGAGAGCATCCTGCCATGATGGGAAAGGTGTTCCCCTCAAGCCAACAAGGCTGCAAATGGCACCCTGACCTCCCAGCCCAATGCCCAGGCTCCTACCTTCCTTGGACATTTCATAAATTCTCCACTGGGCAGTGACAAGAAGCTCACCTAAGGGTTATATGTTATTACAGAGAAATGTGTGTTGATATTTCAAGAACGATGAATCTTTAATGAACTACGGTCCCACAGAGATGGACAGATTAACCTAAAAAGGTTAAATAATTTTCATTTGTTCCATTTTGGTCTATCTTCATCCTTCCTCTGTCACAGCAGAATACATTTTGATCTGACACCAGAAGGAACTTTCCATCGTGGCTTTGTTTCAGAAGGCTGCCTGCAGAACTGTCACCCCATCTTGTGGGCAGAGAGCTATTTGCAGAACCACCCTCTTCCCCCCATAACCACCCTGCGGTAACCACCCTGCCGGTATACCAGGGAGTCAGCCAACCCTGCGAGTATCCAATCCCAGCTCCCTTCCTCGGTGCCTGGGGCTCCCCAACTCCTTCCCCCAGCCCCTGCTGTGTTCCCTTTCCTGCTTTGTCATCTTGACTCACAAGACACAGCACTGGGGCCCACATTAGCATAGGGGGCGACGGCAAGAAATACAGTATGTGGGAAGAGCCTTCCGCTTTCCTTCTCTGCAATTATCACTCAACTGCTTCAGTCAACAACGGAATTGTTCCCCACGTACCTCATTACCGTTTACAAGATTAAAATAGTCGGGAGGTTACAGAGGCAAACACAGGTTACTTTGAGATTTTGAGAGGCATTGCTTTCCCTGGCTAAGCCCCCCTAACCCCTTCTTTCCTGAGGAAAATTGAGGCGAAGGGACCTGGGAGAAGATAGCATCTCGCCACTCGCACGGGAAAAGATTTTAGAAAGAGACAAAATGAACAGACAAGAGTGGCCAACACAGGCCTCTGTCTCAGTGGCTCTCGGCTCACAAATGAAGGTCTTCTGGCCCTTCGCGCACCTTCCCGGGCGTCACTTCGGTACCTCCCCCTCGAGGAGGAGGCTTCTGTGTTCTACCTGCCGTCCCACCACTCAAGTCCCAGGAAGCTGAAGGCCTTCAAATTCAAGTCTAAAACATGTGCTCAAATGAAATACACATGGAGACCAGCTTCAGTGTCCTGGCTTCCAGCTTGCCATCCCTGGACTTTAGGGAAAAAAAGGGAAAAGCAGGAGATCAGAATAAACACAGTTGAAGTATTTTGCCTCCTCCTTTCTAGCAGCCCGCATGCCACCCAGATTATGGAAAATGATCCCCAAAGAACATGCTTTCCAGGGATGTTTTTCTAGGAATCAGGATGGATCCCGTGAGCCAGGCCGTCCCACTCTCTATTCTCATCTCTTCTGAGACCAGGGAAAGTTTGTAATGTTACAAGGAAATCTGTGTCCACAGGATGGAGGGTTTTCTTCTAACTGAAACTAATTAGAACTGGCCATCATAAAAACTCCACAACCTTGACCTTGTTAGCGTGCTGTTCCAACAACAGCGCTGGCCAACGCGGTCCTCTGGTGTTGCTGAAGATAGGAATGGCGAGACACATGACAAATGTGGCCCATCTGGCCATCTGTATCTGTGCCAGTCAAAGGCACAAGTGAAAACATCGGCCCGTGGCCCAACACCATCATTACTGTTCCCCATCGGAGACGGGGAGTTAGGGCGCCATCACATCAAACTAGACAGGAAGTGGATGGAGCTCTGAGTTCAGGGAGCACCCGGCTGGAATGATTCCTGCAGGTGATCCCAGGAAAGATACCGTTGGTCCCTGGAGACTTGACAGGTTTGTTTGGGGTGGGGGGGCGGGGGGAGGGTGTAAAAAAAGGGACTGCAGTGCCCAGGGTTGGAGGCTTGGGAAGGAAAAGAGGGGGAGTCAGGCCTTGGGGACTTGGATCAGACAGGAGTCCTAGGTGGCCCGGTCCAGTAAAGATCAATTTGGGGGATGATTATAAGGATTGGAGGTCTAATCAAATAGATTGTAGTTAATTGGTTTAATAACTTTTTCTTCCCCAAATGTGTGAATTGAAGATACCGGTTCAGTTCCTTTTCCTTGTATTTTCCACAAATAGGAAATCTCTAAGGATATGGGAACAGGAAAGAAGATGCCCCCTGGTGCAGGTATCTGGAGGACCAGTTAAAGAATCTATCCAGAAACAGCTTGGAAATGGAAGGCCACAATGAGGGAAGGACAAAGGACATCCTTTTGTGAGTAACTGTTCCCATGAGCCTCCCTAGTGCCTTCCACACCACCACCTCTGCTGCCCTGGCTGCCTGGAACTCCACTCGTCCACCGTTGGGGCCGCCGGGCACCTGCCAGCTCACCAGCCCGCCAGATGCCCTGGCTCCTGCACTCCTGCCCCGTCCGCACCGTCCCCCTGGCCGAAGCAGGCCCAGGCTCTGGCTCGGATCGTCCGAGGCCGCGGCCGCCTGCCTGACAGCCGGCGTTATCCCAAAGGCGCCCCACCGTGGCCGCCTTAGGAACTGCAGCCTCCACGTAAAATAGGACTGTCGGAGCTACCCTCGCCGAGACGCGCCTGTCACCCACCCAGGGACGAAAAAGTCCAGGAATCTGTGCATGTGGAGAAATGGTTGAGATGATGACAACCAAGACAAAAAATGCCAGCACGCCTGTAAATCTCCATACAAACTCCACCCTTTATCGACTCTCTGCCTTTCTCAAGCAGCCACTGAATGCAGGATCAGATAGATAGGGTCCCTAGAAGCCCATTTTCTTGACCTGCCTGTTTTCTGGATGTTCACTCGGTCCTGAGCACCTGATAGAAGCTCCATAAACACATTCATACAGGCTGATTTCCTCCCCAAATACTTGGGCTTAACAGAAATAACTTACTGAACCAAAGAGAACACCCAGGCAGAAATTCAGGTCTGCCTGGAAGGTAAGAAGAACACGGGGCATCAGGTATCTGCTCTTCCGAGATTCAAGCAGACCTGAGAAAAAGCACGTCGGGGCAGCCTAAGGAGTATCCAGATCAGTGAGTCTCTTACCTGGTCTCCTTCCCTCTGGTCTTATTTCCATCCTCTCCAACCTGTTTGCCATGTGCTAGTTGAAGGAGACCAGTCAGGTAATGCTACTCCCCTGCAATGGTTTCCCATTGTTCTCAAAATAAAGTTCCAATTCCATTACAGAGCTTTACGACCTGATCCCTGTTGATTAATTTCTAGCTTTCCTTTCTTTCAAGTAGTCTCCACACCCTGGATGGAGCCCAACACAGGGCTTGAACTCACAACCCTGAGATCAAGACCCGAGCTGAGATCAAAAGTCCACCGCTTAACCGACTGAGCTACCCAGGTACCACCCCACCCTGTTAATCTCTTAATACCTCCTGCCAAGGGGTCTCCATTCATTCCCACTTCTACTTTCTCAGAAAAACCATGCTCATGTCTACAATAGCCAAACTATGGAAAGAGCCTAGATGTCCATCGAAGATGAATGGATAAAGAAGAAGTGGTATAGGAGCACCTGGGGGGCTCAGTCAGTTAAGCGCCTGCCTTTAGCTCAGGTCATGATCCCAGGGTCCTGGGATGGAGCCCCGCATCTGGCTCCCTGCTCAGCAGGAAACCTGCTTCTCCCTCTGCCTGCCATTCTCCCTGCTTGTGCTCACTTGCTTTCTCTCTGTCAAATAAATAAAATCTTAAAAAAAAAAAAAAGTGGTATATATATACAATGGAATATTACACAGCCATCAAAAAATGAAATCTTGCCATTTGCAACAACGTAGATGGAACTAGAGAGTATTAAGCTAAGCAAAATAAGGCAATCAGAGAAAGACAATTATCATATGATCTCACTGATATGCAGAATTTAAGAAACAATGCAGAGGATCACAGGGAAAGAGAGGAAAATATGAAACAAGATGAAACCAGAGAGAGAGACAAACCATAAGAGACTCTTAATCTCAGGAAACAAACTGAGGGTTGCTGGAGGGGAGGGGGGTGGGGGGATGGGGTGGCTGGGTGATGGATATTGGGGAGTGTATGTGTTGTGGTGAGCGCTGGGTGTTATGTAAGACTGATAAATCACAGACCTATACCCCTGAAACAAATAATACATGTTCATAAAAAATAAAAAGAAAGAAAAACCATGCTCTCCCCTCCCACCATGCCTTTCCTCCTCCCGGAGCATCATCCCAGCCCCAGCTCTCCTTTACCAGACCACACTCATCCCACAGGCTTGGCTTATCATCATTTACTCCCTCATCTCAAAATATTACATGTTATTACAAACTGTGGCCAGAACTATCAGAGCTGTGGTCAGAAAAACCTTCACAGAATCTGAAGGATAAATAGAAGTCAATTAGAGTGACTGGGTTTGGAGAATATTCCAGATCCAGGAAACGCATCATAGAAGGCTCTGAGCTGGTAAGGAGCAAGGCATACTCAGTCAACTAGAGGTCACTAGAGCTAAACCCCTCCGAGGTGCTCCCACGGTCCCCTGAACATCTTTCACCATAACCTTAGCTTACAAATATTTGTAGGTTTAGAACTTTTTGAGGGCAGGGTATGTGCATATCAGTTTCAAAGATATAGCTCTAGCTTCTAACACAGTGCCCAGCACATAGCAATGGCTCAAAACTGTATTGATTGAATGAATGAATGAATGAATGAATGAATGAATGAATGAATGAATCAGTGAGGAACCTGACACTCAGAGAATTGACAAGGTTTACCCAAGGTTGCACAGCTAGTAAGCAGTGTTGAGGCAGTGCCCTGGACCCAGATCTGCTAAGTCCAAGCCAAAGTTTTGTCCATGTTGATCCTGTGCCTTATGTCCTTAAGTAGATTATATATTCCTTGTGGGCAGGAACACTATTTCCATCTCTCCAAAGAACTTATGAGTTGGTGTTGGATAAATGCATCAAATGAATAAAAACAAAGTACTCGGGATGCCTGGGTGGCTCAGTCGGTTAAGCGTCTGCCTTCGGCTTAGGTCATGATCCCAGGGTCCTGGGATCAAGTCCCGCATCGGGCTCCCTGCTCCGCGGGGAGCCTGCTTCTCCCTCTGCCTCTGCCTCTCTCTCTCTCTCATGAATAAATAAATAAAAATAAAAATCTTTAAAAAAAAAACAAAACAAAGTACTCATTGGCTGGGGAGCTCATTTTTTATACCCTTTACTAGATTTTTTTCAGTATATATCCTACGTATGTCTAGTATCTGGGTTGTAGGATAAAGCCTCCTAAGATTGGAGAAAGTGGTTGGCACAAAATCCTGTTTTTACTGAGGTAAGAGTCATTGATATTCCTGGCAGGGTGCCCCAAGTTTCCATCAAGGAAAGAAGTAGGACGGTCTTAGATAGTTCTCAAAGTAGAGCCCAGTAGAACATGGGGGAACCTGGCCTCCTTGTACTTCTATAAGAAGTCTATGTTCTGAGTCCCCTAAAACTTATCCCCATAACCTGGAATTCCCAATCCAATTTGTAGAGGTTTTCCAACCTTGAGTGTATTAATCAGGATTCTCCAAAGAAATAGAACCAATAGGCTCTCCACACACATGCTCACAATTATGGAGGCTGAGAAGTCCCACGATCTGCCTGCCATTTGCAAGCTGGAAACCCAAGAAAGATGGTGGTATAAACTACTGAGTCCAAAGGCCTGAGAACAAGGGGAGCCAACAGTGTAAATCCCAATCAAGGGCAGGAGAGAAGAGGAGAGGAGATGTCCCAGCCTAAGCGGTAAGGCAGAAAAAAAAAGTGTGCATTCCTCCTTCTTCCACCCTCTTTTTTCTCACAGATTGGATGATGCCCACCATATTGAGGAGGACTATGTATTTACTGAGTCCACGGACTCAAATACTCGTCTCATCTGGACACACCCTCCCTCACAGGCACACTCAGAAATAATGCTTCAGGGGCGCCTGGGTGGCTCAGTCATTAAGCATCTGCCTTCGGCTCAGGTCATGATCCCAGCGTCCTGGGATTGAGCCCCACATCGGGCTCCCTGCTTCTCCCTTGCCCACTCCCCCTGCTTGTGTTCCTGCTCTCATTATTTCTGTCTCTGTCAAATAAATAAATTTAAAAAAAAATCTTTAAAAAATAAAAGAAAGAATGCTTCATCTGGGCATGCCAAGGCCAGTCAAGTTGGTACATAAAATTAACCATCACACTCAGACAGCTTCCCAGAATTTTTCTGGCTTAAAGACAATGAAGAGAGATAACTTCATTTCATTCCAAACTCAAAAAGAATAGTCTGTGGTGACATGAAGCTCACTAATCACATACATTAGGGTAAGTCAGACTTCTTCACTTTACTAACAAAGTTTCACCATCTATAAGAGGAAGAATTTCTGACTTAAGTCTTGGCCAATTTAAAAATCAGTGATCGATGGTCTGGTCTTCGTGTTTGATGAAGACATGTTAGTTTTTTCTTGTTTGGCAGTACATGGGAACAACAAAAAGTTTCCAGGGGATGTGAGATTGTCCTGTTAAATAATAAGTTCTATGCAAGGAGAACCGCAGTAGAGACAAAGTCTCCTGAAAGAGACAGAATGACTCCAACCCTCTAAGACTGGATTAAAGGCATAACAGAGATGAAGCAAGAACATGCCACCAGAAATGGGGTTGGCATCCTCACCTGAGGTGTGTTCAAGAATGAGGCGCTGCCTGTTTCAAGCTCATCAGAGCAAGTGACTATCCCACATACGGTTATGATTGATCACACTCTCACAACTCAAGGCTAGTCAACACAAAGCCATCTAACTAGTTCCATTTGTCTGATTCCAGACTCACTAAGCAATCTACCACTGACAGTTGGCCTGAAGACTGTTCTATAGGAAGAGACAGGAATAGGCCATTATTTTATTTTATCTGTGGCATCTATGTTTTTCAGTATAAATCAAGAAAGTGGCATTTTGTTTTCATCCAAAAGCCTATATATTTGGTTGGAGCAAATCTTTCTCAAGCATTGGATCTGCTTTCATGGTGCCGACTGAATCAAACCTTGAGCCTATAGGGCTAGGAGCAGACCCTAGACTTTGGGGAGGTCAACACCATTATCATTTTGTGATGCTTCTTTGGGTCTGCCAGCTCCCCTAGACATGCCTCACTCTAGACCTTCAAATCACATCTCTAACTTTCACTTATGTTGTCCCCCCATTCCAGGAGTGTACAGGGCTACCCTGAGCCTCATCTCCCAGAACCAAGGACATAATTTGCAAGGTAACTGCCTGTGAATGGTTTTTCCCCTCTTTGATCGGTTACCTGTTCTCCCTGGGGATTAAGCCCATAACCCAAGTTTCTGGGCACATAGCTCTGGTCAACTGAGTAGAAAAACTCTGTTGGAGGCACCTTGAACACTCCTGATTCCAAGCATCTTACTCGGGGTGGGGTCCCCAGAGAAACAGTAATGGCTTTCCAGGTTAACGGAAGGGTTGTCAGCCTCCCCACCCTCCCCCCCACCCGCCAACCAGATGCTCTCACAGGCTCACCTTAATGGCAAACTTCCCAAGGATGTCAGCAAGCGCCGTCTTTCCGCCTACCCTCCATGGCAATATCCCAGTGCCTCAGAGAGTGCCAGACCCACAGCAGGGGCTCAGGAACTGTTTTGGAGGGGAGTGAGAGAAGGCAGGCAATTCATTCTCTCCCTTTCCTCAGTCTCCACACCAGTCCCAAGCCCATGTTGCTCTGAGTACCGGCTTTCATTACACAGAGTGATTCTCAGGAGCATGGGAGGGCTAGAAGGGGTCAGCTGCGTGTCAGAGGATCCAAGGCCTGATGTTTGATTGTGCCCCCACACCCCTCCCCAGGAGATTCTAGAATGTCCACGCAGACCTCTTTGGAAAGAAGATGAAAGAAAGCACTTGATTTCCTCCAGCTGGGCATCTGGCCATCGCTGGGCAGAGCCAGGCAGAGCCCCGAGGAGCAGTGGGGAGGACCGAGCAGACCCTCCGAGGCTGCCAGCTCTGTGGCTCCCTCACATCCACCCACACGCCGAGAGACCGACCCACTGCCAGGCCTGGCATTTGCCTTTCCCTGCATGGAAAATGGTAAGGTAATTTTGTTTTCAGAAAAACAAGTCTCCCGCTCAAACATGCCATCCCCGAGCAGAAGCCAGGGAGAGCCAGAGGGCACCATCCAGGCTTCTGCGTGAAGCTGCATCTCCTTCGGGCCAGAGACGGCATCTGCCTCTTCCCCTGCTTTAATTAAAGTGGGGGGCCGGCCAACTGCCTCACCTTTACCCTTCCTGCTGTGGCAACACAGGCCAAGCCCCAAGGCCACTGCCACCAGGGTCTTAGGAGCACGTGGGCACACGTGGAGAGCCAGAGACCCACTTTTGTCACCACCAACGATGTGCCTGGGTGGGCTTGACACTACGGCCTGGGCTTGACTCATCACACAGGCTCGACCAGCAAGCCATCCGCAGAGAGGAGGTGCTCAGTCCTTCCCGCTGAATGAAGCCTCCAGGACGGAGACACGAGAGGCCCACTTTGAAGGGAAATCCACCAGGATGGACGGAGGAGAGGCTTCAGAATGCAGAACTGTGGGCTAGCGAGGGGCCTCCTGAGGACACTGAATCCCTGGAGGAGAAAGTGGTCCAATGGCAAATCAGAACCGCAGGACCCACCCGCCTGTGTCCACAGCCTCTGGGACCTCCAGGGCCCCTCAGTTCTTCGGTGGGTGCCGAGAGAAGGATGTGGAAGTGGCTGGTGCGGGCGGCTGGAGCTAGCCCATCATGGCCTCGAGTCTCCTTCCTCCCACTCACCACCAAAGTGACAGCAGTGCGGCAAGCTAAGCTTGCCCCAGAGGCATTGTGCGAAGCCGGAGATGAGACAGGAGGGAAGGGCCTGCTGCCCAGATTCCTGCGGTCTCGGAGTTCTGTGGAGGCAAGGGCCTGGTTTTCCCCCAGCAACCAACACCTTAACGCAGTGACTTCAGCTAAAAGCCTCCCTTAGAGTCTCTGTAGCCCAGTGTGGCTGCCCAGGTTCCAGCTAATCATCAAAACCTGCTGCCTGCCTGCATCGGCCTCCGTCCTGTTCAGAGAGGAGAACAGGAAGAGCCCGTTCTCCCAGGCACATCGACAATGCTCGGACGCCCCAGATGGTAAACGCCTGTTTGGACCACAGATCCACGAAAGAAGCAGCCACTGGTTACGGAGTGCTGGCCACATGCCAGGCCAGGTGCTAAACTGTCAAAGGGTCCTGTCCCTTCAAGTAGAGATTCTCTTTAGGCCCTTTTTATAAAGGGGACAGGGAAGGGTTGAGCCCATGCCCTTGACAATGCCCTTCATCCCTCCTTCCAGTAAGGTCAATTTATGAAACCAGGACCTGGAAAGAAGTTTGTTGCTACGAAGACAGTTTCCTCCCAGATGTGAAAATAAAAGCCCCCCACCCCCACCCCCGCCAATGCGATTTTCCACTGCCTCCCTTCCCCCATCTACCAAACCTATCGCCAAGATCCTGTGTGTCTCTCACCTACCTTCGTTTGCATCTCCCTGGGGGCCGCTCTAAAACATTTGGCATCACAACGGTAATGACCAGAAGGTCCCATGCTGCTGGACTCTGGGGTCTCAGCCTGACCAAGGAGAACAGTGACTGTTGGTTCACTGGCTCCCCAAGATGCTCATTTTGTAGGTAGCTAAGAGCCCCCCTCCCAAAGCAAAGCTAAAAAGGCATCTGTCTTCAAGGACGCAGGATCCTCCTCCTTTTTATTTTAGTAAGAGGGAAATTAAAAAGCTTTGCAAAGTACGGAGAGGATAGAATTATAAAGCATCAGAAATAGAAGATTATCCATTGTTGTCCCTATCCTCAGCAGCCTGGTCAGCAAGGAGGGACAGAGCCCAGAGGATTCCATGGTCCAGCTCTGGCAAGGAGCAACCCCTCCCCCAGAAAAACCTGGCCCTTTGGAAGTGCAGGTGTCCCCCGCTGTCCGAAAGTAGGGCATTCCTAGGAATCTTTCCCTTAGCCAACATGGCATCAAGCAAAGAAGCAACTCCAGTACCATTAATTTATATGGAAAAAATTTTAAGCATTCCCAGACCCAAAAAAATCACCTCTCTGAGGCTTTTATGGTACCTTAGGGTACATCTTGCTGACAGATGCACAAAACAAATCGAGATAAACCGCAGATGCTCACAGTTCAAAGCCAGTAGCTTGATGGGGGAGATGTGTGGTTCGCAGGGACGGGGCTCGGTGGCACCATTCTCAGGGATCGGGGTGCCGCTGCTTCTATAAAGCCCAGGGCAAAACCAACGCTGAAGGCTATTGCGCTTTTCGCCTTTTTTTCCCTAAAAACAATCAGATTTCTTTCGGTTAGTGAGACCAGGTACTAATGTAGGTCTTTTGTAAAAGCAAAGTAGGGTAACACGAACTTTCAGGAAGGGGGAGACCTGCAAGGAGCTGGACCTCCTTCTCTAAATGCTCTAGAACAGGGGTCCTCAGAGCGAGGTCCCTGGACCAGCCTCAGCACCACCTGGCAGCTTGTGAGAAATGCAAATTCTCAGCCCCCACTCACCCCCTGGCCCTGTGAAATCAGAACGTCAGGGCGGGGAGCCCAGCCTCTGCGGTTCTGATCCTCCCTAGCTCGAGAACCCCTGCTCTGGACACAGAGAAACCTGGCTGTCTTTACCCCGGCTGGCGCTTCGACCCAGTTGCAAAGTCCGTGACCGAAGCCAAGGAGAGCGTATGCAACCGGTGCAGCTCAGGACTGAGTCCCCACGCTGAATCCGGACTTCCTGAGTCCGCTCGGAGAGGGACGTGCTATTTCCCCCATCACCGGGGCTCCAAATGTCTTCAAGCTCAGTTTTCTGGCCAGACTCTGCCTCCTGGTCCCCTTGCCAGGCAGATGGAGGCAGCGCTCCCAAACGGATCAGGGACACCACAGACTAAATGAGGCCAGTCTTCCTAAGTTGCCCTAAACCATGTCTGGCCCTTCATAGGACCTCAGAAACACAGGCCCCCCTTTTCCCCTCTTGCTTCTCCCACCACCCCCCAGCGCACGGCACAGCCTGATTCCATTCTTCAGACATTCCTAGGAAGCACAGACCCTCCAGAAGCACCCGATGCAGCCCTGCTGGGGGCAAACCTCCCTGTGAGGAAACATCCCGAATCATTTTGTCTCATCACCCATCTCCACCGACAGCTCCGAAGCTTCATCAGTGCCTTGTTACTAAAATGTACAGTGTGATACCGCTTTAGCCCAGAGACAAAGCCACACCATAAAAACAAAGCCAAAACCAAAAAACACAGAGTGGGCCAATCACTTGTCAGCACGGACATCGAAATCCCCAGGAATCCCTGCAATCTAGCAGGAGGAGAATGGTTTCTCCACGGGTGATTTGCCTGTTTTCTCCGTAAAGGATGAGAAGGAAGGTTCGTTTTATAGGACCCAAATGTAAGCTTCCACCACCAATAGATCAGCGTTCAGCGACCACCCCAGACTGTGTGCTAACTCGCTCTTTGGCACGGCTGACGTGAAAACGGTGACCCTGGGATGCTTGGGAGCCAGTGGGGAGCCTGCAGCTGCTAATGACCAAGTGCTACGTGGGGCTGGGCCTCCAGGAGGTCGGGGAGATTGGTTGTGTCTCACGTCGGACGCAGGAGTGCTCATGGGCCAGTGAACCGGGGGGTGGGAACCACACAGGCAGACTTCTGCGGGCCTCACACCTTCCCCACAACTTGGAGCCCTTTGTTTACTTCTATGAAGAGCCCAGCCGGCTGCTCATCTGCTTAACTTGGAGCCCCCGGAATTCTCTAGAAGTCACTCAGTCTACCAGCTCTTCTTCAGAGGGGACAGCCACAGGGGCTGGAAGGATGGTGTCTGGGACCAACCTGCTCTCCAGACACCACAGAAAGTTCCCTTTTTTTCTGTCCCTAGAAGAACCTCCTTTTGTGCCTCCTTTAAGGGCCTGAAAGGCGAACAGCCCCCAGACTCTTCTACCCCATCATCGAAGCTCGTTAATGGAAACCCAGAGGACTAAAAAAGCATCTGAACGCAATATATACTTTCAGAAACACAACAGGTGTTCTCTTTGTCTTAGGGGTTCTCATAGGCACTCACACCCAGGCACAAGCATTAGCAAGCTGAGCCGGCCCCCTGGCGGAAAGATGGTATTGAATATTTACTCAGTCCGTACTTACAACACGCCTACTTGAAGCAGGCACTGTGCTAGGCCTCAGAGTCCCCACGCCGAGCGGGACAGTCCTCCTCCTACTGACCTCAGTGTGGAGAGCACACAAGCAACCCACGAGCAACTAACCAAATGTAAATGTAATTAGAATCCCTGTTAAGTGCTAGGAGAGACTATTGGGGGGGGAGAGCCTGAGGAGGGGACGTTTAAGCCAAGACGCCAAGACCAGAAATGGGCCAGTTGGGTACAGATTCAGGTAGAAAAGGGACCCAGGAAGAGGGAACCACAGGTCAGGGGAGCAGATAAGGAAAGTGTCACATGGAGGGACACCTGTATGGCTCAGTCGGTTAAGCATCTGCCTTCGGCTCAGGTCATGTTCTCAGGGTCCTGGGATCGAGTCCTGAGTCAGGTTCCCTGCTCAGCGGGAAGTCTGCTCCCCCTGCTTGTGCTCTCTCAAATAAATAAATAAAATCCTTAAAAAAAAAAAAAGTGTCACATGGGTTTAAGGAATACAAAGAGGCCCCTAGAGTGGCCCAAGCGAGAGGGTGAGGAGATGGTGAGGAAGGAGCCGAACAAGATGAAGTTGGAAAGGTGGGTGGGGCCTTGACCTCAAACAACCCTGGGTTTGGATCCCGGTCCCAGTCCCTCAACAAGGGGCAGCCTGAGGCAAGTCGCTTACCCTCTCTGAGCTTCAAGTCAGCATCCTCCTCTGTAAAATGATGACAACAGTAACTTTCTCACATGGTTACCATGGACTGAAAATGAAATGATGACTCTAAAGCTAATGAACCATGATAAGCAATCACGAAATAGAAGGTATTATCATAAGCTGCTCATCTCCTGATAATCCTTGCCCACCTTTAGCAACACTAGGAGATTACTGGGTGAGAAAACACGAGGCATGAGAAGAAACGGTGATAAATTTGGGAGGGGGGGGATGAATCCAGAAAATCAGGGAACTGATTAGTAAGCGCCTTACTAATTTTTATGGGTGCTGGTGATCTCAAGGGATTACTGTATATTCTTTGCTTCCGCTATAATTATGTTAGTTAAATACCACAATGAGGTGTGGTGTTTTCTGTTGCTTTCGTAACAAACTACCACAAAGTTTGTGGCTTAAAATAACATAAATTTATTATCTCAGTGTTTCTGGGGGTTACAAGTCCCACACGGGTCCCACTGGGCTGAAACCAAGCTATCAGCAGGGCTGTGTTCCCTCTGGAGGCTCTAGGGGAGAATCTGATTCCAAACCCATTCAGGTTGTTACATAAGTAAGTTCAATTCCTCGCAGTTCTAGGACTGAGGTCCCTGTTTCCTTGCAGGCTGGGAGCTGGAAACACACCTACCTCACAGAGGCCTTTCTCCGGCCCTTGCTTGTGGGCACCCAGCAACAATGCACCAAATCCTCCTCAGACCTGCCATCTCTCTCGCCTTCCTCCTCCTCCACACCTCTCCCTCTTCAGCCAGAGAAAATTCTGCTTTTAAGAGCTCGTGCGATTAGACTGGACTCATCTGGGCCCAATCGTCCATGATAATCTCCCCATTTTAAAGTCTGTCATCTTAATTATATCTGCAAATATTTGATTTGCCTGGACCTGATATTTGCCATGTAATCCAATCTATTCATTCAGAGGTTCCAGGGATGAGAGCATGGACATCTTTGGGGGCCATAATTCATCCCAACACAAATGCTAAAGGTTTTCCGGATCCGTGATAGAACAACCTAGATTGTCAACAGGGCATAATAACCAAGAGTTCTAGACAGAGGGTTTGGATTCACAGAGCCTGAGAAGAACTGACAAGAACAGCTCAGAGTCCCTGAGACAGAACTAGCAGGTGAGTGAGCCAGGCCACAAAACAGAAAACCAGCTCCAAGAATGGGTCCTGGTAGATGGTGGATGCATAGTTCCTGGTGCAAGGTAGAAGCCCAATTACTCTAGGGGGTAGAGGATGGGCAAAATGGGCAAAGGGGAGCGGGAGTAAAGCCTTCCAGTTATGGAACAAATAAGTCACAGGAATAAAAGGTACAGCCTAGGGGATATAGCCAACAGTATTTTAATAGTGTTGTGTGGTGACAGAGGGTAGCTACACTTGTGAGCACAGGATAAAGTATAGATTCGCTGAATCACTATTTTGTACACTTGAAACGGATATAACATAATGCAGTTAAAAGAAGGAAAAAAGAAAGCAAAAAATAAAAAAAGAGCCCAGTTATTCTACAATACCAGATCAAAGCAGCCTAGGGCAAGGTTGGCTAGATGTTGGGTCTTTCCGGCTCCTGAATTAGGTGCCCTTAGCATTTTCTGACTGACAACAGAGTGGCCTGAACCTATAAGCTGTCTTCCAGTGTCTCCAGCTGGAAAAACTTTGGTTTGAAGGGAGAGAGCAGGATCAGTCCTCCCTGCAGGAAAAACGGCAGGCAGAATTCACAAATGGCCTTGTCTTAGCAAAATTGTCCTTCTATATGCAAATACCAAGAGGTGGAAGAATCCTCTCGTTAGTTCATGGAGATGCCCATTTGCTTTCTTTGTCTTTGTGTGTGTGTGTGTGTGTGTCAAGGACTTTTAAAGTTAGACCAGTCCCTTTCAGTCCCTGGACCTGATGAGAAGTTAATTACACTGCTATACATTATAAAGATGAGAAATGTAAAATCTACAATCCAAGGGAATTATAAGAGGCAGCAGATCCCTCCCTAGAGCATAGCATCTTGGTGTAATTGTTTTGGGTCATATTACCCAAGACACCAACAGGTGGATGAAGGAGGTGATAGAGAACATACCATCCCCCCTACCCCCCAGGCTTTCTAGAAAAAGACTCAGGAGAAATCTCATCTCCTAGCACCCTCTCCTGTGTCAGCCAAGACAGAGGGGAGACAATTGTTTCAGCTTCCAAAAACAATAGTGCTTGTTCTTTTCCATACTCTCCTCTCCCACTCACTTCCTCATCTCTGAGGCTGCTTTTCCTCCTAGCCAACTCCTCCCCCATCAGTTCTACTGATGGTTGGGCCAAGTGTGGACTCTCTCTGCTTCAGTGTTTCTGTGGATGTTTATGCTAACCAGATTTTCCCAGAACAGGATTATTACAGGTCAGGGGCGGGGGGGGGGGGAGGGTATACCCTTCAGCGTGGTAGGCTCTGCCCCCAGTGCCCTTGGGATGGCTCAGAACCCCAGTGCAAGAGATGCACTTAGCACTCATTTCAGGCCCAAGTCCAAAAGCTCATCCTGTGGATTTCCCCCACTTGACCACTGTGAGAGGTGCAGGTGGAAAGAGGTGAGGCCCCAAGGTACCAGCGTCCTGTGCCACCCACTGAGCACATTGCTGAGGCTGCCAGAGCGGGTTCTGTGGAAAAGTTCTGTGCTATGCTCCCTCCCAGAGATGAAGTTGTGTGTGCTGTGTTGAGCTTGCCCTGGGTCCTCACCCAGCTCTGCCCACAGCTCGCTGGGTGGCCTCTGGCAGGTCACATCACCCCCTGGAACTTAATGTCTTCAACCATAAACCAGGGCTTTGGGATTAGATAAGGCACCTTCCAGCTCAGTGAACCTCTGAGCATAGCATGTGACTCCCCTTCTCAGATCCTTGACCAAACAAGTGGCCTATTAAGGGTCTGGGAAGTGAGTGGATTTCACATCTAAACCCTCAGTCACACACTGTGAAGAGGACTGCCTCTCCCCTACTACTTCTTTTTTCCAGCATGGGCTCTATA
Organism: Leptonychotes weddellii; assembly: GCF_054177405.1. NCBI lineage: Eukaryota > Metazoa > Chordata > Mammalia > Carnivora > Phocidae > Leptonychotes > Leptonychotes weddellii. The sequence continues at coordinate 15,454,423 of NC_138380.1, forward strand.
GTATTATTAACTTGATAGAACATAACGCTCCAGCGTCTAACGTACCCATCCCAACTAGACTGTGAGCCCCCGGAAGGCAGTGGGGTGTCCTCATCCTTTTGTCCCCCTGGTGCTTACCGTGCTGTAGGCTGGGCTTCCCAAACTCATGGCGATGAAAACTACAGATGCCAGGCCCCCATCCCAGGCTGACTGCACGAGAGTCTCAAGGAGTAGGAAACTGTCCCTTTCAACAGTTCCCTGGGGGACGCTAATGAGAAGCCAGCTTAAAAGCCACTGGTGGAGCAGAGCACGCCATAGGGACTCAATTTGTTGAAAGCACCTCCACGTCCAGCCACCTAGTAGGCCCAATCAGAAAAAGAAAGAAATGGAAACTCCTCGTGTGCCAAACATAAGAAACTATCTAGCCGTCCAGGCCCATGGGAGGACAGCTTTAGCTGGCTGTCTTCCTGTCTTCCTGTGATCGGGTTAGTTTTTTCTGGAATAGCTGTATTTGCCCTTCAGAATAATAATGATTATTTATGGGGTGACAAGCGCACTAAATGAAAAAGATGATAAGGCCTAATTCCTCCGCCAGCTTTAAGGTACAGGGAAGGGTGTGAGACCAGACAGGATAAGAAGGTAAAGCTACTTGAGCCCTCCGCCAATCAAACTTTTGTCTGTACGCTCTCTAGACTCATGTCGGGTCCAGAATGCAGCGACGTGATGGACAAGGGGACGACGGGAAGGAAGGCAGAGATGGAAAGAAGAGCAGAAAGGCCAGAGAGAATCCGGATTCTACCCTCCCTCTTTGAGACCGGAGCCCATCCTGGAGAATAGAGTCGTCCTTGGCACCCTGCCCTTGGCCTGCTCATATCGATCATCGTTCCCTTGATCTAGACGAGCCTCGCAGCCCCTGACACGGGCAAGAGATAGGAGACGGCGGCCACTGTAGCCCTTCTCCCGCTCCACAACGGGCACGGGATCAATGTAAAGGAGGGAGACGCAGCTGCTGTAGCTGTGGTGGTGGGAGGCAGCCGGGAGCCAGGGGAAGGCTCTGGTTGTGATGAAGACTTTTTATATCAGGAGACTGGTGTATGAATGTCAGAGCAGCTCGTGCCTCCGTGGCCTGAAAGTTTGCAGCAGCAACAAGGATGGGTTTGGCAGTGGAGGGAGGTTAGGGGGCCACGGCTCAATTCCCCGGCCGTTCTAAGCTGGGGGGCGGGCGGGGGAGAGCCCCTCACCAGAGGAGATCACGTTGGAACATCAGCTGGGAAGGCCAACAGCACTGAGTGCCTTAATAAGCCCACAGTTCTCCAACTTTGGTGGGCATCAGAATCTCCTGGGGATCTTGTTAAAATTCAGATGCCTGGGCCCCACCCACAGGGGGTTTTTCCCCTAGCACCAGTCTGGACCCACAGCCCTGGAGTTCCAGTGGGGGGCGAGAAGCCGGCATCTCCCTTTTGCTCAGTTTCTGCACCCTAGAAAATGGGACGGAGTCCACTCGTGGCCTCCGACAGGCGGGTCAGCTAAGACTTGCTTGGCCCCCGACAGTCGTGTACCAGACCTCCAGGAGGGCTGAGCTGCCCCAGCCGCCTACAGTTTCAGCTGTAGTTAAGCCCATACTGACCGGAGCTGTGTTCTTGTTCTGAAACGGTCCATGGGGAAATGCAGCCCTGGGTAGGCATCAGGAAGGCAGCCGATACTTGAGAACTCACTGAAAATGTGGCCAGGATTGGATTACCCGCTTTGAGCTGGTCAGGTCAGATTTCCAGATGCACGGAAAGCCTTCTGGGGACAAGGCTTCAGATGGCCTACCCCATCGTGGTGTTCTATTTTGGACGATCGTATTGCCTTGCAAAGAAACAGAGCGTGTACGTGTATCTGTGTGCACACGTGTGTGTACTTGGAAGTATAGATGTAAGGCATGTCCTAAGGTACACAGCAACAGTGGATTCCCTAGACGTACATGTACAGGGCTCTAAAGATCATTGTTCACTTTTTTCTTCCTTTTGCCAAGGATAAGACCTTCTTACTTTAGAAGCATTGACTGAGCACCTCTGCATACCGTGGAGATGCAGAGACCCTTATACTATCAGAACTTAACAGACTAGCGAAAGAATTCTTGCAGGCTAGGAATGCATTTCACTTTACTTCTTTTGAATCCATGCCCAGTTTCACTGCACTCCCAGAGCCCGGACCACTCCCATTTTGCCAGGATTTACTGACCAGCTATCATGTGCCAGTATCGTCCAGGTGCTGTGGAGTATACCAAAAAAGCATAATAAATCATTGGGGAGCTAAATTTAGCAGACATAAAATTAATCCGAGAAGAACAGAAGACAAATTTGTAGTGCCAATAATATGTACGTAACACAAGTATCTTCCTCCCAAATCACACAGTTTTTCTCAAATTAGAGTAACAAATTGTCCCCCTAAGAGGAAAAAAATTTCAGAGACCTTCCAGTTTGACTTAAAATTTTTATGTTACTTGAATAAGCATAAACATAAAAATTGGTACAAATTTTTTAAATTTATAAACACCGAAGCAAATTTTTAAATCACATACCAAAAAAAAAAAATTCCTGAAAAGCCAAATAATTTTCAAATTAGCAACACCAATGTAATGATACCATTTTGCTGAAAGCAAATTAATGGTCTTTAATAATAGAAAGAGCCTCAGTTCTGGTTCTTTATTTAATCACTGGCTTCGTATTTTTGACTTGCAGAAACTAATTCAGAGAGGGCTTACTTACGGAAGAATACTGTTCAAAATGATATTCGTGGCTTTAAGGTTTTGCCTCCTAGTTCAGAATAATCAGACCTTGTACTTAACCAAAACTTGCCACATGCAATTTTCAACTGCCTATTTTAATGATGTATTATCTGATAACACTGTAAAGCTGTCTAATTCAGTGGAAGATGAGATTAACATTGTGACACTCTTGAATCTGCATTGAATTTAATCCTGTTATTGCCTGTATTCAGAGAAGAAAACTTCTTTGTTGTAAATTTACTACTATACTTATATTTAATAAACTACAAGTTGCAAAGTATGCAACCCAACTGAGCCATAATATATCTGCTTATATGTTGTGATGATTAATTTTACATGTCAGCTTAACTAGGCTAAGGGATACCCTGATAGCTGGTAAAAAACAAACAAACAACACATTTCTGGGTGTGTCTGTGATGATGTTTCCAGAAGAGATTAGCATTTGAATCAGTAGCTAGAGTTTAAAAAAAAAAAAACTGCTCTCACCAATGCAGGTGGGCATCATCCCATCCATTAAGGGCCTGTATAGAATAAAAATGTGGAAGAAGAGTGAATTTGCTCCCTGCTTGAGCGGGGACATCCGGCATCTCCTGCCCTTGGGCTTCAGCGCTCTTGTTCTCAGGCATCAGATCTCAGCCTGGGACTCACGCCATTTGTCCCCCTGGTTCTCATGCTCTTGGGTTTGGACTGGAACCACACCACCAGTTTCCCTGGGCCTCCAGCTTGCTGATGGCAAGTCATGTGACTTCTCAGGCTCCATAATCATGTGAGCCAACCCCTCATAAGAAACCTCTTTAAAAAACCTCTTTCTGAGGGGAACACTCCTACACTGTTGGTGGGAATGCAAGCTGGTGCAGCCACTCTGGAAAACAGCATGGAGGTTCCTCAAAAAGTTGAAAATAGAGCTACCCTATGACCTAGCAATTGCAGTACTTGGTATTTACCCCAAAGATACAAATGTAGGGATCCGAAGGGGTAGGTGCACCCCGATGTTTATAGCAGCAATGTCCACAATAGCCAAACTATGGAAAGGGCCAAGATGTCCATCGACAGATGAATGGATAAAGAAGATGTGGTATATATACACAATGGAATATTATGCAGCCATCAAAAGGAATGAAATCTTGCCATTTACAATGACGTGGATGGAACTGGAGGGTATTATGGTGAGCAAAATAAGTCCATCAGAGAAAGACATGTATCATATGACCTCACTGATATGAGGAATTCTTAATCTCAGGAAACAAACTGAGGGTTGCTGGAGTGGTGGGGGGTGGGAGGGATGGGGTGCCTGAGTGATAGACAGTGGGGAGGGTATGTGCTATGGTGAGCGCTGTGAATTGTGTAAGACTGTTGAATCACAGACCTGTATCTCTGAAACAAATAATACATTATATGTTAAAAAAAAAAAGGAAGAAGAAGAAGAAGATAGCAGGAGGGGAAGAATGAAGCGGGGGAAATCGGACTATGAGAGACTATGGACTCTGAAAAACAAACTGAGGGTTCTAGAGGGAAGGAGGGTGGAGGGATGAGTTAGCCTGGTGATAGGTATTAAGGAGGGCATGTTCTGCATGGAGCACTGGGTGTTATGCACAAACAATGAATCATGGAACACTACATCAAAAACTAATGATGTAATGTATGGTGATTAACATAAAATAATAATTTAAAAAAAGACACACTGGCAAAAAAAAAAAAAAAAACCTCTTTCTGGGGTGCCTGGGTGGCTCAGTCGGTTAAGCAGCTGCCTTCGGCTCAGGTATGATCCCAGGATCCTGGGATCAAGCCCCATATCATGCTCCCTGCTCAGCAGGGAGCCTGCTTCTCCCTCTCCTTCTGCCTGCCACTCTGCCTACTTGTGCTCTCTCTCTCTCTGTCAAATAAATAAATAAAATCTTTAAAAAAAAAAAAAGAAACAGCTTTCTATATGTCTTTATACATCCTATTGGTTCTGATTCTCTGGGGAACCTTGATTAATGCCTATACGAAAGTACAGTGGGACAGGTGTGGGTTCTTCGGCCTCCAGCAGGCCTGCCCCCACTCCATGCCATAAGAGGACACAGCCCTTCCCCCTCACTTCCTTATTTGAAGCAACAAAGCTTCATTCATACAGCCACTGTGAATTCATTTGGCTTTCACTTGGTGCAAATGGGATTGGGTACAAAAGTGCAAATGCCAGCACGAAAATATTATAACAGTTTCAAATGGTCACCTAGGAGGTCTTAGATTAACATTTTTAAATTTTCACCAAATTAAAATTATAACGTTCAAAAATTGTTGAAAAGAAAGCAGAAGGGTGAGCCTGGGTGGCTCAGCTGGTTAAGCGTCTGACTCTTGGTTTCAGCTCGGGTCACGATCTCCGGGTCCTGGGATCAAACTCCACATCAGGCTTCATGCTCAACCATGAGTCTCCCTCTCCCTCTGCCCCTTCACCGCTCATGCTCTATCTATCTTTCTCTCATATAAATAAATAAAATCTTAAAAAAAAGAAAAGAAAAAGAAATCAGAAACCCCTGAGAATTCTGAGATGCACCCATTACCCTCCACTCCGACCTTCCAACTCCTGTTTCTCCATGCCAGGCTACACTGGGGTATACTCAAAAATCAAGTATATTAAAAATATGAACCCAATGTTGAAGGGGAAGAGATAAAACTGAGCACTAAATAAATAGGACTTTGTCAGACTGCAAAGGGAAAGCATCTAAGATGTTAATCCCTCTGCAAAAAGTGCACCCTTAGTTCCTAACCTGGCCCCCAGGCCTGAAATTCCCATATCTCTCCTCATAACATCTCCTTTTATCCCAAGTTAGAATCTCCAATTACCTTCTGGGAAAACCAGAGCCCTGTGTACCAGCAGTGACCACAATGCCTGCCACAACCTCCTTGCTTCCCGTTAGGACTTTTCTCAAGTCCACATCACTCAGTCTGGAGGAGGGTCCTGAGAATTTTCCTAGATTGCCACTAACACCCCAAATCCCGAGAACAATCCAGGAGATTTGGAATTTCCCCTTTTCTAATGGATCCAGAAGGATCTTCTAGGTCAGATTGCCTTTGTGATCTCTCATCTGAAAGATTATATACTGTTCCTTTAACTGTTGGACCTGTTGAAACAGGTCCATTTACACAGAGAGGGAGAGAAAGAGAGAGAGACAGCACTGCACAAACAATTCTCAAAGACTGTAGCTTCTATTGGGAAGGAAATAATCTCCAAGGTACCATCTCCATCCATGAGGTTAGAAAATCCTATTACTATACAGAACAGTGTTTCTTTCTCTCTTCCTCTTCAGCTTACAGAATGAGAAAAAAGATCACACGTTCCTTAGTAGCTGTTCCCTCAGTACAAGAAAAACTGTGAGCTGACCCTTCTAGTGAGAACTCATCTAAATTCTTTGCCAATGGCTTGTGCCCTCTGGTGACTGGCCGTTGAGGAAAGGGAAGGCTGTGAGGCTCTCTTCCAGTTACAAAGATTATAGGTTTTCAAAATAGTGGGCAAACATCAACATTTTCTGAGTTATCTAGGAGGCTTCATGAACAAGGGAAGAGCTGAGTCAACACCTGAAGGGCAAGTAGGCTCAGCATAGATGTGGAGTTGTGGGTTGGGGCAGGTGGAGGGAGAAATAAGAGTGAGGAACAGGCATCAGGAAAGGCAAAGGGCCTGCTGTGAGCCGGGGGGTGTGAGGACACTGGGGCACGAGGAAATAGTGGGACATGGGAGTAAATAACTAAGGTGGGGCAGATTATGAGATCACTAATCTAGCAGACTGAGTTCAGGCTTAATCCAAAAGGCCTTGGGGAACCACTCTATTACTCTGAGTAGAGCAGAGAGAATTTAGAAGTGAAGTGGTATTGGGGACAGATAAATCCAGCAGTGGTGGACAGGATGCATTGGTCCGGACACAAGTTAAGGAGTTATTGCAATAATCCAGGTGATGAAGCCTGGATACTTGACACTAGTTCCAAATGGGCTAGTGCTGGGTCACACTATGATAAACCCAAAGTCCATAAGCGTGCCTCCCATCCAGGAGGAGAAGCTCACTTCTTCAGCTCAAATAGGCTAAAGTCTAGTGAGCAGGAGGTATCAGTAATGAAGCCCAGGTGAGGACTCTACGGAAGTCCCTCACTATGTTCCAATAGATACCATACCTACCTACCATACCTACATGTCTGGCTCAAAGACCCATGATCTTCTGTGTTCCTTTTTATTAAAATATGTCACCAGAATCTCTCAGCACTTTCCCTGTTGACTCCCATTAGTCTAGAGCAATAGAGAGATAAGAGGCAAGTCTAAACATTCCCAGAATCTCAGGGGTAAGAACACTCTGATGGCACTCACATCTTATGCCAGTATCAGCTATCTATTGACCCAATGTTGTTGCATAACAAACAACCAAAAAACCCCAGTGGAATACAAAAATAGATATTCCTGTTTGCTCTTGATTGGATGGATTGGCTGAACCATCCTACTAATCTGAGCAGGCTCACTCATGTGTCTGGCAGGTCAGCTGGAGACCAGCTGGTTTAAGATGGCCTCAGTTGGGATGACTCAGCTCCATGTGCCTCTCATCCTCCAGAAGCTAGCCCAGTTTTTCTCATATAAAGAAGCAGAAGTTGAAGATGAGGAAGAAAGCAAATGAGTTTTCACAAGTCTACACTTCAATCCAGTTTGCTCCCCACCCATAGGCCACCACAAGTCACATATCCCAGAATCAGAGTGTGTAGAGACTGCAAAGCCACACAGCAAAGGGCAGAGATACAGAGAGGTCATTAATGGGGGGCCATTGATGACATCAATCTGTCACAGCACCGGAAAGGAAAAAGACTGGAAGAGATTTGAATTCCAAAAGCAGATCAAGACCTGGATTGAGGAAGGAAATCTCCATGATGATGTTAGGAAGGAAATGGTAGAACTGGTCACCAGGAGAATTGAGCCTTTAGTGTTAGAAAGACTGATGAGCCTTGGGACGCCTGGGTGGCTCAGTTAGTCAAGCATCCTACTCTTGGTTTCAGCTCAGGTCATGATCTCAGGGTCCTGGGATTGAGCCCCACATCAGGCTCTACACTCAGATAGGGGGTCTGTCTTAGGATTCTCTCTCTCCCTCTCCCCTTGCTTGTGCTCTCTTTCTCCCTCTCAGATGGGTAAAAACATCTTAAAAAAAAAAGAAAGAAGGAAAAGAAAGACTAATGAGCTTCAAACATACCCCATGGCTCATTCTTACCTCCCCACACCTGTGAGCAGTGCAAGCATGGGCAGAGTGGCTATTGTGGTCTTCACTGCAGGTGATCACAAATACTTTTGCTTTCCCTGCCAACTGGATTTTTCCCTTCTGCATTCACCTATAATCTGTTCACCTTAAATAAACTCTCACTTGACTCCATAGCCTCTCCAACCAGGCATTCTTGAAATATAAGGAAGAGAAGGAGTAGATGGGATGCAGGGAATACTGGTGACCTTCTATGGTTGTTCCCTTCAAACTAGCAGAGTAAGACATAAGTTAGAAGGAGAAGGGCCTGGTCATGACCTGACCTGCCTATGTCATTGGAAAGATCGCAAAGGTTAGAACAGGAAGCCATTGTGTATCTTTGACTCTAGACCATGAGGGGTGGAATAATCCAACTTGTGCAAGATGTGGGCAGGCTCCTCAAACCTTAAGAGAGAAATGAGACATTCATTTCACGAAATTACCAAGACCCCTTCCCAAGTATGATTCCTCCTAAAAGAGAGATCCCAAGAACAGAGCTGTAAAGCTGAAGAAGGCTCCTGGCTTCTGGATGAGACAGAGGAACAACCTGAGGTGATCAGATTCGAAGCAAGGGCTTGGGGAACAGCACACAAAATGCCCAGGAGCTGGGACAACTGGCAGATGAGGAAAGTGGGAGCCAACAGCACGGGAATGGCCTCCGGAGAGGACTTCAAGAGCACGGCTCAGCTCAGAGGAGCAGAGGAACAGACTGAGGAGTCATAATCAGCAGGAAGGTCTGCAGACAAGACTGGAGGTGACAGCTGGGGGAAACAAGAGCCAGGCCAGTAGGGAATGTGGCCGGTGTCCCAGCCTGGCTCAGAGAGCAAGAACTGGCATCTGGGACCACAATGGGCCAAAGCAAAAAGCATGGCCTCAGGCTGGGGTGCTCAGGGGTGATGGACTGCCAAGGAAAATGGGAATTCCAGGGCTGGCCAGTTGGCCAAAGCAAGGACACGGCCAAGTGTAGGAGGTGGTGAGGGGAGCGCACCTCAAGTAGCTGGTCAGTGCCCGCACATCTGTGTGGGGCTGGGACAGTGACAGGGACTGTGCAGGCCATCTGCCTCACCCGAGCAGCATTTCTTCCCTCAGATCCCTGCAACCTGTAGTCGGATCTAGTCATAAATGTGAAATGCTGACGGGAGCAGGGACCGCGGACACAGGAGGAACCATGCGTTCAGAAGCAGAAGAGATCTCTTATACCTTCTCTGTCTTCTGTTTGGAGATGGACGGACCTATTGGGTTACTTCTGAGAAGCAGGGGATCAATTATAATGCCCTCTCCTTCATCTGTGAACATCAAACTCCTCTGCAATGAGGCTTGTGGTAGGATGGGTTTTTCCTACTCCCCTTCCCCCAGAAGTAAAAGTAATTAACGCTGAGTCATATGATCACAGATAGCCGTTAGTAAGGCAGCAGGCCAGTGACTTTGTCCTTAATACTGCTCAGGTCAAACCAATTGCCCTAATGCAATAGATGACAGCATGCCGAGGAGTCCATCTCTCCCGCCGCTGCTTCAGCAGTTGGCATGGGGCTGGGGGCCTCCTTCTCCCAAGACGAGAGCGCCATCTTGTGTAGAAGCGCTGAAGACCAGACTACGCCAGCCCATATTTTCCTTTCAGTTCACCAGGTTTCTACTAGGTCAGTGTCCTCCTGTCTAATTGCCAGACGATACTGCGACATTGCATTATAAGAAAAGTAAAGTATCTCTGAGCAAATGAAGCTGTTGCCAGGTCCAGGAGGTGACACTAAAGATGCACCTGCACCTGGTCCCTAGAAGGTACCCTTCAGCATAGTTTTTGAAGACCTGCTACTTGTCTTCTTCAATTTGGGGCCTAATAGAAGTAGCAACTCTGCCTCCCTGAAATGCTCCATTTAAAGCGTGTCTGTGGACACAGGCTTTCTACAGGCTCCTCCATTCCAGTCTGAAAGAGCCTGGTAGGCTTTCTGCACAAACGCGTGGGGCGGCGGGGGGGAGGTCAACAGAAAGGAGAGGAGAGAAGTCAGCAGGGGGGCAGAACAGTGTGAAGCGCTCTCCCGCAAGCACCCGACTCCATGAAACATATTCAACTGGTGTGAATGGGACTTTCTGGCCACTGAAGAAGCAGGTGTGGTCACATCTGGGCCGCTGAGGTGCGGGCCTGCAACACATACAAAGACTTGGGGACCAGCCGGCTGCGGTGGCCCCGCCTCCAACAACCTCTCTGCACCCCTGGAATCTGAAGAAACTGCAGGTTTAAGTTTAGGTATACGGTGTGACATTGGGAGGCCCCAGCTTATATCTGGCTTATATAAATTCAGATGCTGGAGGGAGAAAACGGAAATTCCAGCATGGGAGGGTTCAGAGACTGTCTCAGAGAGGAAGACTTAGCATTGGAGCTCCGTTAGCCAAGAAGGTCCTGCATTGCGCATGCTCGGAGGCCCTTCCCATCATTCCACCAATTAGGTAAGTCACCCGGCCCTCCTTCCTATGGGGTTCGGGGGGTTGGGGTTAGAAGAAAGGCAGGTTTCACCTGCTTCTTCTGAAAAAGCTCAGGAAGAAATGTGAGGGGGGGGACAGGAAAAACTTTTACCAACCCCCCCCCCAAAAAAACACGAGCTGGATATGTTTGCCTTCAATCAAATAACACCTACATATTGCAGAGGACCAGAGGGCTATATATTTTGCCACTTGCAATTGTTGGGGGGCGGGGGAACCCCTTATTTAAATTTTGAAGACTTGCGGGCCAAGAATTTATTCTTATGCTGAGGGAATAACCTGACTATTTTGCCAATGTCTAAATCTAACTACTTTAAGACACGCCTCTGCCTAAAGCTAATCAATGCGTTTTGGTATAACTAGCATTGGATCCATTGACCTGGAAGCGCAATTCCAACTAGTTGTCTGCTTGCAGGGATAACAGACGGCTGGCACACACCAGATGTCTGTGGAGGAAAGGAGGCAGTCCCCACAGCTGAGAGAGACAGCCATCATAAGCTCTGGAATTGTGAAAGGAAGGTAAAGGGTTTTGAAGGCAGAGGGCACTGTCCTGCCGGACGCCGAGGACGGACCTTGCGCGGAGCTCCTCTAGCTTGCAGTAACTGCAAGCGAAGGGCTCGGGTCCAAGCACTCCAGAGGCAACCAACATCTTCCCAGCCTGCACGATGGGTTTCTTTGCTTTGCTTGTTTGCTTTCCTTTGATTCTGCTCTTCAAAGGAAATAGGGTGTGTTGATGTTTTCAATAAAGAATGTGCTTTCTGGATGATCTAAATCATCTTGCAATAGAATGGAAAGGAAACAAAGAGGCAGAAGGAAGCAAGGCTCATGGAATACCTCGATAGAATGAAAACATGGGAGTTTTTATATGTTATATGACCATGGATATGCCATTCTGCTATGCTGCATCCTCCATCCTTTACCCCCTAAATCACAGACAAAAACAAAAAAAAAACATAAGCAGTGTGACAAATAAATCTTACCTGGGGTAGAGATGAGGGGTGGGCATATGGGGAACTAACATGCTTGGCACAGAAAAGAACTCACCACCATCACCTCATTCCATCTTCACAACAGGGCAAAGGATAGCTAGTGGATAAGCAAATAAAAACAAAACCAAACTCTTCCCACTGCTTCCCAAAGGCAGTGAGGACTCTGTAAAATACAAAGCAGCATAGCTTGTGTGAAAGTTCCTTGTCTATTGACCTTAAGTCAAATGCACTTACTCCTGGAAATCATCAGCTTAATAGAGGTCTCGGTTTTTTAGAATAGATGTGGTATAGATGAGATATTTTTAGCTAGCCTACTTATATCAATCTATTAGGCTATACTCTTCCTGGTATAGTAGTGGATAGGCTGAGTAATGGGATTTTGCTGTTAAGAAGGTTAAATCACATCTAAGCAGCTGTGGTATTTCGGGATAAGGGAGTTGTTTTGCCTTTTAAGAGGCTAGAGCAGAGAAAGCCGGTTACAAAGGCTATGCAAGTCCACACAGGCCCCTGAGTCCAGAAGCTGGAAAAAGTGCGCAGAGAGGTGAGTATTAGACTCTGCCCCTCGTTTTTATTTCATTTGACTTAGACTGGTCTTTAATTGCAGTCTGTGTTGATATAAGAAATGCCGGGGCTTTGTCTACACCAGCCTGAAAACAACTTGAAGACTAGTCAGCTCTTCAGCTTATCTCTACAAATGCCAATGTTCCCCGTATTTGCTGACTTTTTCATTTTTCATCCAAATGTTTGGGCGTTTGTATGTTTAATGCATACAGATGCCAGGACTCCCTTAGAGCCAAACATTTGGGTGGCAAAACCATGAGAATATACACATAGTTGGCTTCTCGTTCAGATAGATGGCATTGTGTAAAGACAGTTAAGTTTCAATAATAAAGTCTAAGAATGGATAGCGCTGGCTAGTAGTAAGAGGGAATCCTGCTTCATTCTAGGTCACTATGTATTTTAAAAGCCAGTGAACATTTTTTTTAAGTAGGCTCCACACCCAACATGGGGCTTAAACTCATGACCCTGAGATCAAGAGTCACGCGCTCCACCTACTGAGCCAGCTGGGTGTCCCTGCTAGTGAACACTTTTATTGGGCCAAAGTTCTACTTGGTCTGAGGCTCCCCCCTATCACAGAGGGCCAAAGGGGGTCACCATGCAGCTAGGAAGAGATCACAGCTGCTGGGACTGAGCTGAACTCAAATTTGACACAATGCAGCCAAGAACATGAAGAACAAATAACACTGTGATCTAAGGAGTTTTTTGGGCCAGGTTAGAGAAGCCAAATTTTATTGTCAGATACAAAACCAAAGGGGTCAGGAATCAAGCAATAATCACTGAAAGATCAGAAAAAAGAGGAAGGAGGGGGGCGCCTGGGTGGCTCAATTGGTTGATCGGCTGCCTTCGGCTCAGGTCATGATCCCGGGGTCCTGGGATCGAGTCCCGCATCGGGCTCCCTGCTCTGCGGGGAGCCTGCTTCTCCCTCTCCCTCTGCCTGCCTCTCTGCCTACTTGTGCTCTCTATCTCTCTGTCAAATAAATAAATAAAATCTTAAAAAAAAAAAAAAAGAGGAAGGAGGTCCAGGACCATCTCTGTGAATGGGGCTGACATGACTGAGCCTTGTCTTGATCAGATTCATGCTAAGTGCTGGTTTGAAGGTGTAGGTTTGGCAAGGATGTCTTATAGGACATGGATTTTGGGTGTCTGTTCAGAAACAGCTTTCTCAGGGGACTTTCCTGGTCACTGAGAGTTACAATCCATAGCCCTTCCAGAGCAACATCTCTATAGGCCAATCTCAGCCTGACAAGTACAGATGGTTTCCTCTGGGTTCATGCAGGCCAATACACCAAATCCCTAACCAGGTGGATGGAGAGGATATGAAAAACAGAAATTGGTGCCCAAGAACATAACCTCCATTAAATTTTAGGTCTTGGAGGAGGTTAAGGAAGGAAATGTAGTCTAGGCTGGAAATCCTATAGCAAATAGTTATAATCATGGACCTCAAATTCATACATACCAGCATCCAATCCTAGCTCTGCAACTTAGTAGGTGTTTGGGAACAGGGGACTAACTTCCCTCAAACCTCAGCTATCCCATCTGTAAAGTAAGTGTAATAATGGTACCCACTCTACTGGAATTCTAAAAGGCTTGAAGGGTGTGGCAGTAGCTGATGTCTCGAGTCCTTACAGTGTGCTGAGCATCTGACGTGTATTATCACGTTTGGCAAATGTAAGAACACAAATGTTTGCTATAATAACCACCTATATTCTAAAATATTCACAAAGGAAATAGAGTATAAAGAGTTTTAACCAAGCAACACAAAAGGCAAGTTTTTATTCTTTTTTTTTTTTTTTTTAAAGTAGACTCCATGCTCAGTATGGAGCCCAATGCGGGGCTTGAACTCACGACCCTGAAGTCAAGACCTGAGCTGAGATCAAGAGTCAGCCACTTAACTGACTGAGCCACCCAGGCACCCCCAAAAGGCAAGTTTTTAAATTCAAGTCACTACTCATGAACTATTAAAACATTTGTATACAGGGTATGTTTGAGGAACAGTCCTGGGTCCTACAGGGAATGCGAAGATGAACTAGTAATGATCTCTGCTCTTGAGGAGTTTCTAGTCTAAAAGGGAAGATCAGATAAACACAAAAATAACTGCTAACTACCATATAAGAGAGTAGATGTGTGCTGAAATCAAGATTCAAAGAGGATTAGGAGCAAGAAGGGAAAAGGGTTCCTTGCATCTGGATGAGAGAATGGAGCCTCATAAAGAAGGGAATGGTATGGCGGACACTGATTGGAGGGGGGCCCTCACCCAATGGCCATTCCCACCTCCCTAGCCTCTTGCTCACTTCCCAATTAAATATTCACTTTCCCAGCCTCCCTTGCAGCTAGAGTAGGGGTGGTCGTGTGACACAAGGCTGGACATGAAACATTAAAGGAAGATTATGGAGGCTTCTGAAAGTGGTTTTACTATTTGATAAAAGGGAGATACATGAACAGTGACACCCTTGCACTTCTTACTCCGAATGTGGACATGATGCCTGGAGCTAGAACAGACACTTTGCAACCATATTGCAACACGCCAACATGTTGAGATGACCGAAAAGAAGGATCCACAGGAATGGGGCCTTCAATGACATGGCTGAGCCCTGAAAAGCCCACCTCTGGACTTCCTATTATGTGAAAGACTGAATGTTCTTCCTCTCATGGCTGCTGAGGTTTTATGTGACTTGCAGCTGAATGCCTTCCTAACAGATACAGAGGAGGAGAGAGGGAAAACAGAGGACTTGCAAGGAAAGTTGAGTAAACCCTGATTTGTTGGAAGCGGAAGAGGGAACATGGAAAACCAGGCTAGAAAGGCAAGCTGGAGGGCCTCGCGTCAGGTGAAAAGTTTACATTTGTTGGTGGAGAAGAGCTCACGATGGTTTTGTGTAGGGAAATGATATGAAAACAACTGTACCCCTGGAAGATGAAACTATGGGTAGCTTGGTTTGGAAGGCAGAGGTGCTGGAAGCTGGGAGAGCTTCTGGTTAGCACGCTGCAGCAGGTGTTCAGGGGAAAGGTGGGGAGCGCCTGGCCAGGGGGTGGTGGCAGTGGGAAAGGAGACAATGAAGACACAGACTGAATTCTCTTTTAACTTCTCAAATATGGAGAAGTTCCGTGCTTAAAGCAGAACTTAAAAGGACCGTTTTTATGGACTACCTGTATTTCACACCAAAAAGTACTTTTACGACTCTCTATTTCTCTTAACAGATAAAAATGCTTTGCTTAGGGCTGGCAACTGCATACCAGAGCGCTCAGAGAGACCCAACAGAGCCAGCCCCTCAGGATGCCTTCATCTGCCACATGAGAAGGATCCCTGTTTCAAATGAACTTGCTGGGGGAAATAAAACAGAGAAAGCCATAGAGGTGTGAGGGAACAAAAAAGCACAAGTTGTTATTTGCACCTACTTCGTGCCAGACACAGTTCTAAAAGAACATGCACATTTTACCTCACGTTTACCAATTTTTAGGACTGGTATTATTCTCTTCCTTTTACGGCTGAGAAACCAGGGGTTAGCAAGTTTGTCCCTGACCCACATTCTGCACCTGTTACCTGGCAGGGCTGAAACCAGACGTCGAACCCAAAATCCTGTGACAAGCCTCACAGCAGCTGTTATGCACTGAATTGTGTCTCCCCAATATTCCTGTGTGGAAGCCTGGATCCCCAGAACCTCAGAACATGACTGTTTGGAAACAGGATTGTTAGAGAGGGAATCGAGGCAGAACGAAGTCGTATGTGCAGGTGCCGGTCCAATGTGACTGGTGCCCCGATGAGGGGAGATCAGGACAGAGACAAGCGTGGAGGGAAGACTCAGGAGACTCGGGAGAAGGCAGCCGTCTGCCGATCAGGGAGAGAGGCCTCGGAAGAAAACAGCCCTGCTGACATCTTGATCGCAGACTTCCAGCCTCCAGAACTTCGAGAAAATACATTTCTGTTGTGTAAGTCCCGCAGTCTGTGGTACTTGGTTCTGGCAGCCAGCAAACTCACACAGCTTTCTGCTCCCCCCACCCCAGTCACTGTTCCTGCCCCCCCCCCCAGAAGACAGGGATGCCAGGGGGCTGGTTCTAGGTGAGAAAGGAGGCCTGGCTCAGCATTTTCTGGACTACCAGCATGCAGGCCTGGCTCAGCATTTTCTGGACCACCAGCATGTTCCAGTCTCAAAGGAAGGAGAGATTTACTCCACTTCAAAGCACTAGAAGGTTCCTCAGAGAGCAAAACGTATAATCACCATTTGACCCAGCTATTCTACTCTCCGGTGTGTACATACCCCAAAAAAACTGAAAACAGGTCTTCACACAAATACTTGCCCGTAAGTGCTCCCAGGGGCATTATTCATAATGGAAACAGCCCAAGGGCAGCCAACAGACGAACGGACAAACAAAACGTGGTCTCTCCACACAACAGAATAGTATTCAGCCATAAAAAGTAATGAGCCAGTGATTCATGCTACAACGGCGACGGACCTCAAAAACACGCTACGTGACAGAAGCCAGACACAAAAGGCCACACACCGCATGAATCTCCTTCTGTGAGAAGTCCAGAATACAAATCCATAGAGACAGAAAACAGATTAGTGGTTACCAGGGACTGGGAAGCAGAGGGAATGTGGGGTGATTGCTTAATGGGTTCAGCGTTTCCTTTAGGGGAAAGAAAAATGTTCTGGAATGGGACAGAGGTGATGGTTGCACATTGTGGACCATACCAAGTGTCCCTGAGCTGTACCCATTAAAACGGTTAATTCGGTACCCCATGAATTTTGCCTCGATTTTTTTTTAAGGGCCAGGAGCAGGGAATAGAGAATGCAGAAGAAAGGGGACCTCCAAAGACATCGGAGGAAGCAGCCTGGTGGTGAGAGGCAGAGACCAAGATGGAGGAGACACCACCTTTGCT
The DNA here is from genome assembly GCF_054177405.1 of Leptonychotes weddellii. NCBI lineage: Eukaryota > Metazoa > Chordata > Mammalia > Carnivora > Phocidae > Leptonychotes > Leptonychotes weddellii. Next base: position 15,471,316 of record NC_138380.1, read on the forward strand.
GAAAGCAGCCGTGTGACCAGGGGCGAGTCACCCACGCTCGCGGGGCCCAAGTTCTCTCCTCTGTGAGAACAGCCAGGTTCCAGCAAGCACATACAGATGTTAGTTATTGTTTGGGACTTTATTATTATTAATGTTATGGATCTATATGGTCTTCCCTAATGACCTCCTCCTAAGATGCATCCTGGTTTTTTAAATCAGTTCGCTAGTTCAATCACAGCCAACTTCCGAGACAAGACTCCCTGTCAGAGAGACCAGAAGAGCCCGCGGTTCTAATAAACATTCTGTGGCGCATGAACGGAGGTGACAGGCAAAGCAGAGCCAGCAATTACTGAGTTGGAGGTGCAGGCCTGCTTCTGGCCAATGTTGTTAAAGAAAATACGTTTTTCTTCGCCATCTTGCCAAGTCCATAAATCACCCACCGTATAGGATTAAATATGACATTGTATGTAAATGTGATCCATAAATTCTAAGGCTGTCTAGGGAAGAGATGATCTGTAACCATGGGAACGTCAAAGAGGCAAGAACTGGCCGAGCCCATGGGTGGTGACAAAGCCGTTGCCTCGCCCCTGCCGGGGAGCACCCAAAGTGAGGACCATGATGGTGAGGAGGCTTCAGGGCTGCCTTCTCCAGACCAGAAGGGCGACAGGCTGGGCAGGCCCCGTGGGACACAGAGGCAGACACATCCTGGAGGCTGTGCTCTCTAGGGCATGGTAGAGCATTCCACCCCGTTCCACCTTCCAGAGAACAAAGCCCACATTTTCCCTCCTGGTTGTCCAGGCCACGCTGCGGGGAAGGACTCCAGCTCCCCCGAAAGCAGTGCCAAGCAACACTGGCTCTCGCCACCCTGCGGGGCAAGTCAGGCCACGGCTGGACGGGAGGCTCCCCTGGGGGGATGGACTCTGCTCCAGGTGCCGCCCTGTCGTGCCTGCCAACCCTGGCTAACCCTGGGAGCTCAGGTGCACAAGGAAGAGAAACATCCAGAGTCATCTAAACGCATTCCCCCAGGCCCTGCACATCCTGATGTTGCCTACATAGGCTTTGCCTTGACCGGAAAACACTTGTACAAGGAAAAAAACCAAAACACTGTCACCCGGGATCTACCCTGCAGTCAGCCTGCCCCATGTGCCAACTTCTACACTAGCAAAAATGGTCTGTCTCTGTCTGTTGCACACTCAAACCCTTGTTAGTACCGACTACGTTACCAGCACTCCAGCTTGGCACAGGGAGAGGTTCGTGATAAACAGAAGGCATTCTTGTGAATTCAGGCCCTTTTGAGCTAGAAGGGTCCCAAGTGACCACTGAGCCCGATGCCCCCTGCCCAGGGACTAGCTCATCAGAATCTCCTGGAGAGCTTCTTAAGCACGCAAGTTCCTCACACCCACCAGGACGGGAGATGAAGTGGGGAAATTGGAACCCTTGTGCATTGTTGGTGGGAATGTAAAATGGTACGATGGCTGTGGGACGCAGTATGGCCTGCTCCTCAAAAATTTAAAAATGAAAGTCCCGTATGACCCAGCAATTCCACTTCTGGGTGTCCACCTAGAAGAATTGAAAGGGGGATCTCCAAGACATACTTGTATACCTCTGTTCATAGCAGCATTACTAAATTGTGAAAGCAACCCAAGGGACCATGGATGGATTCACAGGCAAGTAGAATATGTAAAAATAGAATATAATTCAGCCTTAAAAAGGAAGAAGATGCTGCTGTATCGCACAACATGGACGAACCTTGAGGACACTATGCTAAGTGAAAGAAGCCAGTCACAAAGAAGACAAATACTTTATGATTCCGGTTATTATGAAATACGTAGAGTGGTCAAATTCATAGAAAAGGAAAGTAAAATGGTGGTTGCCAGGGACTGGGGTTGGGAGAGAGAGAATGGGGAGTTGTTTAATGGGTACAGAGTTTCACTTTAGCAAGATGAAAAAGTTCTGGAGATTGGTTGCTCAACAATGCGAATATATGTAACACTGCTGAAATGTACAGTTAAAAATAGTCAAACTGGTCAAATTTACGTCATGGGTATTTTACCACAATTTTTAAAATACAGGTTCCTGGGCCCTGGTCCCAAAGATTCAGACTCAGTAAGTCTGGAGTGGGATTCAGGAATCTGTATTTCTTTCTTTTTTTTTTCTTTTTAATGTTGGCTAATTGAATTTAAATAAAAATTTTTAAAAAGGAGAAAAAAGGGAATCTATATTTCTAAAGCTCTCCAGGAGTTGCTGATTTGCAGTCAGTTTGGATACCTCCAATTCAACCAAGTTCTAATTTTAGAGATGAGAAACTGGAATTCAAGGAAGTAAAATGATTTGCCAAAGGTCACTCAGCTCCCTAGCGACAGTGCTCAGAGAAGCCTAGATGGGTGGTTTCTAACCCTGGCTGGACATATGAGTCACTCACTGGGCCGCAACCCAGACCCACTGAATCAGAATTTCTGGGGGGAGAGGCCTGAGCAATTGAGATTTGTAAATGCTCCAGGAGCTCTTAACATCCTGACCTGTGGCCAGAATCGAAGCTCCTGACAAAGTCTTTTGGTTCTTTTCACACTCACACCCCGGACACCAGATTCTGACTAAGAACTGAGGACCCTGGGTCTGCTGTTTTGAGAAGGCTGCTACCAGACAATTTTGGTCGTTTCGCAATCGTGGTTGAGACAGAAAGTTTTGAAACAATCAGAAGACCTCACTACTGCGTATTTTGGGGGTCTCCTACTTCCATCTGCAGACCAAAGGGCATTCTACCTAGCCTCCCCACACAGCAGCTAGGCACATAAGCTTTCCTGCTTAAAGCAGATCAGATTCCAAAGAGCCACCGGTCTAAAATTAACAAACCATTCCTAGATTCAGTGCCACCAACAGGATGGTGATTCAACCGTGCAAAGCTTTAACACCACTTGTGGATGATGTGTGTGTTTGGGGGTGATCTCCTCTAGAATAGACCCATGTGGCTGTCATCAAAAAGACAAGAGACAGGGAGCAAGATGGCGGAGGAGTACGAGACCTGGATTTCGTCTCCTCTCAGGAATTCAGCTGGATAGGGATCAAACCATTCTGAACACCTACAAACTCAACAGGAGATCGAAGAAAAGAATAGCAACAACTCTCTCATCAGAAAAGCAACCACTTTCTGGAAGGTAGGACGTGCAGAGAAGTGAATCCGAGGTGATATTCGGGAGGATAGACGGCGGGGGAGGGGCCTCCGTCGGCCGCTTCTGGCAAGTGATAGAGCCGCGGAGCACAAAATCGGAACTTTTAAAAGTCTGCTCCGCTGAGGGACGTCACTCTGGTGGCTAAGCGGGGGGTGGAACCCTCCGGGACAGTGTGGTCTCAGGACCCTCGGGGTCACAGAAAGACCGGGGGTGCCTGAGTGTGGCAGAGCTCCCAGGTATCGGAGCAGGGAAGCCGGCTGCAGAGACGGAGCCGAGGCGCAGGCTCTCAGCTCGGGGTTGCTATAAA
>NC_138380.1:15475271-15507779 GCF_054177405.1 Leptonychotes weddellii
CATGGAGCACTGGGTGTTATGCACAAACAATGAATCATGGAACACTTTATCTAAAACTAATGATGTAATGTATGGGGATTAACATAAGAATAAAATAAATAAATAAATAAATAAATAAATAAATAAATAAATAAATAAAAAGACAAGAGACAACAGGTATTGCAAAGGTGTAGAGGAAAGGCAGCCCTGTGCACTGCTGGTGGGAATGTGAACTGGTGCAGCCACTATGAAAAACAGTATAGAGGGTCCTCAAAAAATTAAAAATAGAACAACCACGTGATCCATCCCTCTGACTTCTGGGTATGTATCCAAAGGAAATGAAAACAGGATCTTGAAGGGATATCCACACCCCCATGTTCATTGCAGCATTACTCACAATAGCCAAGAAATGAAAACAACCTAAGTGTCCATCAATGGAAGAATGATGGATAAAGATGCAGTATATATATACACAGTGAAATGCTGCCATTTGCTACAACTTGAATGAATCTTGAGGACATTATGTTAAGTGAAATAAGTTGGATGGAGAAAGATAAATATTATATCACTTATTTGTGGAATCTAAAAAAGCCAAACTCAGAGAGACAGAGAGGAGAGTGATGGTTACCAAGAGCTGGGGAGGGGAAGCAGTTGGCCAAAGTGTACAAATGTTCCGTTATAAGATGAACAAGTTTAGGGATCTAACAGCATGGTGATTATAGCTAATAATACTGTATTATATATTTGAAAGTTACGAGAAGAGCAAATCTTAAATGTAATTATGTGGGATGAAAATGTTACCTAACACTCCAGTGGTAATGATTTTGCAATAGAGAAGTGTATCAAATCAACACCCCGTACACCTTAAAATCACACAATATGTCGATTATATCTCAATAAACCTCGGAAAATAATTAATTTGTAATAATAGAACAGGTCAATATCACCTACACTGAACCCCTGTTGAGGCAGGGAACCTCCTTCTTCCTGGATGATCTCTGCAAGTATCTTAAGGAATTCTTTAGCAGCTGTGATCTCCAGGCCACCGTATCTGCAGTCACCCCCTCAAAGAGCAGATAATACATGAAACAGAGTAGTTACAGTCTGCCCTTTCTTCCACATGTATCTCTGGTTGTATTTTCAGTTGCAACAAGGAAGCAGAAGCAATGCAGTAGACCCCAAAATATATAATGGTAAGGTCTTCTGCTTTTTCCAAAACTTTCTCAAGAAGAGGCTTTGAACTAATTATACAGCTTGTAATGGTTCCACAGCAACATTTTTGCCATTTTTAGGCTTTAAGGTCCTGAACAAACTCCCACCTGTCACCTGGACCAACAGTAAGACAAGACTTCCAACAATGATGCTCACCTTCTCATCATAACTGAAAATTTGGATTTCATCAGCCACTTTTCTTTGTCTTCTTGTGACTTGACAAACATCTCCTGTGTTGCTTGATCTACTCTTGTCCTTCTAACCATCCCTACTGTCTAGTAATAACTCACCATGCATATGCAAGCACAGAGAACAGTAATAAACAGTATGGCTGCCAGGAGAGGGCCCTGCTTACTGCCAACCTGCTGGGGGCGGGCGGAGTTGGTGCACTCGGGCTCCCGAGCAGTGCTCTGTGGCTTGGAGTTTGGGAGACGGAGAGGCTTCTGGGCTCTGTTCAGTTGCCCGACAGCCCTGTTCTCCATCCTGTTTCCTTTGCTCCTAAAACATGTTGTCACTTCCATTACCAGGGGCCCAGGAGCCCAGAACATGCCCATTTACCCCAGGAGTGACTAGGGCAACTTAGTGGAGACTCCAATCCACAGAAATAGAGGCAGCAAAAGGTACAATGCCTTCATCCCTCAGCACTGCCACCAGCCACGTGCATCCCAGGAAAGAGAGCAGGAACTTGAAATTCAAATGTTACAGGCCTAATAACCTACGCTCCCCATTCATACATTCAGGAAGATACACACACATACACACACACAGCCATTTTCCCCCCAGAGCTATATTCATGGCTCCAAGACGGTTGGATCTAGAGTAGTTCCTGAATCAGCCAAACACCACGGCCAAAACTAAATCCTGGGCCAGACCCTCCTGCCCTATGGCAAGCTTACCCTCAGAGCCTCCTCTTATCCTTTCCTGCCATCTGACCTCTGTTGGGCAACTCAGTGCACAACACACCTTGCAACAACATCGAATATTCTTTTTTTCCCATTGTTACTGAGATAAAATTGACATATAGCATTATAAAAGTTTAAGGTGTACAACATAATGATGTGATATATGTATCTATTGCAAAATGATCTCCACCATAAGTTTAGTTAACATCTATCACTTCACAAAGGTACTATATTTTTTTCCTTACTACTACTTTTTCCTTTTTCCTGGTGAAAACTTTGAAGATCTCCTATCTTAGCGACCTCCAAATATACAATGCAATATTGTTAGTCACAGTCACCATGTTGCACATTACAGCCCCGGGACTTATTTATCTTATAAACAGAAATTTAAACCTTTTGACCACCTTCACCCATTTCCCCATCCCTCAACCTCTGCCTCTGGCAACCACAAATCTTCTCTCTGTTTCTATGGGTTTGTTTTTTTTCAGATTCCACATATAAGTGAGCTGATATAGTATTTGTCTTTCTCTGTCTGACTTCCATCCAGGTTGTCACAAATGGCAGGGTTTCCTTCATTTTCATGGCTGAATAACATTCCTGTGTGTGTGTGTGTGTGTGTGTGTGTTTATCACATTTTCTTTACCCATTCATCCATCAATGGACCCTGAGGGTGTTTCCATAGTGTGGCTACTGTAAATAATGCTGTAATGAAAAATGTTACAATGAGGGTGCAGACATCTCTTCGAGAGTAGTAATTTCATCCCCTTAGGATAAATACCCAGAAGTGGAACGACTGGGTCATGCGCAAGTTCTATTTTTAACTTTTTAAAGGAACCTCCATACTGTTTTCCACAGTGACTACCCCAATTTACATCCCTACCTGAATTTTCCTTTTTTTTTAAACATTTTATTTATTTATTTTGATGGCGAGAGAGAGACAGTGAGAGAGGGAACACAAGCAGGGGGAATGGGAGAGGGAGAAACGCTTCCCACGGAGGAGGGAGGCCGATGCAGGGCTCGACCCCAGGACCCTGGGATCATGACCTGAGCCGAAGGCTTAATGACTGAGCCACCCAGGCGCCCCTAAAAACCCATTTCATCAATAATTTTCCTAGAACAAAACAAGAGAAAGCAGTTAGAGAGATGAAAATTGGAAAGGAAGAAGTAAAATATGTCATTATTTATGGATTCTATGATGATACACCAGGTGACCCAAGAAAACTGACAGAAAAACTACCTCAAACAATAAGAATATTTGGTAAGGTAGCAGGCTATAGAATTCGAAAGGAAACAATAACTAGTCAGAAGATAGAATGTGGCGGGGGGAAGCCCCATTTACAATAGGAACCAGAGAGGGAAAAAAAGATAAAATAAACTTAACCAAAAAGGTTTAAGGCCTGCAGGAAAAAATCAGTTCTGAAGGAAACAAAAGATTTGAACAAACAGACATGCCATGTTGTGATATGTCAACATTCTCTAAATGAATTCATAAATTTAACACTATATCAATAGTAAGTACCAGCAGACTTTTTTTTTCTGGAGCTAGACAAGAGGATTCTAAAGTTCTCAGAGAAAAATAGGGGCGCCTAGATGGCTCAGTCGGTTAAGCGTCCAGCTCTTGGTTTCAGCTCAGGCCATGATCTCAGGGTCATGAGATCGAGTCCCGTTTCGGGCTCCATGCTGGGCATGGCGCCTGCTTAAGATTCTCCCTCTGCCCCTCCTCGCCCCGCTCATGTTCTCTCTCAAAAAAAAAAAAAAAAAATTTAAAACTTCTGCATGTAGAAAAACAGCCAAATGATTTATTATAAACAAAGACAAATGACAAATAGAAAAATACTTGCAATTCACACCCCATATATACAAAAAGTTCTTACACATCAGCAAGTATAAAAAGATCAATGGCCCAAGAAAAATGGGCAAAGGAGAGCCCACTAAAAAGGACACAGAAATGCTCTCCCTCATACACAATAAAAGATGCAAATCAAAGCCATCGAGATTTCATTTTCCAACTTAACAAACTGGCAAAAATCCAAATGTTTAATAAGGCGGAAGCTGGTAGAGGAAACAGGTCCTCTCCTTATGGCTAGTGGGAATGCAAAGTGATACAATCTGTTTGGAAGCAACTCAGCAATGTCTGTTAAATCACAAAGGCATGTCCTCTTTGGCAAAAAACTCCACTTCCAGGGATTTATCCCACAGTCATTTTTTTACACATGCAAAATGACCAACATACAGAATTCTTAGTTGAAGTGTTGTATGTGGTAGCAAAAGCTGGAATCAAATTAGATGTACACCAATAAGAAATTACAGTCCAGCCCCACAGTGCAATACCACACAGCTCTAAAAAGGGACGAGAACGCTCGTAAAGAACTGAGATAGAAGATGCTACGTGTTAAGAAGAAAAAATAAGTACAGGATATAAAGAACACTGTTAGTTGTTTTTTAAAAGCTGAGAGGGGGTTGCCTGGGTGGCTCAGTTGGCTAAGTGTCTGCCTTCAGCTCAGGTCATGATCCCAGGGTCCTGGGATCGAGCCCTGCATCGGGCTCCCTACTCGCAGGGAATCTGCTTCTCCCTCTCCTCTCTGCTCGTGCTTTCACTCTCCCTCTCAAATAAACAAATAAAAGCCTAAAAAAGAAAAAAACCTGGGAGAGGAAAGACAACATTCACACCTGTTTATACTTTTCATAATGCCTCTTAAAGGCCACCCGAAGGAACTAAATCATATTGGACACCTGCTGGAGGAACAGAAACTGGGAGGACTAGGGACAGATCTGGGCAAGAGCCAATTTATTTATAGTTTTCATTTTTAAACTATGGAAATATATGAAAAAAATAACCTATGGGAATGTATTACCTATTTTTAAAAGAAAATGGTAATTTTTTAAAGACTATGCCAAACAAGGGCATTAAATGATACTTCCTTTGCTTAACACAGGTTGTTCAAGGCGCTGGGACAAACCATCTCATCATAAACAGAAGTGGGGCCACTGTCTGCTGATTGCAGAGGGGCCATCATGCTGCCATTCCACTCCTCAACCCGGAGCCTCAGTCCCCAGGACAGGGGACAGTGAACTGTCGGCTCCTAGTCCCTGGTCTGGAGCCCCACCCGCCCCAAGCATTCCTGGGTTGGTAAAAAGATATAAAACAGACGGTCTGGCCCAAGACAGTCTTTCTGTGGGAAACTAAAGCTTATCTCCCAAACTGCATAGTAAAATTTTAATGAGTTTATGCAAACTCAATACTCGTTATGAAAATGCAACTAAATAATCTGCAATTATATTGTAAGATAAACGTTCCTTTTGGAGCAAGGATACAAAAGAACACAAAGCCGAAATGCGTCTGACATCTCCCACTGGTTGTCCATACTGTGTCCTTTTAAACATGGTGGCGGTTCGCAGATCTCTCAGAAGCAACGCTATCCTGGAGAATGCTCTGCCGCTTGCTAGCTGACTATTGGATGCTTTATGCTAGTTCGTATGTCTCAGATAACACAGCCATAGGCAAATCTATCAATTCCTTTCTTTCCATGAGAACAGTGGCCATTGAAGCCATTGGAGCGTCTGTTTAAGTCCCAGTCATTCTTCAAGACAAAGTAAGTATTACCTCCTCCGAGAAGCCTTCCCTGATTCTCCTGCTGTACTGAATGCCCATCATTATTTCTTCCTCAGTGTCCTGCGCCCATCTTTAATCAAAGCACTAATCATATCACGCTCTAATTGTCTTACTATGCGTCTACTTTCTCCTAAACTGTAAGCTCTCCGAAGCCAGGAGATGTGCCTTATCCATCTGAATCCTCAGACGAAAGAGTATCTCCAGGCACACCATAAGTGCTCAGCAAAGATTTGATAAATGAGTAATGGTTCAGAGAGAGGAAATGTCACCTACCGATGGTTAGGAGACAGCAGGTTCAAGCCCTTCCTTCTATTACCAGTTAGCAAACACTGGAGGATTATTTAGGAAGCCTGGGGAATGCCCAGGGACCTAAGCTGTCCACGAAATTTCATCTCCGGCTGCCAATCTTTAAGTGGGTCATTTTAGCTTCCGTGGATAGCTGGGCATGACTAGTAGGACAACACCTGAGCCAGCATGCTTCTCCATAAAGTCCCTGAGTCAAAGAAACTGAACCCACAGGGGCTGAAGGAGCTCAGAACAGGAGGGAGTAAGGTGTTTCCAATGGGAAGACCTCATGGGAAAGCTGAATCTCAAAGAAAGGACGTTCAAGACCTGAATTGCCAAAGAAAAGGACAGAGGCAAATGGCAGGGTACCTAGGACGAGCCAACCACAAAAGTGGAAATGAGCCCCTCTCTTTCCTTACCACCTTCCTTCCCCCTGCCCCTCCTCCTCCCCTGAGGATTCAAGGTGGGCAGATGACTGACGAGGTTAACAACGAGATTAGTGAGGTTGTAGGAGGAGTACGTCAAGGTGATGGCAGAATCATCTGTACCAGACCCCCACCCCCACCCCGGCCCCGCATGGTTCTGCACTTGGAAGAAGGAACCTGGCCTGTCTTTAGGGTTTATGTGCTCTCTACACCCAGCAACTTTGGTACATGTTTTCATATTTTAACTCAAGGACAACTTTTATGCTGTGTGATGTTTAAGTCCACTGCCTGTAAACTCAGAAGAGATTTAAAGATTTACTGTTCTTTGGGGCCCCCTCTTTTTGAACTCAAAGCATCATTGGGTGTAACGGGCTTTGAATTGACAAGCTCTGAGCGAGCCTCACTCGGGCAGCTCTGCTCGCCAATTTGCAGGCGGGCCTGTTTTTACCTTTTGGCTCTTATGTAATTATGGGTTTGTATGTCTCACTTCACACCACTGATAGGAACTTGGCCTCTGATTGAGTTCAGCTTTGAATCAAGTGTTCAAACTTCATAGAAATCCATCTTTTCTTGCTGAACATTTCATTGAAGGTAAATGCCTTACTTGAAAGGAAAAAGCAGCTCAGGAGAGAAATATTATTCTTCCAGCAATACCCTCCCTGTCCCAAATCCAGTCAACAGGGGGAGGGAGTCCCTGGAAGGCGCAGGGCCCCCAGACAGGTGGGGGTAAGGCGGAGGCTATTTTTAGGCCATGAGATCACCTCCCGATAGCCATTAGTGTCAGTGGGCAAAGGAGGGCTGGCCCACGGGACTGTGTTTCTCAGCCCACGTTCCAGGAGCTGTTGGCTGATGAATGGTTCTTTTCTGCAAAGAAAAATGTGCCGTCCTGATGAATGGAGGGTCTGTCTGGGGACTTGCTGGAAAAGGCCTTGGTGTATTTCAAAAGGAATCCTGGCTGAGCCTGCAGAGCTCCATTTCCAGGCCTGCCCCAGTCACCTGCCCTCCCCTCCCTCACTACCTGTCCTCCTTGGCCTTCCCTTGTCCCCTGCCCTCCTCCCCTTTAATATTGCACCAGACAGTTGCCTTGGCAAGGAGGGGAAGGGGGGAGATGCGTGAGCCCCTCAACGGGAGGTGGGGGCAGCTGCAGCCCACAGGTCACAGGATCCCTGCCTGGATGAATACGACGTTGCCAGAAACTGGGTCTTTCCATGGTGACGGACAGACAGGACCAGGTTCAGTGACTTCTACTCCAGTTGCACCCAAATGTCACAGGGTATGTCTCCTACATCATGTCCTATGAGTAACTTTGAAATGAAAAGTAGTATCAGTTGGTAGGGTTGACATACAAGATAAAAGAACCCTAGAACAAGGGTGATCAGCTTGAAGAAGACTAAATTCAGGTCAACACATCTTACTGGGGATTCAGGAGCCCATCTATCTCCCTGCCTACCATCGGGCCTGGCCCTTCCCCAGAGCACAGCGGTGAGGTGAGAATGAGGATGGAGACAGTTAACCGGCCCCCTCTGCTGGGGTGGGAGAGTTCAGAGAGCCAGGCTGGTCTCCGTGGGGTTATTTGGGAGAACTGCCCAGGTGAGTATAGCAGGGAACGTGGGCAGGCCTGAGGAGGCCTACGGTCCCGACTCAGAGTCCCCGCCTCTTTCAGAGAAGCAGGTAAGGGTCCTCTTGCCAAAATGGTGGGCAACCAGGAGCCTAGCCTATAATAGGTGTCTGTTATAAGGGTCTCCTTAAAAATACCTCAGCATAGGGGCGCCTAGGTGGCTCAGTCGTTGGGCTCGGTGGGAAGCCTGCTTCTCCCTCTCCCCTCCCCCTGCTTGTGTTCCCTCTCTTTCTGTCAAATAAATAAATAAAATCTTTAAGGAAAAATCTCAGCATATATATGTATCCCTGAATGAAACCTTCTTTGGTTTTTCCATGTTTGCAAACTTGACGTAAATGGAGTCACTGGGGACGTGTTCATCTGTGAATGTCTCCTTTCACTCAACACTGCTGCTGAGATATTTTCCCCCCAGGTTAATGTATGAGCTGTCATTCATTTATTTTGCACTTATGTAGTACAATTTATATATTCATTTTCTCCTGGGTGCATATTTGGGTTATTTTCCGGTTTTTGTTATTAGCAACAGCTCTGCTATGAAAATTCTTATACATCTCTCCTGATGCTCATTATGGGAGAATTTCTCCAGGGGATACATATGGAATTTCTGGGCCATTGAGGTATTGTGCATCTTTGGCTTTTCTAGATAATGCCCATTTTCTCCCAGAGTACTAATTTACACTCCCACCAGGAGTGATTTGCTCCACATCCATGGTATTGTCGGAATTATTAATTTTTGCCAGTCCGATGGCATAAAATAGTATCTCCTCCTTATTTTAATTTTCATTCCATGATTCATAATGAAGCTGAACCTTTTCCATATGCTCTTATCTGTGTATCCTTTTCTATATTTTCACTGTTCTTATGTCTTCCCTTTTGCATATTATGTGATTTACTGGTTTCTTAATGATCCCTAGGAGTTTTTAATACATTCTGCATAATAATCTTTTTTTCGTTTCCATGTGTTAAAGATGTCTTCCCACTCAGAGCTTCTATCCTCCCTCTTTTTATAGAGTCTTATAATCGTTTTTAATTAAGGTAGTAGGATTATCAGTCTTTTTCTTGATGGCTTGCTCTTCTGTGTAATGCTTAAGAAATCCTTCCCCACCCTGAGGTCTTAAAGATGTTCTGTGTTTTTCCTAAAAGGCTTCAAGTTTTACCTTTTACCTTTGATGGGTTTTTTTTTAAGATTTTTTATTTATTTATTTGACAGAGAGAGAGCCAGAGAGCACAAGCAGAGGGAAGGGCCGAGGGAGAGGGAGAAGCAGACTCCCTGCTGAGCAGGGCAGACACTTAACCGACTGAGCCACCCAGGCGCCCCTGCCTTTGAGGTCTTAATCCAGAATTGGGTTTTGTACATGGAAAGACATAGCGCTACAATTCCATTTATTTTCCATATGGATGATTATTGAATAGTCTAGCACTTCCCCACTTTTCTGCAGTGCCACTTCTGTCATTTACCAAGCTTCCACATATGCGTAGGTCCATCTCTGGGCTCTCTGTTTTGCTCGTCATCTTTTTGTCCTTGGCTGCACAAATAACTCCCTGTCTTAGTTACTACTGCTTTATGATGAAGCTTGATAGCTAGTAGGACAAATTCCTCCATTCTGTCCTTTTTTCTTCTAGACTGTGTTGGCTATTCTTGGACTTTCGCTCTTCCATATAAATATTAGAATCAGCTTGCCAACTTAAATGAAAACCATGTTGGTATTTTTATTGGAAATGCTTTGAATCTCAAGCTCAAATTTGGAAAAAATGGACATAATTTCCTTATATTTTTATTGCTATTGTAAATGACAGCTTTATCTAATTAAATTTTCCAAATGGTACTGGTATATAAAAATACAATTGACTTGTTTAAATTGGGTTTATAATTGGCAACCTTGCTAAACTCTCTTATAAATTCTAACAAATTGCCTATGACTCTGCAAACAATTATATCATGTATGAATGACAGTTTTTTTTCTTCCTTTCTAATCCTTAAACCTTATAAATCTTTTTTTTTTTTTTTGGCCTTATTGTATTGGCTAAAAACTGGTGAAAGCAAGAATCCTTGTCTTGTTTTTAATGTCTAAAGGACCTGCTTTTTTCTATTTCATCATTCAGTGTGGACTTTGCTGTAAGTTATTTTTTATAGGTAGTTGTCCCTGATAAGGTTCAGAAAGTTCTCTTCTACTCCCGGTTTGCTAAGACTCTACCGTAAGTTGATGTTGGATTTTATCAACCAATCTTTCTGCTTTTATTGAGAGAATGCCACATGAATTTTCTCATTTGTTCCATAAACGGGATAACTATATTAGTGGATTTCAAATGTGGAGCCAGTCTTGCATTTCTGGGATACGCCCCTATTCCAATTTAGCCATGATCTGCTGTCTTGTTATATCTTGTTAATTGTTTGCTAAAATTCTGTTTAGGCTATTTGTATCTGTGTTCTTGAGTGAAATCAGCCTATAATCTTCCTTTCTCATATTGCCCTCATCTGGAAGACTTTTTTATGAGCTTCATAAACTGAGCTGGGGAGTGTCCCCTCTTTTTCTATTCTCTGTAAGTTTCTGTAATATTTTGAAAATCTGTTTCTTGAAGTCTGTGAAACCTGCTTCTGAAGCTCTCTAGGTCTCACATGTTCCCAATGGGAAGATTCTTTAGTACTAATTCAATTTATTCAATTCAATGATCATGGAAGTATTCCATTTTTCTTTTACTTTTCAGTGTTGATAAGTTATATTTTCCCATTAATTTGCCCATTTCACCTAAGTTTCTATTTTGTTGGCATATATTTGTTCTTAATAGTTTCTTACTATATTTGTAAGCTCTGCTGTATCTGTTACATATTTCCTTTTTCATTTCCTAATATTGACTATTTCTGTCTTCTCTCTTTATCTCTATCAATCTTGCTAGAAGTCTGTTAACTTTGTTCGTAATACCAAAGAATAAACATATTGATCATCATTTTATTCTATATTTTATTCTCTATGTGTTTACCATTTCATCAGTTTCTTCTCAAATCTTGATTGCTTTCTTTATTCTACTTTCTTTGGGTTATTTTAATGTTCTTTTTCTAACTTCTTAAATCAAATACTCAGTTCCTAGATTTTTAGCCATTTTTATTTCATAATATAAGTGTTTAAGGCTATAAAATTCCCTATAACTGCATTTCACAAATTTAGATATGTTGCATTTTCATTATTTTCAAATCAGAGCATTTTATTTTTCACAAAACAGCATAGAGCCCCATGATTTATTACAAAATGAACATTCAATTAACCAACAACCAGGTTGAAAAATAGAATATTACTTGTACCCCAAAAAACCCTGAGCATCCCTTTTCAGTCAGTACACTATCCCACCCTCCCCGAAGCGAACCATTACCCTGACGTTTATGGTTATCCTACCCTTTTTTAATAGTTTTTTACTCTTAAGTGTTCACCCCTAATCACAACGGTTTTGTTTCACAACATTTTTGGTTTTTCTGTTTGTTTATATAAATGGGCTGATCCAGAATATATTCTTTTGAATCTGGTTTCTTTCACTCAACATTATACTTGTGAAATGTATCCACATGATTGTTTATAGCTAGAGTTTGTTCCTCTTCATTGCTATAGTTCTCGTTGTATGAATATATCACAAATTTGTTATCATTCTACTCTTGATGAACACTTGAGCTATTATGAGTCATGTTGCTGTGAACAAGCTTGTAAGTCTCTTAGCACATATGTGCCTGTATTTATGCTAATTAAACACCTATCTGTAGAATCACTAGCTCCACGGGTATGAGAATCTTCAACATTGGTAGTAGTGACGATCCTTCTCTAAGAGAGCCATACCAAATTACACTCCCATCAGCAGGGCGGCTACTGTTACACGATCTCATCAACATTTGAAATTGCCTTTGGTTTCCATTTTAGCCATTCTGATGAGAGCCTAATCATTTCTACTTGCATTTTCCTGATTATAATGCTTCATAGGCTTATTGGGCAGAAGAGAGTATTAGTCAGTGCTAAAGAAAGAATTGTAAACTGGAAGATAGATTTAGAGGACTCGGCCAGAATACAGCACAGAGGGAAAGAAAGATGATGAAATTGAGGTTATATGAAATGGAAGACAGAGTAAGAATATTTCATGTCTCATTTCTTGGAATTCTGGAATAAGATAATGTAAATAATGGAAGAAAGTAATATTTGAGGAGATATTAACTGAATGTTTCCAAGAGTTGATGAAAAGCACTGATCCTCAGAATCAGGAAGCCCAGTGAATTCCAAGAAGTACAAATAAGAAAAGAATCTGCATTAAGATTCTGACTGTCAGGGCGCCTGGGTGGCTCAGTCAGTTAAGCGTCTGCCTTTGGCTCAGGTCATGATCCCAGGTCCTGGGATCAAGTCCAGCTGAGCAGGGAGCCTGCTTCTCCCTCTGCCCCTCCCCCCTGCTTATGATCTCTCTCTTTCACTCTCTCACTCTCAAATAAATAAATAAAATGTTTAAAAAAAAAAAGATTCTGACAGTCAAAGACAAAATACTAAAGAGAAAGAGAAGATCTTAAAAGCAACCAGAGAGAACAGAAAAATTACCTATGATAGAATAACAATTAGATTGGCTTCTGACTTCTCAACAGCAATAAGCCAGAATACAGGGGCATTATATTTTCAAAGGCCTAAGAGAGAATTACCTTAGACTGTCACCTTAGAATGGATATCCAACGATAGTTTCTTTCAGGAGCAAGGATGAAATAAATATCTTTCAGACCGACAAAGACTGAAAAATGTTTACTGACACTAGACTCTCACCAAAGCAAAAGACCAGATCATTGGTAAAATGTTGTGGCAGCCATTAAGGAACAGGAGATTCAGAGGAACCAGAAAAGAAAATATAATATTGAGGTGCCGATCCAATCCTCCCCTTTTTTCCGGGAACTACAGAAATACAATTTTCAAAAAGTTAACATGATTCTCATACAAATAAACATATGTCAAGATCGGTGCAACTCATGTATGAGGAAATCAGCAGGATGGTAGGGGCTCGTTTAAAGGAGGAGCAGAGAGTGAAGGATTGCATCGTCATTAAAGAAGAAAATATTGGAATAAGATTGTTAGATTAGGTACAAAACTAGTTAATGTGGTTTGGGCAATAAAATCATAAGCTTTGGTTATATTTTCTACGAGATAGAAATAATTTAAATATCTGCTGGACAAAAATCTATAAATTATCATGTAAACTTCATAGAATCTGGGTCTTCGATCAGTAGCAGAAAGTGTCAGATAAAAATAGATCTCCCAGATAATTAAAGAACCTTTAGGTGGCTAAACAATGCTTCAACACGACATCAAAAGAACATGCTGTCCTCCTTTTGCCTTATTTCCAAAATTGAGATAATTTTTCTTAACAGAACAAATCTCCACCTAATGAAGTGAACCACAGCAGTAATATTGGCATCACACGACTCTGCCCCACCCACAGACTAGGTCACCACTGACCCAATCTAGGTTACTCAGCTTCTCTACCCGCTATTGGGAATTGGGGCATCCTCAAGGCTCCCCCTTTGAACTAGGGAGCAGTCTGCCATTTTGCGACAGCCATGTTTATCCATGCTCATGCCAAAGAAGTAAAAGCTTGTCTACAGAGAAAAAGAACACAGATCAAACATGGAGAAAGAAGCAAAAGAGTCCAGGTGACCCCAAGTGAGAGAGAAGAGTCAGGATAAAAGAACCAACGAGGTTCTTGATGACTTTCCATTCACTTCCTGTATCCAGGCCTTCATGAAGCTTAGGCTGTGGCTCTTGGCCTTGGGTGCTGTAAGATCCTCGAATATTCCCCAGTAAATTCCCTTTTGTGCTTAAACGGAGTTAAGTGAGTTTAAAAAAAAAAAAAAAAGAGTAAACTACAAATTGAAAATTGGAGAATCAAGACAGAGCAACACGAGACTGTCCAATCATTCAGCTCCACAGGTCCAGGTGCAAGACCCCCTTGCTATGTCAGAAGACATCAGTTTTTATGTGTTTCCTGTTAACCCAGGGTAAGGGTATTACGCTGTGCAGTTAAGGCCACGTGGAAGACAATCAGTTGGGACTTACCATGAGCCAAGAGTTGCACTTGGCTAAGCCCAGGAGCTCATTCCCACAACACATGTGGCAGATCCAGGAAGACAATCACACCTCTCCCCTTTCTAGCTTCTTATCATTCAATCAGATGGCTTATAGCTGGTGTCTCTCAGCTTGCAGTATATCCTCTGTTGCCTGTAGTGGTATAAAGAAAACCATAAGATCTCCACAGCTCTTTAGTTCGATTTCTCAGGTCGATTCGAGGGTGCATCATGAAATTAAAATACCCACATGTCGAGTGCGTCCTTTCACTTATATTGAGTATTTTTTCAAATTTTCAAGATTCCAAGCCAATACTAGGCTCTAGGACATCTCTAGGAAGACCCGGGGAGAAAGGAGAGAGCCTCCCCTCCTCCCACGGGGAGCTGGGGCAGGAAGTGCAGTGGTGTGTGGACAGGAAGGAGGCTGGCAAGGGACGGGCTCCCTTGAGAGAGCCAAGCTGGGGCCAAGATGACATAAATTGAATCTGATCATCTATGGCAAACAAGGGAAAGCCAGATCTCACCAACTGTTTACCCTGTATAAACCTTTTTAAAATTACCCTGGTGCGTGTGACAGAAAGTAAGAACCAGGAGAGGGGCTTTTATGAGAAAGCTTCTCAGAATGTGTGAAATAACAAGAGGTCTGGTTTTCCATCTCAGCTCTTTTGTGCAGTCACATCAAATGGAAACTCAGCAGGCCTGCAGGCCACCGCTGCTTCTAATTAAGGCCCCAAGGTGAGGCAATGTTTCAGGGGGTATCATCCCAGCAAAACAGAAATTCCACCTCTGTCTCCAGCAGAAGGCTGATCTGGGCTCGGTGTGCTGTGTTTGTTCTCAGCTTGCACTAAAAATGGCAGGCCGCACCTGCCTTCCAGACACCCTCCAAGCAAGTTTATTCTAACGCTGATTCTCTTGTTCAAACAACTCAGAGCATGGATAACAGATGTTAAATAGAGGAGGAATGGGAAGCAAAGCATTTCCCCCTTTATGTGTATTTTTGTGTGCCTGTGTGTGTGTGTGTGTGTGTGTGGAGGAGGGGTGTTGTACATAAAAGAATGACTATTGCTTCCCTTTGCAAAAATGCTGCCCCATCCCATCACACAGGAGTCAACTCTAAAATTTTGGGTGTGCTGGTAAGGAGCCTTATTTCAGCCACGTGTCTAAAGGAGGTGAGTTCTCAAACTTTACTGATCATCAGAATCCCCTGGAGGGCTTGTTAAACAAACGGCCGATTATCAGCCTCACCCCAAGAGTGTGCAATTCTGAATCAATAGGTCTGGGTTGGAGTCCGAGAATTAGCGTTACTAACAACTTACTCAGAGACAACGCTTTGGGAATCACTGTTCTAGGACAATAAAGAGAAAGAGAAAAGGTGAAGAATTATGGGCTCAGTGACCTCCGACCCAGCCTGTGGATATTTTGAGATACAGCCAGTAGACAAAGGAGAGAGAGCTGCAGAGGATCTGAGCAGGTTTGTGGAAGGGCAAGCTGAGGGCAAGCAGAAGGGTTTTTTAAAGGATTACCAAGTGTGGGATGGTCTGTTAGGAGGAGGGGGGTATTAGCCAGAGAGTGGGCTTCACATTTGCTGCAGGAGTGGGAATGGGTCTCCTTCACCGCCGCCCCAGCTTCCAGGTCTCTACTGAAGCCCCAGGCAGGGTCTTGCTCTGCATTTCTTCCCTCTCTTAGAAGCTGTTGATGACCAGACCCCCAGTGGTTGCCCCACTCTTGCTCCCCACTGCCCCATATCTCCCCTGGTTGGAAAACCCAGTTGCTGGACAAAGGAGCTTCCTCAGCTCGGTTTCTAGCGAGGAGGGCTGAGAGTCAGCACATTCTGGGTGATATTGTTTCAGGCCTGAGCTGGAGGGTGCTGTCCGCCTCTAACAGCAACTTGGGCCAAGCATCCCTCCCAAACTGTCCATCCTGCCAGAGGTGGGTCATTCTATCAATCTTGGGGGGGAGGGGGTTGGGGAAGGGCATCTGTCATATAGAGAGTGTTACATTAATTGAACGAGAAGGCCATCAGACTGGGGATGTCTCTACTGTCATAGTGGCCTACCAAACCAAAATCTAAGCTTGTAATGGCACAAGATTACGAAATCAAAACACTAAAGACAACCAACCACAGCCAACTAGGCTTTAAGCTACAGCTAATTAAATAATTTCCTTGTTTTCCTTCCCCACTGTCTCCATATAAGTCTTTCTCCTGACTCTTGGGGGCAGAGCCCTCCTAACCCCTTCTGGTTTGATGCTGCCTGATTCAGATCGATTTTTTGCTCAAATAAACTCTTAAAGTTTTTAAGATGCCTCAGTTTATCTCTTAACAAGGGAAACAAGAATACAGCGTTCATGTTTCCGTGAGGTTTTTCCTTCCTCACAGCCCCCACTTTCTCACTGGTGTTCAGTGAGAGACTCCAGGCAACATTAATAAAACAGCGACAGGTCCTGGTCTTGGCCATACGCAGCATGAGTCATGGCAGGACTGACCACATAATTTTCAGGGCCCAGTGTAAAATGAGAGAGCGGGCCCCTTGTTCAAAACGTATTAAGAATTTCAAGATGGTGACAGCAGAGCATAAAACCAAGCATAGAGCTCCTCTATGTAAGCAGCGCTGGGCAACCACACCAGTTGCATGCCCCTGGGGCCAGACCTGGGCATGGGATCATCTATAGGAGCACTGAGTTAGGAAGCTCCAAGCTCTCCCTAAACTGGGCTGCCGCCCCCTATTTCCTGTCAAACAAATAGGACCTGACCTCAGAGACTTTCTAGGGCCTGGGGAGGCAGACAGACACCAACCACTGAAGAACAGATTCTTGTGTACAACTGCGCATGGGTGAAATGATATGGCTGACCATTGATGTATCTAACTCTGCTTGCTAGCACTGTTCCAGCAAGGTTATCTAGGAAAGGTAAGCACAGGAGACCATTCAGTGTCAAGGGCAGGAAAGGGAAAGCTGAAATAAGGAGGCTCAGGCACCTTCTGTATGACCACGGAATTTTGCGATCAGTTTCTGGAGGGCTCTGACAGTATTCAGAATTCTAATGTGCAAATCAGAGAGCCAACCTGCATGATTTCTAGGTGTCTCCCAGTCCTATGAACATGTGCCCAGCCTTCTTTACAAAGTCCTGGTGTCTGTTATGTAACAAACTCTCGTAAAACTTGGTGGCTTAAAACGACCACCATTGTAGGGCGCCTGGGTGGCTCAGTCGTTAAGCGTCTGCCTTCGGCTCAGGTCACGATCCCAGGGTCCTGGAATCAAGTCCCACATCGGGCTCCCTGCTCAGCGGGGAGCCTGCTTCCCCCTCTCCCACTCCCCCTGCTTGTGTTCCTGCTCTCGCTGTGTCTCTCTCTGTCAAATAAATAAAATATTTTTTAAAAAATAAATAAAACAACCACCATTTTATAATATCCCACCATTTTGTGGATTTGGAATTCAGACAGGGCTGAGCCATTCAATTTTTCTGCTCCATGTGGATCAATGAGGGAGGCCCCAAGATGGCTTCACTTACATGCTTGTGCCTTCACAGAGACGGCTGGAAGGCTGAGCCCAGCTGGGACGATCCTCTGGAGCTCGCATGTGTGGACTTTTAAGCCTGGACAACTCAAGGTAGTAAATTCTTACCTGGCAGCTCCCATAAGCCTCATGGAGCTCAGGGCTCCCAGAAAAATGTTGCAAGGAGCCCAGCAGGGAGTTCCGAGTCTAGCCATGGAAATCCCAGAATGTCACTTCTGCTGCATTCTGTCAGTCAAGAAAATCACTAAGACAAGCTCAGATTCAAGTAGAAGAAAACTGAACTCCACCTCTCAATGGAAGGAGTAGCAAAGCCATTACTAATCCTTATGAATATGGCCCAGATAAGAAAGACAACAGGGAACGCCAATCAGCATACCCATGGTCAAAGAAAAAGCCCAGACTCAACATTTTAATATTAGGGAATGAATGTACATTTTATATTTTAAATTAAAATAAAATGCTTAAGATATATAGGTCCTATTTTTATCTTGATTCTACAACCTTTTTTTTTTTTTTCATTTCGACCTATCATATAAGAATCTACTGTAAACTTTTTTAAAAATTCAAGGACCTAGATCCATGACAATTCCTTACTTGTCCTTCAGGGCCCAAATCACCAAGCACAGAATGTCTTTGCTAATTCAGTGGGGCGAGGGGAGCGGGGGAGGAGATGGGGGTGCCCACTCTTTTTTGCCCCAGAGCTTCCTGCCACAGTGTCTACGGTTTGTAATGTGAAGTTTCAATTCCTACTGCTCTATCACCTTTGTTGTAGGCCATTTTTACCTCTTGTCCCCACTGGCAACTTGGCCAAATCTGCCACTTTCCAGGGGGCACCTCAGCCCCATTCCTCTCAAACATAGAGACTCTCTCTTTCCCTGCCTGCTTCTCACTTAAGCTGGAGGATGCTTCTCACTCCAGAATTCCAAGGAAAGCCAATGTTTTCCTTACACAGATTTTGAAATGCCCATCATCTACCCCCCTCTCTCCTGAAGCCATGATTGCTTGGGCCCCTGACAGCTTCACTAATGATCCAGCCCCAGGTGCCATCATACCCTGGGCTCCTGTAGACCCTGCCCCTCAGAGTCCACTCATCCTTTGTTGCCATGGTAACCATCTCTGGGCTTCTGCCCCACCCCCCTCATGGCCATGGCACCTTCTCCAATAGTCTCTGCCAAAGAGCACCTACACTTTCCAACTGTCCTTCCCCATTAAGCCTCTTCCAGTTAGCCTCACCCATGGCTGTTCTTGCCTCATTTTAAATCCCAGTGCTCCCCTACCTGCTATCGGTGCCATCTCTTTCCTTGTAGCCTATGCATCACATGAAGACTGCTTCTAGACTGTCACACGTACATCTTATCATTGCCCACGAAATCGCAAATGCTTTGAGAACAGAGACCATGATTTATGCATGTGTTTTTTTTTTCTCCTTTGGGCATAAAGAACAGGACTGGGCTTCCCAATGCATGCTCTAAAGACATATTAAAATTAAATATCTAAGAAGTGTACATAAATTGTGCCAAGCACTAGACTAGGCACTTAATGTGATTTAATTTAATCCATATATTTAATTCTTATCCCATACCACTATTACCTTCTCTCAGGTCTAATTTTAACAAAATTCCACCAAGAGGAAAGAATTTGGATGTCCCACATAGTTCATTATAATGGGATTTGGCGTCCAGTACAAACGCAGCTCAGAATGCCAACTAGAGAGAGGCATGCGCATCGTCAGGTGGGGTCCATGGCAATGATTTCCTGGCAGGTGAGCTCGAGTTGCATTAGGAGGGATGTGGCTCAGACCCCAGGTAGCAAATGGAACAGACAAGAAGTAGGTTTCCTATTCTAGAGGAAAGGAGCCATGCAGAAGTTGTGAGGAGTTGTGGAAGTGATGGGTGGATCCCACTTCCTCAAAAAAGTCAGACTTTAATTGTCTTATTATATATTCTACAAAAATTGGAACCAGGGAGAAAAAGAACAAGCCACAGAAATTCGTTCTTGGCTCTTATCCGACAATTGAGTCCCAAACCACAGTCCCAAAGTCTGTTTGCTATTGAAAAGGCGATTCGAAGACCAAAAGGCACTGGCACGTCTGGTGGGCTCCCCGGCTCAGTTGCCAAGTTGCAGGGTTGGGAACATTTGCCAACAGCCTGCTCTGGTACACTCTGTCCCTGCCCCAATCTACTGCAGTAATTAGCTTTGCTCGTTAGTTTCAAGTAAATAATCTCCTTGTCGCAGCTGGGATCCTTTATCAGAACAGTGGATGTTAGGGTTTGCAGAAGCAAATAATTTTTTCCCCTTGGAATTCCCTGGAACACTAAGTTATGACCTAGAGATCTGAAGGAGGCAAGTAAACTTCCAAAGATGTCTAAAAATTCCAGGGAGTAGCTCTGCCTAAGAGGTGGAAGAGTCAGGCATTAAGAGACAAACACATGCAAAACAAACACACACAAAACCTTTGGAATGGATATGGATCTTTCCTTCAGTTCAGTTTAATGGTTCAGATCAACAAACATGGGTAAGTATCTGCTATGTGCCCAGAAACACAGTCCTGCCCTCACAGAGTGCCCAGTCTGGGGCGGGGGGGGGAGATGGACAAGCAAACTGGTAGTAAAGACACTGATGCACTAAGAATGTACTCTAAAGCAGAACGCATGGACGGAGAGCGCCCTAATCCAGCCTGGATCTTCAAGGAAGACATGGAGATGGAACTCCAGCATCGATTTAAGAAAGATGAGAAGGAGCAGTCCAGAAGCCCCTCTACAAGGCTTGCGGAGTGAGGAGGCATGGGGTTGACGCCGAGCATCTTTAAAACAATTGGCAAAATACATTTTCTCATTCTTTTGTCCCTTGGCATCTCATCATCATGCCCATTTCAAAGAGGGAGAAAGCGAGAAGAGAGACTTCAGCTCTGCTCTGGGTAGCCTACAGGGTTGCAGCTGGGGGGTGGGGGCGGTGTGGGCAAGGTGAGGCAGATCCCCAGCCAGCTTCAGAGAATACCTCATGGGGGCAGAACACCCTGTCCCTGACCCTTTCAGCTCAGCACCCCGCCCCCCGCCCACCCGGAAAGGGCTGCCAGGGACATCGCAGCACCCTTAGATTCCCCCCGCCTCGTTGCCAGAGAGGGAGGGGGGATCTCGTTGCCAGAGAGGGAGCAAGGCTATGTATAGCTTCAAAGCCTGTCTGTGCCAAAGTTCAACACCAAATCCCATTCTCCTTCAGTGCGCCAGATCTTTCCAGGAGTTTAACCCAGGGCTGCCCACCTGAAGAAAGGAGACATGGGGAATTGGAGGGCAAAAGGATTATCTTTTCACTTGGATCGATGGGAAGTTACAAACCGAGGAGAAAAATAAGGCAACGAGTTAAATAATTACATGGCGGGTAAGAGCCTGAGCTTTGGAATCAGACAGTGCTGGGTCTAAGTCCCAGCCCTGCTACATCCCAGCTGTACAGGCCCGTTCCTTGATCTCCCTGAACCTGTTTCCCCATCTGTAAAGGGGGTGTAATAAGAGTACTCACCCCAGTGGGTTGTTGTAAGGATTAAAGGCAATAATATGTGTAAACGCTTCGTGCAACATCTAGCACGTACTAGCTACTCAATAAACATCAGCCAATGTTTTTTTCTGTCCATTTGCATCCCCGTGTCCACGCACAGGATGCCTGAATGGACCAAGGTTTTACCAGGACAACTGACTTTCTTTTTTTTTTTTTTAAGATTTTACTTATCTATTCATGAGAGAGAGAGAGAGAGAGAGAGGCAGAGGCAGAGGAAGAAGCAGGCTCCCCGAGGAGCAGGGAGCCCAATGCGGGACTTGATCCCAGGACCCTTGGATCATGACCTGAGCCAAAGGCAGATGCTCAACAAACTGAGCCACCCAGGTGCCCAGGACAACTGCCTTTACGGGATCATTTTGGAGCTAGCCAACAATATTTTATACTAGGTTTTTTTTTAACCAGAAAATGAAAAGATACTTTCTAGTAGCAAAGAAGAGTTCCCAGGGAAGACCAGAGCTACAGCAAGGCTGTCCGCCAGGAAGTGGGTTCCCATGTCCTTTTGGGCAGAGGGCTTATTTAATGGGACTTTGCCTTATCAGCTCCCAGCCTCCGCTCATGGGCACGTTTAGTAATGTGTGATGTCTCACCATGGGCAATCCCTTTGAGCAGCCTGGCTGGACACCAGTGTATCAAGTCCTAGGATGAGCTGAAGTAGAGACGGCAAAGGCCATTGGTTTATTTAGACTAATTCACACCACCTTTACTTTGATTAGCAGCTATTGTGTTCAAGGCACTGCTTTAGAAATCACTGTCAAAGCCTGGGACGGTAGAAGCAGAGTTGCCGAATGGGCTGCCCCTTGATGATGAAATCCATGCTCTCCATCCACAGCTGGGATCACGATCTGCGAACGATACTTACCTACAGCTGCATAATTGCTCAACATTGGAAATACGCATTCATATCCATGGCCTCCCTGTGACGGAGGCAATTGGGAGTTTGATTTTATCTTCCAGAGGAGGAAACCGTCTCTGAGAGCTTATGTACTAAAGTACAGCACCATTCAACTGTGGCCTCCTGATTCCAAAGCTCTTACTGTCACTAAATCAGATGGATTTTGTCACATGGAGGGGGCACACTGCAAAGTCTTTAGAATGCATTCTAGAAAGCACATTTCTAGGATAGCCGGCTCATGTCCAGGTACGAGCTGTGGCCCTAAGAAGCCCTAATCTTCATTTATGTCATGATCTATCCATCCAAGGAGGGAATTTTGTAACTGGCTTTATCACGCTCCAAATTCTGCTGTTACCTGAATTAGAACTATTCCGTCAGCTGGCCCAACCTGAGTAGAGGGAAATCTCTGGGACTTTATAGGCCTTCTAGGGGGAGGAGGACAGCACAAGTCATTCTTGATGGAAAATTACATCTATTGCTCCAGCTGATCCAAGCTTTCTGACCTTCAAGCCATACACTGTATCTCTTCTCAGGCTTTAGTCTTCAGGAATGAAATGAAACCACACTGACTGCAGGGTAAGCATTCTTTGTGTAGGGTGAGCAAGAGTTCTGACCACTGCTCTCCTGTAAAAGTTTTGGGTGGAGGGCTTAGGAATGATCAGCCTGTGCCCAGAGAATCCACTGGAGAGCCACGCACCACCTGGACCCCTCAGTGTTCTTGGTCCCCTCCCAAATAGAGGGGAAGCCACACAGGGAACCTAAACAGGGTCAAGTATCTAACGGGAAATAAAATATTCAACCACCCATCAAAGTGAACGGCTCTGGAAACCCAAACATCAGAATGGTAGAATTTCCTTCAAATGGCAAAGAGGCCCAGAATGCCAGGGCTACGCTGAATATGTTCTAGCGATTTTCTTCCGCTTTCTTCAGCTTACTTAACAATGATTCTGAGCCCTCACCCCTTGCCCCCTTCTGCTGTAGGACAGTCAATAGAGTCTCTATCCCAGGTGGCATGCTCAAGCACTAAGTCAGCCTGTCCTGACCGCCTTGCACTTGCTGTCACATGAGACAAAAAGACCCCCTGAGGTTCAAGCCACTGGATGTTGGTTCTCTCCCTGCTGCAACCAAGCAGAGCCCTTCCCCTCCAGGCTCTTGTGTGTCCTCCTGTCATCTGGGAGGAGAGGGGTAAGAACTGAGCAGAACTGACTTGCTCTGAATGACACAGAAGAGCGGGACAGGAATTCAGTTGCCCTGACCTTGGCAATGCCCAACCCCAATTTGTCCGGAGGACTGGGAACACTTCCACTCATGGGAGCCCCAACAGAGATGGTGGTAAAGCAGGTAGCTTCACCCACCCACCCTGTCTCTCTCTCTCCCCCTCCCCCCACCCCTTCCCCTGTTCTCCTGAACTGCCCGGACCCTTAAATTTCTGGGCTTTCTTCATATTCTCTCTCTGTGGGTCAACCCCTCTGCCGCTCAGTCCCCACAAGAATTACCTGTCCTAGGATCCAATAACCAACCCCAAGACCCTGTTCTCAACCAAATGTGGGGTTAGAAAGACTCTAAAGAATAAAATCATTCTAAAAGGATAATGGTTTAATATGTTGTGTTTCTCAGGTATATGTGCATTTTTAAAGGAGAAGGTCATTTATCTTATTAAGACTTAATGGTAGACCTTGGGGCATTATGACAGGCAGCGCGGAAATAATTTGTAGCAAGGGGTTGTATCACCCCTTGGTAAATTCACACCCACACCCACACCCACCCTCCGTCCACTGTGGCCAGTCCTAGGTCACTACTTTTCCTCTGAAATCAGAATCTCCTCATCCATCTGCTGAGAAGAGAGAACAAAGCTGCCAGCTGATTATTATTCAAGAACAAAGCAGAGCATTTGTTTTAGCAGGTTCAGAGCCATTATCCCCCCAGGACACATGGTACAGTGTATGCTAGCTTTATCTAGCCACATTTCCTTCTGTCCTCAAATCCTTAAAGAGTGTGTTGTTCCTCTCTCTGGAGCAAGACAAAAGGGAACTGGAGAAAGAAATTTGTTGTAGCAATGACCTACAAAAAGCTTCTCTCTCCTTCCTTTGCTGCCTGGATGTCTCCAAAGCAATAGGATTTCCTGTCTCTTCCCGAAACCCAGGTGAATGAGAGAAGGTATGAGAAAAGAGGTCCCCAGCGGCCATCTTCCTTCTGAAATACCAGCAGAACCATACCCTCAACCTCACCACCATCAGCAAGGATTCAGTCTCCTTTGCTGCCAACAGTCTCAAGAAAGGATTGCCAGATAAAAACACAGGAAGCCTAGTTAGATTTGAATTTCAGATGAACAGTGAATAAGTATTTAGTATCTAAGTATATTTCATGCAATATTTGGGACATACCTAAACTAAAAAAGCATTCAATTTTCAGATGTGCTAAACATCGTGACCAACCACATCATCTCTCCCTCCTCACCCCTACCCCCGTACCCTCTCCCCCAGCTGGCTCTGGTCTCCACACCATCCTAGACTGGACACCGGAAGTGTGACAGAATTCCTTTGCTGCAGATGAGGATTTATGGGGGTCCACACCGGAAGCATATAGAATGATGTCAATCTGTGTTGAGCATTGAACAGTGTCAGAGATAAATCCCACTGGGAGATGCTTCACCTCTGGCTGCTTCAGACTTGCTTGCCTGAGGTCATGCTGAATACCTAAAAAGACCAATTAAGGGGCGCCTGGGTGGCTCAGTCGTTAAGCGTCTGCCTTTGGCTCAGGTCGTGATCCCAGCGTCCTGGGATCGAGCCCCGCATCGGGCTCCCTGCTCCACAGAAAGCCTGCTTCTCCCTCTCCCACTCCCCCTGCTTGTGTTCCCTCTCTTTGCTGTGACTCTCTCTGTCAAATAAAAAAATAAAATCTTTAAAAAGACCAATTAATATGTTCTATGGTCTCAGAAAACACAGGGACTACTTCTCTAGAAGAGACAGTGAAGTTTAGGAGGGAGGCCTCTGGCTTGTCTATGTCAATCTCCCTCCGCCCCATCTGAAAACTGTAAGATGCGAAAAATCCTTTCCTGCTCAAAATTCTGTGAGTCTGTCCGCCCCTGGCTGGCTGAGAAGTCCAGTCTTCCTCCCTCTGGTGCTGCTCAGCCTTGCTCCAGTCCCAGGCCATCCAGGGCTCCGGCTTCTGCCCCAGCAACTTCTCTCACCAGCAGTCCCAGCAGCAGCCTGTCTCCCAACCATGCCTGACTCATCTGACACTTCTCCACCCTCCCATTCTGAACGTGGGTCCTATTCGGAGGTCCTTATCTGAGTTAGCACCCCAAGCCCTCTGGCTCTCTCACTGGTCCTGGTGTATCTATCTCCCACTTCCCCGAGAGCAACCAGTCAATAATAAGCAATGGTCACACTCCCTATCCAAGTGTAGGCAGAGAGCAATCACATGAATCCTAACACAATGAAGGCTCTATGGTGTTGTCCCTGATGCACAGCGGCAGCCTGGAAAAATTCACTTTTACAGTAATATTAACTCAATACCACCCATCCTTCCCTCTTGCTGCCATGTCTTCACTCCCTTTTTGGTCCTTTTGTTCTATTTTAACTGTGTTCTCTTTCGCTAATCACACTGAAATCAATTTGTCCATTTGAATTAATTGACCAGTAAAGTCCTTGGGAAGATCAGTCCATCTTTTTGTTAAATAAATTCCCCTGTGGGACCTATCTAGCCAATAACTTGTATTTTCTCTCAGCCTCTGCTGGGTTTCTTTCTGCCCAAAGCAAACCGTAAAATAAAAAGTTCCAGTGACTTTCAAGATTCATTGGAACTTATATTTTGTAACTTTGCATCTAAGGTCCTCTGAAAGCACTTTTTCCCCCCTACAAAACAAAACAAAAACAAAAACAGAAAAGAACAACTCTACCCTCTCAAGCATGTTATTGTTTGGAAAATAGACACAGAAGAGTTTACCACTTGCCCAAAGCCAACACTGGTGAAAATTTCTGAAATTAAGAGAAAAACCAAGAAGATGGGATTTTATGGTAGAGATTTTTCCTTTTATATTTTATCTGTGATTTTCCCAATGCCAAAATTTATGACTCTACAACAAATATCCTCGTGAGGTTCTCATGGCTGCTAATGGCAGTATTTGGGGGCTTTTGAGCGAAATAAGTCAAACAGGGGCTTTTTCCTTTTAACATGAGAATCTCGAGGCTTCACATTCCAGAATGCTGGCTTTATCCCCAGTGAGAAAAATCTCTTTGGTATAGTATCTATTTCTATTGTTTTACAAGAATGAAAAGAAGCCACATAATTAAGCCTGGAGCATGAGAAAAGGAGCTCCAGGAAAAGACGCCTTTGTGGGGCTATGACAGCAGATGACAAAGCAGGAGGCCCCCACTTCCCTCAGATAGAAGGTCATGCAGGTCCTTCCTTTGCCTCTCCTCCAGGATGGTGTTTCATATGATACTAGAAACCCAGCAAGTTTATGTTTCAGGGTCTCCCAGTGAACTGGTTCATTCATTCATTCAAAACCACTTATGGCCTATCTCTCCCATGCCGAGTACTATGCCACGCACAGAAGACATCAAGGTGAATGGGACCCAGTCTGTGACCTCAGAGAACTTTCAGACTAATGCATGAGACAGATGTACAAATAATAAATGCATCGCAATGCATCTCTATGTACTGAACTGTAAGAACTGGCTCTCTGCTGCAGGGGTTCTCAACCATGGGTGAGTTTGACCCCCTGGGAACATTGGGCAATGTCTGGGAGCATTCTGGGCTGTAACAACTGGGGTGAGGGGGTACTACCAGCATCTAGTGGGTAGAGGCCAAGGAAATTCCTAAACATCCTACAATGCATAGGCCAGTGCCCCACAACAAGGAACTACCCAGCCCCAAATGGGGATGGTGTGGAGGTTAAGAAGCCCGGTGTAACTGAGCGAATATGATGGGGTCATTCCTATCATGGTGGCCACTTATGCTGTTTCCCTGGCTCTGTCATTGATTGGCTCTTGCCCCTAAGCAAGTTAGTCCCCATCTCGGCTTCAGTTTCCTTGTCTATAAAATAGAGTTGGAGTCTCTAATTTCCAATCCCTTCCTGTCTAAGAATCTATGGCTTTATTGGGCCAATAGAGCCCTTGCTCTGAGCCCTGCTCCTGGTAGGAGAATGCCTTGGCCAAGGACTGTTGACTTCACCCAGTTCGAGGAGATAAGCTTGCCTCCTGGGTTGATCCTGAGGCTAAACCAGGGAGGGTGAGTGTGACCTCTGCCCAAGGACCTCCAGTTAGGAACCTCCATCTTCAAAGGCTGTTTTCCCATCCACAAATAAGAACCACTTAATTCATCTGCCTCCCTGTGTCAGGAGGAAAGGAATGAGTAAATGAAGCAAGATGGAAAATTACCCAAATGCTGCTCCAGTGACTAAGCCCAAATGCTACAGTCCACTTCTCTCCCTCCTGGGGGCTCTGAGGCAATGAACGGGTACGAGAGACTCCTCTCGGGACCAGCTCTGTGGCCTAGGGAGGTGGGCTTGGCTGGGGAGGGGTTAGTATCTCTTTATAGGTCTTTGGAACTGCCTCAAGGAGGATCTCTGTCATTTGTCTCCCTGAGGGGAAGTTAGACTTGGATTCTTGGCCACATATTTGAGGCACCGGGGCTGGCTGTGAGTCCAAGGCCCTCAGACACTCTCTCTCTCTCTCATTCTTTCTTGCTCTTCTCTCTCTCTCTCTCCTCTCTCTCTGGCTTCAAACTCCTTTGCCAAACAGAAAGACCCTTTCAGGGCCAAGGGGCTGGAGGGCGAGAGCCGCTTTGGAGCACAGAGGAAGCAGGCCCTAGAGGAGGGAAAGAAGCTCCCGCCTGGGCCTAAACATAAGGCCTTTCTAGTGCTCCCGTGGTGCTGTGGACAGAAAGGCTGGAGCAGGGAGCCGGGGCCGGGCTGCCAATGCTACATTTATTTCTGTGTGACTGGGCTCACTGTGCTGGCAGGAGAGTCCCAAGGTCTGTAATTGGACTCTGTGTGTCCTCTCTCCTGCTAGACCATTTGACGTGGCAGCTTCTGTGTGCAAGGAACAAATGAAGCCTTTTTTTTTTTTAATGGGGAAAAAAACTAAAATTCAGAGACATCAAGTAACAAGCCCAAGTTACTTAAAATGCTAGGCAAGGGGACTTCTTTTCGCATTGCTGACTGTTAGATTTGCTTCATGAGCATGTCAACAATAAAAGGACCTAAGTCCCTTAACCACATATTTCCCATTCTCTACATGTCCATTGTTTGGCTTTTGGTTTTGAGGGTTTTTTTTTTTTTTTCTGGTACAATTTACATTCAGTAAAATGTGCAAACCTTAAGTAAAAACTCAGTCTCACACACACACACACACACACACATACACACTCACATACACACACCCATAAAGCATTCACATGGATAAAAATATAAAACATGTCCATCATTCCAGAAAGTTCTCTCTTGCCCTGTTCTAGCTGGAACCCCCCCCCAAGCACACCCCAGGAAGTCACCTTTTTTTTTTAATACTTCTATTGCCATAGTCTAGTTTTGCTTATTCTTCAATATCGCATCTACCTCATATTCTTTTGCTCCATACAATGCTTTTCAGGTTCCTCCGTGATGTGTCGGTAATTTGCTCCTTGTTATTGTTGGATAATATCCCACTGTATGAACATACCACATTTGGTTTTCCACTCTCTTATTGATGGATATTTGATTGGTTTTAGTTTGAGGCTATTATGTTCATTTGATTTTTTTGGTAATCAGTCTTATGTGCATATTTCAATTCTCTATTCCAATGAATTGTAATGAAAGTCACCCTCCACAGGACACAGCATGATGAGAAAGAAAGATGTACTAGATGATCTAAAGTCCTGTGAGCCATAAGACCCTCTCACTCAACCTTGTCTCTAAGAGCGGCTGCCAAGCACCTCCTTGCACAGGGTTATGACAATGTCCTCTTGGAACAGCAGGGCAGAGAGTGGTTGCTTCCTCACACACAGGGATGCGGCTCTGTACTTCTGGGTTCACCAACAAAGACTAGAAGAATTACAAGAAACACACCTGTTTCTCTTCACCAGATGATAGCTATCTCACAGGAAAGATGCTCCCCTGTTCTACCCACCGGAAGCAACTTGAGGGAGGCCAGCAGACACGGTAAGACAAAAATAAATGTATCTACTTCAGCCAACATCTCTGCCCTCTGTGGAAAACAACCATTCTCCCTTGAGATATGTGGGAAAGAGTAATCTGGCCACCAGAGCATTTCCAACAGAGAGAGTTTACAGACCCTTGAATGAGTTCCTACCACTCATTCTTATTCTTTCTGATTCTTATTTTGTCTAACAAATCCCTACTATACCTTGAGAGTATAACTGCAGGGCACAAACTCTATCATAAGGTCAGGCATCCATTTAACCACAGCAAAGGACTCTGATATCCTCCTGGACATGCAAAGAAAAGATTGGCAACAATCATCGGGATGATACACATAAAAAAACAAAACATCACTTTGCCTTAAGATTTATTCAACAGATATTTATTGAGCCACAAAGACTGGAAGCCCTAGTAGTCCAAATTAATACTGTTGTGCTCCCCGTGTGCATGAGTTTCAACCAATGACGGCCTCCTTTCTTACATATAACCTCCTCACAGGGAATATACCGATGGGCAGAGCCGGGGGGTGGGGGGGCACGTAACACAGATTCACCCCATTCCCTCCTGGTCTCCTCTCATCCCTCCTAGCTTGGCCCTGATCTCACCTTTCTTCCAAACTTCTCCTCTCCTCTCCCTTTTCCTACGAATTAGTTCCATCTCTCTACTGATCTCTATGGGGTCACAAGAAAAGGGAAGAGGATGTAGCAACAAAATGGCCTCTACTCATGCAGGAGGAGGTCCCTGCGCTCACCTCTCTCATTCATCCGCACAGCGAGCGGGGTTGGTGCTTGTCTGTTACTCAACTCCTTCTTGTTCCTTTCCCAAAGCTGCTCTCACCCTTTTCTTAAAATGACAACCCCATGTATAATCAGCTCCTGACAGCCCCATCCCAGTCCCTGGAGCACACTAGCCCTGACGGTGCCATCCAAAAACCAAGGTATTTTTCTCACCCCTCCCCTACCCCCCACCTACCTCTTCTTTAGGGAACAAATTCTTTTCCCCAGCATTTCTGCCTTAAGAGGAAAAGAGAGAGGAGAGTTTCTTCCATTTTGATAGCTGAGAAAAATAACCTAGTTGTCAGTTATTTACCAAAATTTGATTCAGAAATGAACGAGCCCTGGACTAGATTTGGATTTTAAGGACTAACCTGAAAGAGCTTCTGAGGTAACATTTTGAAAATTTACCGAAAGCAGCCAGGAGGTAAATTTGCTTCACTGTGGTTATTGGCATTAGGGGTTGCAGAGGCAGGAAATTCCCTGCATAACTAGCCTCTCTTCCCGGAGCCTGCTGGGATCAGGAACCTCCAACTCCTCCCTGGCCGTTTCTCCCCATTCCCAGCCCAGCCACCCACTGGCTCTGAGCAGAGCCCACCCGCCATTTACTCTAAGTGACAGCTTTGTAGCATATTTTCACATCCATTCATCAAATCCCTGCTAGGCAAGAATTCAGGGTGCAAGATGGGATTTAACTTGCAGAGACTCCAACACTCCCTCCTTTATGAAGTCTCGGCAACATCTTCGGCTTCTTTGGAATCCTAGCCAAAGAGCAGCCAAGATGCTTTCCCCAAAGAGAACTTTCCGTTCTGAGAAATTCCTTCTGGAGTCACCCAACCACCACTTCCACCTCTCTGACACTTACTCCCACCTTCCCCCAATACACATAGACACACATAGACACACACACACAGACATTCACACACAAACACACACACAGAGTATATTGGTCAGGGCAGGCCTAACCCCTGTAACAAACATTCCCAACATCCCAGTGGATCAACATACTGAAGGGCTATGTCCCACATTTAATGCCTACTGCTCTTACCAGATAGTGCCTTGATTGTAAGTTTTTTTCTAATTAAATGTCTTGCCTTCTAGGTCATAATTCTTGGAGGGAGTGTGACTTCTACATTTTTATGTAACTGAGAGGCCCCTTTTTATCATTTGCAGTACAAATAGCAACCACCAACCTCGACCACATCCCATAGTTGGTAGTAGCTGGAAATCCAGTTTATGTTCTCCAAGGCCCTAGCTCCTTCGCCTTTACATATCCAAAAATATCCAAGTTCTTATTGGTATGTAGGTAGGGCACTGGAGGAGAAACTGCAAAGGAAATGAGAAGTCTTGCGGAGGGATCAAATGGTCTTTAGTCCTCACTAACTGTGCCAATAGTAGCGTGGGCTGAGGGCTGAAGAAGACTTTCCCTTCCCTGGGTATAGAGTCGCAATAAGCAGAGTGCCTTCTGGAAGCCACAGAGGTGATCTCTCGGGACAGTGCTCAGGCAAGAAAACTATGCCAGTGGGGAGGGGAATGGGAGGAAGCTCATCCAAAGATACAAACTTCCAGTTATCAGATAAATAAGGACTAGGGATGGGACACACGACGTGATGACCACAGCTAACACTGCTGTGTGACGTATCCAAACGTAGATCCTGAGCGTCCTTGTCCTGAGGAGAATTTCTTTCCTTTTGTTATAGCTATGTGAGGAGGTGGATGTTAGCCGAAGCTCTTGTGGTCATCACTTCACAACATACGTAAATCAAACCCTCATGCTGAACGCCTTAATCTTATATGGTGATGTATGTCAATTATTTCTCCATAAAACCCTGGGGGGAAAAAAGCTATTCTGAAGATCTGAGCCCCCCATCCCCACCCCGAGATTCCATCAGCTGCTTCCTCAGGTGAGGCAACCCCGGGAGAACGGGATTGGGACGGGTTCCAGCAAACATTTCACAGACCCAGAACCCCTACCCCCTTCTCTCCCGCATCAGTCAGGTCGATCTATCAATCCACCTGTCTGTCAGCCTGTCTATCTATCTATCTCAATCTCCCTGGTAACTTCATTTGGGAGATCCTGTTTGGCAGTTCCTTTTGCTAAAGAAGAAAAATTCATCACCTCTCAAAGGACAGCGTCACCACTTATGTTTTCCCCACAGTGGCTTGTAGTGGTGGACACAGTGAATGTTCATCATCTGAAGGCAACTGGGACAATCCTAAGAGGATTAGTAGCATCATAATTATCGTTCAAAAACCTAAGGGATGGATGGGAACCTCTAGAATTTGTTCCAGCTAAATCTGTGCATATGCTATGTCCCTGTTTTAGCTACCCCCCCTTTCCCGCCCGCCCCCCCACACACACACACCCTAGAAACAAGGGGCGTAACTGGTTATTTTTAATGTGAGAAATGCAAAGATCCCAGACTGGACAAAGTGCAACAAAAGTACAGTCTCCTCTCCCTGGCCTCCCAAGACAAGGCACCTGCATTTAGAATGGGGAGTACGTGGTCACGTGGTCTACACAACAGCC
>NC_138380.1:15507879-15519817 GCF_054177405.1 Leptonychotes weddellii
TCACGGACCTCACCTTTACCGCCCTCCCCCAAATTACTGCCCTGGCTCGCAGAGCCGGCAACAACTGGATGCCGAGGGCTTGCGTCAACACAGGAGCTCAATTACCATAATGCTCCTTTTAGCTCCGGGCACAGCGGACCTCTGCGTGGCACAGGGTGGCCTGGCCAGGGCTGGCCCCAGTGTGCACCTAGTACTGAGTCACTGAAGCTGGCAACTCTTCCGGGCCGGTGACTTTCCTGCTTTAGAGGCTGGCACTTCATAATTACAGCTGTGTTTCTGTTGTCATACCAAATTACCTCACTTACAACCTTAAAATAGAAGCCAGCCTCAAGGTGCTGGCTGCACAAACAAGGAGGGAGGCTTCACAAGACCCAGAACCTGGGTGCGGAGCCAGGAGGCAGGGCTCGAAGTCAGACACAAACGTCCTCCCTGTTAAAACCTATGTCTCCTCTCTTTTCTCCTCCTGGTGGAAACGGAGGAGCGCCATAAACTGTCTGTGTCCAAACGAGAAACGAGAAGGACCTTGGAGTTCCGTCTCTGTCATGGGGCCCCATTCATTTTACTTACTTACTGGATGGGCTCTATTCCCCTTGCCCTCACATCACTCTCCCCCTTGGCCACTCTGCTGTGTGCCTCGGAGCCTTCCGCAGACCCATCACCCCACTCCCTTGCCCTCCGGCTGCCCGTTGGGTTAGGCTAATGGGAGCAGAAGATGGGAATTAGAAAGTGGGAGAGGAGAGAGGTCAAGGCATCTATCTATTCCCCTGTTCCCCGCTAGGCTGTAGTTTGCCGTGGCTGCATCCTTCCACCTGGGCCACAGCTCCTGGCTGGTGGCTGCTCTGCTACAGGTCATTGCAAACAGTGGATTTCCTCCCCTTGTCCTGGAAGCCTAGGAGGTGTGTAGGAGTGTCCCAAAGCTGCTGTCCCCAAGTGCCACCAATTGGACCGTTGAAGACAAAAGAAGTGTGTTGTCTCCCAGTTCTGGA
Source organism: Leptonychotes weddellii (assembly GCF_054177405.1). Lineage (NCBI taxonomy): Eukaryota > Metazoa > Chordata > Mammalia > Carnivora > Phocidae > Leptonychotes > Leptonychotes weddellii. Next base: position 15,508,866 of record NC_138380.1, read on the forward strand.
GGCTAGATGTCTGAAATCAAGGTGTTGGCAAGGCCACGCTCCCTCAGAAACACGTAGGGGAGAATCCTTCTTTGCCTCTTCTAGCTTCTGATGGTTGCCAACAGTCGTGGGCCTTCCTTGGCTTACAGGGGCATCCCTCCAATCTCCGTCTCCTTCCTCACATGGCTGTCTTCTCCTTACTGTCTCTGTCTGTGTCTCCTCTTCTAAGGATACCAGTCATATCGGCTAAAGGCCCACCCTAGTGACCTTATCTTAACTTGATTACATCTGCAAAGATCCTATTTCGAATTAAGATTACATTCACAGAAACTCGGGGCTAGGACTTCAAAATATCTTCTTGAAGGACATATTTCAGTCCACAACACGTGGTAACAGCCTCCACTGTGATGAGTCCCTGGACTAATCCCTTAACCCTTTCACTCCTTTATAAAGAGTCCCTTCATTAGACTCTTCGATTCCTTTTCAGAGAGTGCCACCTGTTTTCTGCCAGGACCTTGACGGAGACCCCTACTGCCTCACTGCCTTGCTGGTAGAGCACCTACAAAGTGCCAGAAGGTTCTAGGGATACAATGGTGAGCAAACATGAGCACAGTCCCTGCATTCATGGGGCTTACAGTCCACAGTTTAAGAGGCTTCATCAAAATATCACGAAGTAAAATTGCAACTGGGCTGAGATACAGAGGATCGGTTCACAGTGCTATGAACGTGCTTAACTGGGGGAATCACTCTAGTCAGGGAGGTCAGGAAGGGCTTCCCAGGGAGAGGGACACCTGCGCCAGAACGCAAAGGATGAATGGAGTCAAACAGATAAAGAAGGGAGATCTAGTCCCCCTCTTGGCTAAGGGAGAAGACGCCAGAAGAGTTATGTCATGGTGTCCGTATTTCCTTCCATTGGGGGATCTATTTGCATTCATATCCCAATCCATCCACAAGTTACCCACCTCTCTGAGAAGACTTGACCCTGTCTCCCACCCTCACAGCTGCAGAGCACAGCAGAGAATCCGGATGTTGAAGGGAGTGCTCGGAGAGTGAGAAGCCACTCCCAGGGCTCACGGGCAGCAACACAGGACAGATGGTATGGCAGGGAGTGAGCGCCTAGAAACCAAGTAACACGAGGCCCAGCACACGAACTCAACACTTCCACACCGAAATCACAGCGTCCCTGAAACCAGCACCTCCTCCTTCTGTGCCCATAGTCTCAGCTGGGGACACCCCAGAACTTTCTTGTCTGCCCCCCTCTCTCTGCCTCGGCTCTCACTCTGAGGAATCACTGTGTGTTCCCAATTCTGCCTCTTCAGTCTTTCTCGAATCATGCCCTCCTCTCCTTCACCACTAGCTCCTGCCCTGATTCAGGTCCTTACCATCTTTCCCAAGAACTTTGCATCTACTCCCTCCTTGACCGGTCTCTACCCTATCAAACCCACCCTCCGCAGCAAAGCCACCATAAACCTAGCCACCTCGCTCCCCTGGTGGCGGCCTCCAGGACTCCTTACTCCTGGCAGGAAACAGTCCAGGTGTGGCACAGAAGGCTCTCTATGACGGGGCCCTTCCTCCATAGCAGCCTGCCTCCCACTGCTGCCTGCTTCACCCTTGACCTTCCAACAAGGCCACCACTTTCAGTTCCACGTACACATCAAGTTGTCTCTCCCCTCTGTGCCATTTTTCAGGTTGTCCCCCCCCCACCATCCCTTCCCCCACAACCTAATTAAATCCAACTCATCCCTAAAATATTAACTCAGGTGTCGATTCCTCCAAGAAGCCTTCCCAGATAACCCTCCCCTCTCGTTTCCTACCATAGGGTCCTCCATCATTAAATCTAACATCGCATATTCTAAATAACTATGGAGGTGTCTATTTCCCCGATTAGAATAAAGAGCCTTGATGCCAGGGACCATGTCTCATTTGGTTTGACATGCCTACTGCCTGGCATGGAGTTGATGCTCAAAGACTAGAGGAATGAAGGACTGACTGCATGACAAACAAATGGGTGTTGACCGTGGTGCTTCTGCACTAGAGCCCTCAGAATGAATAGAATCCTCCCCGGCCTGTTATTCCCTAGTACATGGGCCCAGCCCAGCAGTCCCCCAGCTGCATCATGCTTCCCCTGTGTAGCTGCTTTACTGATGTCGTGTTTTCATCTCGGGCCCTGCTGGGTAGGATATGGGGGTACTTACCATTTAACAGTTGTGCGACCCTAGCCCTTGATCCTTTCTAAGCTTCAGTTTGCCATCTGTAAAACGGGCTCTATTATAGTATCCACTGAACAGAACTGCTATGAAAACTGAGTGAAATAAAATAAGGTATGTGGTCAGAACTCAGTAAATGCTTGGAGTAACTCAGCTGTAAGGCGACCAGAGCTGACAAGAAGTACAAAGGGAAGTACAGAGGCAAAAATGCCCTTGAAAACGGTTGCCTTAAGGAGCACATCCTCACCACCCCCTAAGTGTCCTTTGTATAATCAGTAACTCAGGGAAGCTCCACTGTTGTGGGTTTATTGTGTTGTCACAAAAGGCTTCCATTTGCTTGCCAGTCTTACCCGGTGTACAAGACAAACAAGAAGAGCGGGGGAAAAATCAGTGCACTAGGCCAGGGTTTTCCAAGACTTCAGTGAGGCTCCTGGAGAAACGAGGCATTTCCCTCCTGCTGCCAAGTTGTAGTGGTGGGAGAGAAGGCCTAGTTCATCATCTTATGAAATGAAATTAGTTACAAACACATCCGTTCCCAGCCCAAATCCAAAAGCCAATCTTCAATGCAGCTTAGGAATTAGGAGGTGACAGTTTGGTGATTTGAGCCTACCTATGAAAAACCCCAGGACTGGAAGCCAAGAGTGTGATTTCTGGCCCTAGTTTCCCCATGGCCAGGCAGTCATGTCCATCTTCCCTCCCCAGCACTGCCTCACTCACAGGAGTGTTGGCAAGAGAACGGGGGGGAGCTGGAGCTTTCTCTGCTTCCGTATCAGTCAACAAATATTGGATGGGCAGCTAGAGTGCCCAATCCCATGCTAGGTCCTTTGGGTAATCTGTGCAGATTTAAAAAGGAAGTACACTGAATAGCAAAGGAAACCATCAACAAAATGAAAAGACAACCTACAGAATGGGAGAAAATATTTGCCAATCATATTCTGGTAAGGGAATAATATCCAAGATATATAAAGAACTCATACAAAAAAAAAAAAGAACTCATACAACTCAATAGCAAAAAAACAATCTGATTAAAAAAACAGGCAGAGGAACTGAACATTTTTCCAAAGAAGACATACAAATGACCAAGAGGTATATGAAAAGGCACTCATCACCAGAGAAATGCAAATCAAAACCACAATGAGATATCACCTCACACCTGTTAGGCTGGCTAGCATCAAAAAAACCAAACAATTACAAGTGCTGGTGAGGATGTGAAAAAAAGGGGACCCTTGAGCACTGTGGGTGAGAATGTAAATTGGTGCAGCCACCATGGAAAACAATATGGAGGGCCCTCAAAAAATTAATAATAGAATTATCATATGATCCAACAATGCCACTTCTGGGTATATATCCAAAGGAAATGAAATCCCTATCTCAAACTGACATCTGTACCCCATTTTCATTGCAGCATTATTTACAATAGCCAAGACATGGAAACAACCTAGCGTCCACTGACAGATGAATGGATAAGGAAGATGTCGTGTGTGTATACACAAACACACACACACACACAATAGAATATTTTCAGCCATAGGAAAGAAGGAAATCATGCCATTTGGAACAACATGGGTGGAAGTTGAGGGCATTATGCTAAGTGAGATAAACCAGATAGAGAAAGACAAATACTAGATGATCTCACTTATATGTGGAATCTAAAAAAACCAAACTTAAAGGAACAGAGAACAGACTGATGGTAGCCAGAGGCAGAAGAAATGGGTGAAGGTGGGTCAAAGGCGCAAACTTCCAGTTATAAGATAAATATGTCCTGGGGATGTGATGTACATCATGGTTACTCCAACTAATAATACATCATTGTACATGTGACAGTTGCTAAGAAAGTAGATCTTATGTGAGGTGATAAATGTTAACTAAACTTACCGTGTTGCTTGGGCTACAGAACCCACCCTCTTACCTTCCAGCCTTGCTCCACCCAAGCAGTAGCCTCTGGTCACATGTGACTGTTGAATACTTAAAATGTGGCTGGCCTGAACCGAGATGTGCTGTGGGAAGTACACATTGGATTTCAAAGACCTGGTCTGAAAAAGAATCAAAAAAATCCTGTTGATATTTATATTGATTACACAGAGAAATTATATTCCAAATATATTTGGTTAAATGAAATGTATTATTATGATTGCTGCAATACTGTTTCTTTTCACTTTTTTTTAACGGGGCTCCCAGAAAATTTGAAATTACGTTTGTGACTCATGTTATACATCTACAGGACAAGAGTGCAGTCTTGTACTATTAACCGCATAGCTTTTGGTGCCAGCATTAAATCAGTCGAGACAAGGAGAGGACCTAGCGCAGTGCCTAAAACAAATTAAGCACCAAGAGCTATTGTTAATATTAGTAAGATCAGTGGTTTTCAAATTTTATACTCAAGTTTATTTTTCAAGCCAATTCTTGTAACATTTAAAAAAGGAGTTCTGGGGGCGCCTGGGTGGCTCAGTCGGTTAAGCGTCTGCCTTCAGCTCAAAAGAAAAAGCGTTCTGATCAAAGCAGAGAGAGCTTGGCATCTCCCCAGGGACCCATTCACCCTGGGCACCACCTCCACAGGTTGGAAACCCGCATGGTTAAGTCATCCTAAAATGTCCTTGAAGCTCTAGCACCTTCAGAGAAGGTGAAGAGGTGATAGGAGACAAAAACCATGGTGTCTGTCTATGGCAGTCTTTAAAAATGATCATGAACCTCAAATGTTCTCACCAGAAAAAAGGAATGATAATCACGTGACATGATAGAGGTGCTAGCCAACACTCCAGTGGTCATCATATTGCAATACAGAAGTGCAGCAAATCGAATCAACACATTGTACACCTTAAGCCTACACAATGCTATATGTCAATTATATCTCGATAAAAGTTAATTAATGAATTACCCAAAACAAGATCATGGAAGAACACTACCGTTTTGCTGGGGAGAATCAAAGTGGTTTGGTCCCGGGTCTAGCTAGACACAGTCCAGCAACTGGGGTGTCATGAATGTGAATGGGAGGAGAGGGTCACTGTGGGTCCCCGGATCATTAGTGGCATATACAATACCCATGCACCACAGCGCTGTTCTACCTCTGCTCCTCACAACTGCTGACTCCCCATCCATCCACAACCTGGGGAAGGCTCTCGGAGCTGGCCCTAGGCACCAAGATGGCTAGGTCCAGCTCCGGGGAAGGGCAGCAAGTGATACTCAGCCCAGACACTACAATGACTCTGCTGTCCTAAAGGCAACTCCGGGCTGTCAGCCCCAGTTTCTGCCAACCAGGCCTCCCAGCTCTTCCAGCAGCCCTCGCCCCTGGCTCTGCTCTGTGTGTGTGTGTGTGTGTGTGTGGACGGGGACGGGGACGGCAGCCAGCTCTCTAACAAGTTCCACGAGTCTGTTTGTTAAAGAAAAATTCCAGTGGGTCCATCCAACACATGGAACTCAAGTACAGAAATTATATTTATCCACCCCACTGCCAAGGAGATCACATGCCCCGTGAGTCACTCCAGATGTGCTCAAAAACAGAGTCTCTCTGTGGAAGCCCAGTCCCCCAATCCCGGAGAGAGTCGAATTAGCAGAGGTCCCAATTCCTGTCCCCCCCCACTCCCCCCCTCTTAGGAGGTTGCCTCTGCCTTCACCCTTCTGGGGCAGGAGAGGGCATCTGTGCACGTCTGTAAAGGGAACGGGGGTACGGACTACATCTTCGTGCCGCGAGGACCCGTGCGGGCATACCTGTAGCTCCCAAGGTCCCACTGGGTTTGAGGACAACTTTTCACCTTTTTAGAGGAAAAGATGTGCTGGAAGACGCTGCTGCTTCTGCTGTTGTGTTATGATGCCCAGGCTGCTGTGTCCCACAGGTGGGGCAGGGGTGAGTTGCTTTCTATTTGTCTGTTGGATGCTCATTGCTCTTCCTTAAATACAATTAGGAATTTGGGGGAGAAAGAATAAGGTGGTGGAAGGAAATTAAAAACCCTGCACCAACCCCCCTCCTTTTATCTCCTCTCTGCCAACTGCTTGAAGCTTCTTGACATGTTAGAAGATGCTAGAAGCTGAGGAGGAATGGGACACTGAAAAATACCAAAGCCACTGAGGGAACTCGGTGGAGGTGAAGAATGCAGAGGGCATGCCTTTCTGACATGCCAGAGCTAAGTCATCTCTGCTTCCAAGAATGTGAGCAGACTCCCTTGAGCACCCCCCACCCCCCAGCTGCTGTAGCCCGGCAGGGCATGTGAAGAGCAGGTACCAGGACTGATGCTAGTATCGTGAGACTGTGGGTGCTGGGGTGCAAAAGGCCTGCTACAAGGGGTCCTGGGCATTGGCTGTCCACGTGGAGATCTCCATGCTGCTTCCGAGCAGGGGTGGACACATCTTTCCAGCTGGGGAGAGCTGGCCCAGTGGCAGGACAAGAAGAGTGATCCTTTAGCATTCACTCAGGTGTGTGTCAGACAGCTACTCCCACCTGCCCCGAGGTCCACCTCGGAAAGGATGGAGCCTGGCAAGGCTGTTCCCTCATGGCCGACTTCCTTTCCCCAGGACCCCATGGCATCTTTTCTCTATGCCCAGGACTGGCTCCAGTTGGCAGACACTGCTAGCATGTCCAGCCAATTAGAGTTGATCACTGCTGGGGACCGAGGGAGCAGCAGTGTGGACCACTCCGTGCAGAGCTCAACTCAACCCTCTCCGCTGCCTAAAATCAACTGAGGTCTCTCTCCCCAGAAGCACTGGAATAAGAAGTCAGGCTCATGGGTGTTTCTAGAGCTCCAAAAGAGGACGCAGACTGGCATGGCGGAAGGGGTGGGTGTGGGGCTGAGCCTCCAGGTTCTCAAGGAGAGTGTTGAGGAAAGAAGAGGCATTGAGTGTGAACCAGAGATGCACAGAGCAAATGAATCTGACACGGGTGGGGAGCAAAAGCTATTCACGTATTTGAGTTTTATGCCCTCAGTTTTAAGCTTGAGATCAGTGATTTGCCAATTCTCTGAGCTGAGCTGTGAAATGATTGTTACCCAGAGGCAAATAATTAATGGAGCATTTTCCTTTTTTTCTGGGAACATCACACACACACACACACACACACCCTCCCTGCTCGTGATGTGCACAAACTTCGGAGACAGCACTTAGGAGAGCAAAGAGACCTTGGCGTTACATTCGGCCACTTACCCTGTGTGCTACTGGGGGCCTTCCCTAATTTGCCTATTAGAAAAAGATGATAATACCCACCCTCGCAATGCACAGGCTGTTAGAAAGCCAAGTGAGATCACTGGATTTGTAACAAGGCTGTAAACACCACAGCCACGTCGTGGGCAATCCTGTAAGAAATGCAAAGATTTAAGCTCTGCCTTTCATTGGCTGTGTGATGTCTGGCAAATCTCTTAACCTCTCTGAGCTTCGGCTCACTAACGAGTCACATATTAACAATAACAGAGCTTATCTCCACTGCGTGTGGTGAGGGTCATATTCAAAATGTAAATAAAATGTTTTGTAAATGGTGAAGAAGCTTATCACTGTGAATTATTACCTACCACCTAAACCAATGAAAAAAATTTCATTGAAGAAAGTTTGAGGTTCTCATTCCACAGAAGGTTCTATAGCAACATCCGGGGAGCTAGTGCTCTGCCCACCCCTTCCCTGGAGAAGGTCAGCCCCTAAATAATAATAACAAATCTATCTAGAGACAGGAAGCCAGCACAGCTGGAACAGAGGCCATGATGAGGCAGCTTTGTTAAGTGCTAGATTAGTGGTTCCCGGCAGAGTCAACAAGCGATAGAGTCCCTCTAACTATCATCAAAAAGTCTTCCACGTAGTTGATTTTTTTTTCATTTTTAACATTTTTTTCTAATTATAAGAGGAATACCCAATTGCCATTTTTTAAAGATGGAATGGGAGTCACACCCAAATAAAAAACAATTTTTCCGAATGTACTTAACTGTTCCCTTCGCCTTCATCCTTACCCCATCCCCCACCCACCCCAGCGCCAGGCCTAATTTAGAAGAATTCCCTGTCGAAACAGCCAGAGAGTCACCTCTCCCTGCAGGGTCTTCCACCTCTACCTGCAAACCCCCCCTCCACGCCCCTCCAACCCCCTCCACCCCGCCTCTCTCCCCCCTCCCCGAGCCCCAACCCCTAGCACCAGCACCCCGGTCCCCATCCTCCCCCACCCCCTGCCCCCAATTGGAAATGTAGAAATCAACCCAAAAGGAACACACCCTGCTGTCAAGATGGCCTTTTTCCTACCATTCTCCGGGCCTCTCCCTAGAACCGCTCTCTAGGATTCGGCCTTGGGAGGCAGTTTTCCACGCCAGCCTGATCCAGCCCCACCAACTTCTTGGAGACCTGATGACTCACCTGTGGTCGGCCGGACACACCTGGCCCAAGCCCCCAGGTCCTGCCAGAACACCACTTGGGGGGCTGAGGAGAACTAACCAGTCTTTTTAAAAAAGAAAAAGAAAAAGAAAAAGAAATGTATGCATTACATACTATAACTGTTTTTATTAAATACATGTCAATTGTTCTTTTTAAAAGCAGGTTAATAGGGAAGGATGGCCCTTCAGTTATCTGGCGGAATTTACGTCATTTTCAGGATTCCCTTTTAGTGCTGTGTGTGTTTTCAGGCATGAAGGGAAGGGCCCATGGTCAGTGTTCAGTATGTCCTAACAGGACTCGCGTAACTGAGCACAGCCCCGTAGCCCCAGTGACTCGGCGGGGCAGGTGCTCTTCTGACCACACACAGATAAGGACACTAGAGCATGGGCGAGCAGTCGAGGAGCCCAGATCACTCAGCCAGAAGGCTAGAGCTGGAGGTTGTTACCCACCCCACGTCTGTGGCATCAGAGTCCGGCTGCCCTCCCTCATCCCCTCCCCACCCCCCCAGGTGCTCCCTGCTCCCCGTAGCCCTCTGGCCCTCTGGTGCTCCCAGAGGACCCCAACACACGGGGCCAAGATCCTGGCTCCCTCAGAATGTCACTGTGTTTCTGAAGGGCGGGCCCAGGAGCAGAAAAGTAAATGACATCCGTAAGATCTCACAAAAGATCTTTCATAAATGAGAGTTTTTCCTTTCCACACCCAAACCATTTCCATTGAGTTGCTTCAACTGCTTCGTTAAAAATATCATGTATTTTGGCTTGATACGGTGTGCAGTTCGAATCCTTTCCAACAAGCTCTTTGGTACAAATGCTGTGTACAGTTATGCGGGAACCAAGCTTAGCCTTACTACCATTCTGTTCTACCAAACATGTTTGGAAGATGGCGGGGTAGAAGATTTTTATCCCAGATTACAAAAGGTCAACGAGAAGGTCAGGCTTCAGAGCACAGACAGGCTCTTCCATTTAAGGAGATTTCTGTCTGTATGTCTGGGCAAGAAAGCTTGGACAAGCTAAGGTGTTGGGGAGACAGGCGCCCGCCTTGACTGAGAACATTAAAAGGGGCTTCTCCCGGGCAAGAATACAGGCTCCTCGGAGATAAAGGGAGGGGGTGGTAGAGACAGGAGATCACATCTACATTTTGATAATTAGCCAGCACCTGGAACTAAGAATAAGTTCTAGAATCCTCCTGTTAGAAAGAGAAGAATTTAGGGGCACCTGGGTGGTTCAGTCAGTTAAGCATGACTCTTGATTTCGGTCTAGGTCTTGATCTCAGGGTCGTGAGTTCAAGCCCCGCCTTGGGTTCCACACTGAGTGTGAAGCACATTAATAAAAGGGGGGTGGGAGGGGAGAGAAGGATTTAGTAAAGCACTCTGTTTGAAAAGAATGGGGTTTAGTGACAAGGGTAGTTAATGTGTTTCTATGGGATCATCTACTCCTTCGATAGTTGTGGGCAGGATGCTATGCACTGGGAACACAGCACCGAACAAAACAGACAAGATCCCACGCCCTCAGGGAGCTGACATCCTAGTGAGGGAAACAGACACAAACACAAATATAAATAAGACATCTGGTTTGTTTGCTAACAATAAATTAGGGACAGAGTATAAAGGATTATACTTTTAAATAGAGAAATCAGGGAGGGTGTCCCTGAGGAAGTGATGAAAGGCCTGAAGGAAACATGGGAGTAAGCCATGCAATCGCTGGAGGAATTATTCCAGGCAAAGGAAAGAGAAGTGCAAAGGCCCTGTGGCAGAAGCATGCCTGGTGTGCTCACATAGCAGTGAAGAGGCCTGTGGCTGGGGTGGCAGGAGTCTGCTTGAGATTCTCTCTCCCTCTCCCTCTGCCTCTTCCCCTGCTCGCACATATTCTCTCTCTCTCTCTCACTCTCTCTCTCCCTCTCAAATAAATGAATAAATCTTAAAAAAAAAAAGGGGGGGGGCGCCTGGGTGGCTCAGTCATTAAGCGTCTGCCTTCAGCTCAGGTCATGACCCCAGGGTCCTGGGATCGAGCCCCGCATCGGGCTCCCTGCTCCGCGGGAGACCTGCTTCTCCCTCTCCCACTCCCCCTGCTTGTGTTCCTGCTCTTGCTATCTCTCTCTCTCTCTGTCAAATAAATAAATAAAATCTTAAAAAAAAAAAGAACAGAACAAGGGTGGGAACCAAGAATGGAAGCTAAGACAACTTTAGGAGAGGTGCTCAAGGCTTGAACCAGGAGTCTAGCAAGAAGTAGACGATTCCAGATATATTTTGAAGGCAGAGCCGGGAAGACTTGCTGATTGGTTGGATGTGCGATGTGAAAGAGAAAAATCGAGGATGACTCCAAGGTTTTTGGCCTGAGCAACTGAGAGAGATGGGGAAGACTATAGACAGCAGGATGGGTGTGTAGTGGGAGCAGTGTTTGTATGTGTGGGGTATGTGTGTTTGTGTGGTATGTA